>NC_091085.1:45430357-45737142 GCF_032405125.1 Capricornis sumatraensis | reverse complement strand
GTCTCAAATATTATCTCATATGGTTAAATGTTCTTTTTGTACAAGATTTTTTAATGTCTACATAAAATACAATAGCATGATTAAATGCGTTAAGAATGCTCAGGATCTGAACAAACTGATTGTAGTTTTTATGGATATCTTAAATTATTTATTGCTTTTGAAAGAATACAATTGCGTTTTCTATTTTGCTTCTGGACTTCCCCAGTGGCTCAGACAGTACGTTCAGTTCAGTTCAGTTGCTCAGTATTGTCTGACTCTTTGCGACCCCATGAATCGCAGCACACCAGGCTTCCCTGTCCATCACCAACTCCCGGAGTTCACCCAAGCCCACATCCTTCGAGTTGGTGATGCCACCCAGCCATCTCATCCTCTGTCGTCCCCTTTTCCTTTTGCCCCCAATCCCTGCCAGCATCAGAGTTTTTCCAGTGAGTCAACTCTTCACATGAGGTGGCCAAAGTACTGGAGTTTCAGCTTTAGCATCGTTCCTTCCAAAGAACACCCAGGGCTGATTTGATTTATAATGGACTGGTTGGATCTCCTTGCAGTTCAAGGGACTCTCAAGAGTCTTCTCCAACACCACAGTTCAAAAGCATCAATTCTTTGGGGCTCAGCTTTCTTTACAGTCCAACTCTCACATCTATAGATGACTACTGGAAAAACCATAGCCTTGACTAAATGGACCTTTGTTGGCAAAGTAATGGCTCTGCTTTTTAATATACTTTCTAGGTTGGTCATAACTTTCCTTCCAAGACAGTAAAGCATCTGCCTATAATTATGTTAGTTAATAATATTTGTATAGTTTAAATAACCTTGATTTTTCCATAGTTTCCTCATTATTCAGTGGTATGCATTTGGGTATTATATATATATATTTAGTTCACATAAGTATTAGAAGTATATATATATATATATACACACACACACATATATGTGTGTGTATATGTATATACATGTACATATATATATATATATACTTCTAATTCTTATGTGAAGTATATATGTACATATATGTACACATACACACATACACACATGGGCTTCCCTGGTGGCTCAGACAGTAAAGAATCTGCTTGTAGTGAAGGAGACATGGGTTTGATCCATGGGTTGGGAAGATACCCTGGAAAGGAAGGGAATGGCTTTCCACTCCAGTATTCTTGCCTGGAGAATTCCATGGACAGAAGAGCCTCGTGGGCTACAGTCCACTGGATTGCAAAAAGTTGGACACGACTGAGCAACTAACACTTTCACTTATATATACGTACATATATGCATACATATGTGTAGTCTTTAACCCATATGAGATTGCAATGATTCTGAACATATAAACAAGACATATTCATAATATGAAAGGGCAGTACAGAACCACTGATAGTGAAGTATCCAGTGAGTGAGTAACATAGGAAATTCTCTAAGCATTCGAGCTGAGAAGGAGACACCACTGTTTGTTACAACAGTAAAGACAAATTTGGGGAAGAACATACTGTGATAGGGAAGAACAAATCTGACCCCATATTATATTTGTTCCATTTATTTTAACCTTTGTGCTCTGTTGTCTGTTCTTAGTTATGAAAGAAACCCCTAGATAGTGTATGTGTGTGTGTGTGTGTGGGTGCTCCAGTTAGCTCAGGTCCTTTAGGTCTCAGTACAGAAAGAATTCAGTTAGAGGCAGAGTGATAGATAACTGATTTATTAAAATAGGATGCTTATAAGTCAGTGAGCAAGAGGCTACTGGCCCAAGAATTTACTGGGTTACAGTTTTATAATCAAAGGAAAAGTGGGGAAGGGGAGAAGACCACATTCTTCCTCACTCTTAAGTAGACATCAGGCTTCCACCACCAGCTCCTCCTCCAGGTTGAGCAGGGTTTTCTTGTTCCTACATCATCAAGAGGTACTTCCATAGTACTAAGAAAAATTTATTTCAGTTCTCAGTACTATGTGAGTCTTTCATTTTTAAATGTCACCTTTCCATAAATTATTGCTTCTTATGTGTGCAGAAAGCATATCCTAGAAGTAATTACCTTACTGAGCTCACTGCAGAACAAGGACCTCATTTCACCATTGTTCTATTGTTTTGAGGCTGTGCTTGTTCCATGCTTGTGTGTTAAGCAAGCCTACTTGGTTTTGTGGTTAAGAAAAACTGTTTCTTGAGTGATTATTAACTTACGGTTGTCTCCCAAAGCTCCCCTAAAGTTCCTCTCTGTTAATAATATTCTAATGGGATTTCTGAGCTAACTACTTACCATACTCTATCCTTATCAGTTATGCGGTTTCTGCATCTTTTGTAAAAGAATATTGCATACAGCAGCCTGAAGTATACAGAATAGGCCATTGTCAACGCTCTGACCTTTAAAGGTATAACACTTTCCATTTATACAGAAATTTTAAAAATGCAGAATAGAGAATAAGATTTGTTTATTTGGAGGTTTACAGGAACACTGTGACCTGATCTATAGGGATAACTGCAAGAACAAAGGATTCCAGGACCAAGAACTTTTAAAAGTGCTTTGCTGAAACCCTTCAAGGTGCTTGAGGCTTTAGGGCTCAAGCCACCAGTATCCTTGCTTGCCCTGAAATTAACCTTTCTTTGCTCCAAACTCTGATATTTAGATTTGTTTGTCTTCACTCTACCTCCAGAATTTCAACTTGCTTTCAGTAACAACAGGACTTTGGAAGAGTCTTGAGGAGTAGTTAACACATGAATAGATGAAACGGAGAGAGTAGGTCCCTTCCATTTGCCTAGCAGTTTCACGTGTGTAGTATGTTGGTACATTTTGTTGTTGTTAAGTCACTAAATCATGTCCCATTCTTTGCAACCCCACAGACTGCAGCACACCAGGCTTCCCTGTCCTTCACTATTTCCTGGAGTTTTCTCAAACTTATGTCTACTGAGCTGGTGATTCTATCCATCCATCTCATCTTCTGTTGCCTTCTGCCTTCAATCTTTCCCAGCATCAGGGTCTTTTCCAGTGAGTCAGCTCTTCACATTGGGTGGCCAAATTATTGAAGCTTCAGCTTCAGCATCACTCCTTTCAATGAATATTCAGGGTTGATTTCCTTTAGGACTGACTGGTTTTATTTCCTTGCAGTCCAAGGAGCTCTCAAGAGTCTTCTCCAGCACCACGATTCGATAGCATCAATTCTTTGGTATTCAAACTTTTTAATTGTTCAACTCTCATGTGTGTACATGTCTACTGGGGGAAATTGATAACGCATAAAGACACAGGGAAGAAAAATGTGAGATAAGAATGATAAAACTTATATTAAACAGAAGTGTGGCTTTTTCAATTAATTTGAAAAGGTCCTTTGAGAACAAGAAGCTGTATGTTATTCAGCTCTGACTCTAGTGACCTTTGTTGGCAAAGTGACGTCTCACTTTTAATATGCTGTCTAGGTTTGTCATAGCTTTCCTTCCAAGGAACAAGTGTCTTTTAATTTCACAACTATAGTCATTGTCCACAATGACTTGGAGTTCAAGAAAATAAAAATTTTCACTGTTTCTGATTTTTCCCTTTCTATTTGCCATGAAGTGATGGGGCCAGATGCCATGACCTTCTTTGAATTTTGACAAGCTGTCTTATGACAGCTTTTTCCACTCTCCTCTTCACCCTCATAAAGAGGCTCTTTAGATCTTCTCTTTCTGACATTTCAGTGGTATTACTGCATATCTCATGTTGTTATTATGTTTGAAGTAAAAGTGAAAGTGTTAGTTGTTCAATCATGTCCAATTCTTTGCGGTCCATGGACTGTAGCTCTTCCAGCTACTCTGTCCATGGAATTTTGCAGGCAAGAATAATGGAGCGAGTAGCTATTCCATTCTCTGGGGGATCTTCCCGACCCAGGGATTGAAGTCGGGTCTTCTGCATTGAAATCAAATTCTTTAGCATCTGAGTTACCAGGAAAGCCCATTGATATGTTTAGGGATGTGAAAAGTTATCATCACCAAGCATATTGCATGTATAATATTTTTAATTTCTGTTTTAAATAACATACAGCTTCTTGTTCTCAAAGGGCCTTTTCAAATTAATTGAAAACTCAACACCTCTGTTAAATACAAGTTTTTCACTCTTATCTCACGCTTTCCTTCCCTGTGTCATTAAGTGTTATCATTTTCTCCTGTTTCAGACACCCGGTTCTGCACATTCCTTATTCCACTAACTCTCAACCCTAGCCTTTGAACCTGTTCTCTCTTGCCTTCATCATGACCTCCTTTTGAAAGCATTTAACACTGCCAGTTTTTCTTCTTTGTTGACCTTTTTCTCCTATATATGTTTCTTTTAAGCAGGCATAAGTCTTTTTTAGCCTCAGTAAATCCAATCTGTGAATTCAAAGCACAGATTTTCTGTTTCCCACTCACCACTAGCCATTCACTGAGCAACAGCTTAAAATCTGGATTCTTAAGTGAAAGATACTACTTTTTAAACAAACATTTTCAATATCTTGTATTAAAGGAAAACTGTAATAGGGAAAATGAATGACTCCATATTGGATCTGCTTCATTTACTTTAACCTTTGTGTTTTATTGTTTTTGCTACTTTAACCTTTGTTATTGTTTTTCCTATTTTGTAATTTCATGGTTTTTCCAATAGTCATGCATAAATGTGAAAGTTGGACTATAAAGATAGCTGAGTGATGAAGAATTGATGCTTTTGAACTGTGGTGTTGGAGAAGACTCTTGAGAGTCCCTTGGACTCCAAGGAGATCAAACCAGTCAGTCCTAAAGGAAGAACTGATGCTGAAGCTGAAGCTCCAATACTTTGGCCACGTGATGTGAAGAACTGACTCATTTGAGAAAACCCTGATGCTGGGAAAGATTGAAGGCAGGAGGAGAAGGGGATGACAGAGGATGAGTGGTTGGATGGCATCACCAACGTGATGGACATGAGTTTGAGCAAGCTCTCAGAGTTATTGATGGACAGGGAAGCCTGGTGTGCTTCAGTCCATGGGGTCACAAGGGGTCTGACACGATAGAGAAACTGAACTGACTGAAAGGTGTGTTGCCTACAGTTTAAATTTACATAATGACCCATCTCCGGAACACTGACTGCCACGCCTGAGTGTTAAGCTAAAGTACCTTTGCTTATAGTTCATGGGAAACATCCTGACCACGCCCACCTGTGAATGGTTGTAGGGAGGAAGAAATCAACACATCTCCAGAGTCAGACTGGAATCAGGAAATATTTGCAGCAACTTATGGCCTATTTTACTTTATTTCCTCAAGTCCCTCTCTTTGCTCTATAAAATAAACTAGAAGGCAATGGCACCCCACTCCAGTACCCCTGCCTGGAAAATCCCATGGACGGAGGAGCCTGGTGGGCTGCAGTCCATGGAGTCATTAAGAGTTGGACACGACTGAGAGACTTCACCTTCACTTTTCACTTTCATGCATTGGAGAAGGAAATGGCAACCTACTCCAGTGTTCTTGCCTGGAGAATCCCAGGGACAGGGGAGCCTGGTGGGCTGCCGTCTATGGGTTTGCACAGAGTCAGACATGACTGAAGTGACTTAGCAGTAGCAGCAGCAGCATCCAAACCAAGGCAAGATGGTTCTTTGGACATTAGTCTACCATCTTCTCAGTCTGTTGGCTTTCCAAATAAAGTTGATATTCCTTGTCCCAATGATTTGTCTCTCCATTTATTGGTGTGTTATGCAGTAATCAGTATAAGCTTGAATTCAATAACAAAATTCCATCCCAGGAAACTGCCTACAGAAGGGAAACATTTAGATGTGGTGTATATGTTTTTGCCATTTGATAGGAACCAATATCAATATACCATTTGGGAGGGACAGGGCAAGGTGAAATATTTATTTTATGCAGGTAAAGTAAACTTCTTAGCTCTTTTCTAGCAAGCACAGCTATATACCTTAGGTTGGATACAATGCTGTCTTCAAATTCCAGAGGCTTATGTTTTTGTATAGTTAGTTTAGCCATAAAAACAATGAACTCCTCTTGGTCTTTAATCCCTTGATGTCCGTCTTCTTTGACAGGGTCCCACCTATGTCTTCTCAGTTGGTTTCCGTAACCCTGTGCCATCCTGGTTTGCCTCTGGTAGCTAAAAGCTCCTTTAATTTTTAAATGTCTTTATATTTTTCATGCTACAATATCAACTTTTCCCCATTTTCTCACTCAGTGAATTAATCTATTCCTATGAATAAAACCCATCTCTGTATAAATAAATATCAACTCCTCTTCTAACCTCAATTTTATACTAATTTGTTATCTTATTTCATGCTGTACAGTTTATTTGGATGTTACTGTATTAAACATTATTAGGATTCCCATATAATTTATCATCCATATCATGACTTTTTGAGAAAGAAAAATTTTTAAGCCTCATTTAATTATTAATTATTAACCCTGTTTAATTATGTCTGGAAAACAGATGTAAACTGGACTGACCCTGGAACCCTGGACGTATCATCAGCTTACCTCAAATTCATCTTTGTCTCCACCAACCAACCTGCCTTCTGAGTCCTACATTGCTCCCAATTACAACACTGTACTTGATTATTCAGGTAATGAGAAAACAAATCACCCCTGCAAAAAAAAAAAAAATTGATTTATAGAAGTATGAACAATGAATATTTTGAAAAAGACATTTTATTCCTTCCATGAAGACTGTGTGCACATCAGATCTGTACACGTCACAAATCCAAGGATGCCAACTGGAGTTGTACATAGCAAAATATTCTCCCTGATAGTATGAGTGCTCTGATAAATCTGTTGCTGTTCAGTCACCAAGTCATGTCTGACTCTTTGTGACCTCGTGGACTGCAGCATGCCAGGCTTCCTTGTCCTTCACCATCTCCTGGAGCTTACTCAGGAGAGCAACCATCTTGTTAACCATCTCTTCCTCTGTTGTCCCTTTCTCCTTCTACCTTCAACCATTCCCAGCATCAGGGTTTTTTCTAATGATTGGCTCTTCGCATCAGGTGGCCAAAGTATTGGAGTTTCAGCTTCATCTCTGATAATTATGTTTAATTGAGAAAGTGTGATGGAGAATATTGTTAATATTTATACTTAAACTGAGTATCCATAGAAAATTATTGCCATAGAAGCAACACATGTTCTGTCAAAAATGAATATGTAACGATACTAAAAATTATAGCACTACAAAAGAAAAACAAATGGGTTTTGGTGTGATAATTTGGAATCAGTTTGTTCTGATTTCAGTTTTGAAATACTGTGTTTTGGCACTGAAAGGATGGTGACAGAACACTATCAACTAAGGTGAGAGAACCAAATCTAATTTTAGAGGTAGAATTTAATTGGCCTATTAGTTCATGTACAGATGAGTTGCTATGTTGTAAGAAAAATCATATATATGGATGTGAAAGTCGGACCATAAAGAAAGCTGAGCACTAACGAATTGATGCTTTGGAACTGTGGTGTTGGAGACAACTCTTGAGAGTCCCTTGGACTGAAAGGAGACCAAACCAGTCAATCCTAAAGGAAATCAGTCCTGAATATTCATTGGAAGGACTGATGCTAAAGCTGAAACTCCAATACTTTGGCGACCTGATGTGAAGAACTGACTCACTGGCAAAGACCCTGATGCTGGGAAAGATTGAAGGCAGGAGGAGAAGGGGATGACAGAGGATGAGTGGTTGGATGGCATCACCGAGTC
The DNA here is from genome assembly GCF_032405125.1 of Capricornis sumatraensis. NCBI lineage: Eukaryota > Metazoa > Chordata > Mammalia > Artiodactyla > Bovidae > Capricornis > Capricornis sumatraensis. Next base: position 45,729,517 of record NC_091085.1, on the reverse strand, counting down.
AACGGACATGAGTTTGAGCAGGCTCCAGGAATTGGTGATGGACAGGGAAGCCTGGTATGCTGTAGTCATGGGGTTACAAAGAGTCAGACATGACTGAGCAACTTAACTGAACTGAACTAAAAAAAATTCAATTGTGCATTTGGCAACTTCATTTCAATTGAAAAAAAGAAAAGGTCCTAACCTGGAAGGCAAGATTTATAGCAACCAGGAATAAGTACTAAGGTTAATTTATGATTTTTCCATTGGCTTAATGAATAGAACTTTTAAGTAGTAGTAAAAATATCTTTTCTTTGTAGGAATATTACATGTGATTTCATATGCTTCGTGAATAAGTAAATTAGAAATGTAATGCTTCAGTTGATGCAAATTATAGTAGCAACACATTTTTTGTCACTAAATCCTAAAAATTAAATAAATAAGTGATTTCTTTATATAAATGAAGGAATTTGCTAAAATACAATTACCTTTAGCAAGTTAGTCAGTTTTGTTTGAAAGCTACTTATATAATTTTCTTAGATGATACTTTTAAGATAGTGTGGCTATGAACTCTTTATGTTTTCTCATAACACTATGGATAGTCCATAGATACGGAGTTACAGAATAACTAGGCAGAACTGAAGACTAATAATTATTTGAATTCACTTTTATTCATGAATATATTAAGAATCCGCCGTCAAAATATGATTTGAGTTACCCTTTGAGTTACCCTATCTTTTTCATAGAAACAAATATCAAAATTAAAAAAGCAAAGCCGGAATATTCTATACTAAATAATTAACATCATTTGATATTTTACCATTGATTAATAATTCTAGTTAGTTATAATTATACTTTGTAAGATTAGTTCTTTAATCTTTCATAGAGCATTGTGTATTGTGGGTGTCTAAAATTGTTCTATTTGCTCTCAGTATTTTGAGTATTATGATTTTTTATTGAGGTAAAACTTACATAATTTAAAGTTAATAATTTTAAAGTGAACAATTTGGTAACTATATAGTCGAACCTATGGTTTTTCCAGTAGTCATGTATGAATGTAAGAGTTACTTATGTAATTGTACCACAAAGAACTGATGTAATGGTAAAGTAGAGTTGGACCAAAAAGAAGGCTGAGCACCTAAGAACTGATCTCAAAGAATTGATACTTTTGAACTGCGGTGTTGGAGAAGACTCTTGAGAGTCCCTTGGACTGCAAGGAAATCCAACTAGTCAATCCTAAAGGAAATCAACCCTGAATACTCATTGGAAAGACTGATGCTGGAGCTGGAACTCCAATACTTTGGCCACATGATGTGAAGAGCTGACTCATTAGAAAAGACCCTGATGCTGGGAAAGATTGCTAGCAGGAGAAGGGTTTGACAGAGGACGAGATGCTTGGATGGGATTACCGACTTACTAAGCATGAGTTTGAGCAAGCTCCGGGAGATGGTGAGGACAGAGATGTGGTGTGCTGCAGTCCATGGGATCGCAAAGAGTTGGACATGACTGAGTAAGTGAACAACAATGCTGTGTAGCCACCGCTTCTGTTAAGTTAAAATTTTTACGTTTTTTAATACATTTAACCCCATTCCAATAAATAGTTGCTTCCCATTCTTCCTCGCCCTCAACCCAGGCAACCACTAACTTGATTCCTGTATCTAAAAATTAACCTGTTCTGCATATTTCACATAAATGAAAACGTGGATTATGTTAATTTTGTGTCTGGCTTTATATTACATTTTTGAGGTAATCCATGTTGCAGTATTCATTGAAATTTTATTATTTTGTATGGCTGAATAAATTTCATTGTATGTATGTACCATGTTTCCTTTAATCTATTCATCCACTGAAGGGTGTTTGTGCTATTTACACTTTTTGGCTCTTGTGAATACTGCCATTCATTTAGGATTATCTGAACATTTATAGTAGGAGTATTTGAGTACATTTTCTCAGTTCTTTAGGACTTCCCTGGTGGCTCAGACGGTAAAGCATCTGTCTACAATGTGGGAGACCCTGGTTTGAGCCCTGGTTTGGGAAGATTTCCTGGAGATGGAAATTGCAATCCACTCCAGTACTATTGCCTGGAAAATCCCATGGACAGAGGAGCCTGGGAGGCTACAGTCTATGGGGTCGCAAAGAGTCAGACATGATTGAGCAACTTTACTTTCTTGGTTCTTTTGGGTTAAACACTAATTTACCAGGCCATGCTATATGCCCAAACCTTCTTGTTTGCCAGGTCTGTGAGGGTATTTCAGAGCTCAAACAAAAAACAGTGCCCAGACAAACTAGAGCAGTTGAACTGAGAACGTTTTCATGGATATTCCCAAGTGAAATTATCTATACTATCCAGAAATAGCTCCCTAATATATGTTATTTAGAAGCTGCATTTTACCATACCTTGTCTTTACACTGGACCATGAACTTCTGTATTTCATTTGTGTTAGACACTTAAAGCATTTAGCACAATGCTCAATAGAAATTTAGAGGTTAAATTTGCAATAGATTTAAATTAAATTCTTTAAAAAATGTATTTGTGAAGGAAATTGATTAGGAATGTGCACTTTAGAGTTACACTTGCTGTTGCTGCTGCTGCTGCTGCTAAGTCACTTCAATCATGTCCTACTCTGTAAGGCACCATAGGACAACCCACCAGAACTCCTCTGTCCACAGGATATTCCAGGCAAGAATACTGGAGTCGGTTGCCATTTCCTTCTGCAGAGTCACACCACCTGGGTTCAAATCAGCAAGTCAGTAAGTCATTGGCTCAAGACATTGCATTGGAAAATATGTTTATTATTAAAGGCTAAAGTGTTTACATTCATTGAAAAGGGACAGCAAATATAAGGAAAACATCTTTTATATGTATTTATTTCATATATTTTTCATATTTATATTTTATGCTTTTTTCTACAATTACGTAAATAAGTTAAACATTCTACTTCAGAGCATCCCCCCATGATCACATGCAATGTATTAAAAGTTATAGCTTTTTACAATCTTTGCCTAATTACTTTATGTGTATTTTCTTTTGAGAATGCCATTTTTTCTAATGTAGGAGGAAATGGGCTAAGACTATCAACATAATGATTAAAACCAACCACTGACGGATATTTAGAGGCTTAATTAAGTGAAAAGCATAAAATATAAATACAAAAAATATGTGAAATAAATACATATAAAAAGATGTTTTCCTAATTAAGTTAAAGAGACACAAGTCAGTAACCTAGGTTTGAAAGGCATTTGATCTGTTCAATGTTTCTCTGAGATCATCCATTCATCTAGTCTCCAAAGAAGACAGTTCTCTCAACATTTAATTCATCTTTCTTATGAGGGTCTAAGTCCCAGATGGATTGACATGCCCTGTTAGGTTTAAAAATGATGTCTCCTTAGATGGGTGGGATGGGGAGGGAGGTTCAAAAAGGAAGAGAAATAATTTTACCTATGGCTGATTCATGTTGAGGTTTGACAGAAAGCAACAAAATTCTGTAAAGCAATTATCCTTCAATAAAAAGAAAATTAATTAAAAAAAATCTGTTGGAAAAATGGCACCACTATTCTTGCTTGACAAGAGTTGCCACAAAACTTCAGTTTGTAAAAAATGCAATATCTGTGAAGTGCAATAAAACAAGGTATGTGGTGTAAAAAAAATGATGTCTCAGATAGTCTCCTCATTTAGAAATGTATCTCTTCACTAAGAGATATAGAAGACCATAGACTCAACGGTGAATTTAAGGTTTTGAACACATCATATGTAGAAGGATGATACTGTAACTTAGATGTACATATACACTGTTGAAATTTATCTGTCTTAATTTTAAAATAAAATAGTCAGGATTTAAAATTCACTGATAGATGGTTCAAAAGTTTCCTTATGTCTATTTTTATTTTTTGTATCAATAGCTGTAAAATCACTGAAAAACTGCCACACTGCCCTTACATATGAGTCCTTGCCCAACCATAGATAACATATGTCTTCCAGAAAGATTTTCTCTTGCTGTGTGTGTGTGTGTGTGTGTGTGTGTGTGTGTGTGTGTGTGTGTAGAGGCCTTAATGCACTCAATATAATAAAACCTGAATAACTTGAGAATCTGAAATAGAGATTATAAATTTGATTTATATTCAGTGTACTAAGAAAAGTTGCTGTCCCATTGCTAGTTGAGAGGCACTCAAGACCAATATTTGGTTTGTTTTGTTCCTTATATCCCCAAAATAAAAAAGTAAGTCCTCCTTGCATTAGCCTTTATTTAATTTTTATCTCACTGTTGCGCAATGTATTATTGTTAAGCTATTAATCTTTGAAAGTACTGAGAACTTGTTTTATTTGTGGATGACTAGAAAAGTCCTAGAAACTCCATTAAAACATCAAATGGCTTGACCACTTGCATTAATTCTTATTAAAACAAAAAATATTAATCTCAGTTTGCAACTCGAGTGCCAGGTTTCAAGACATTACATTTTGAGTTGCTGAAATAAAAATGCTCCAAAAGCAGTGTTTGGAGGGAAAGTACAGAGCCTTTAAAGCACAACACCATGATGCATGGCATTGTAATCAAGATACAATTCTTGATACACATTTTCAGTGAGGTTCTTTTGGATTATACGATTCCCTCAGGAGGAGATAAAAGATACTTCTCCCAGAGAAAATGCCACAGCTAGTGAAGGAAATGTGTTTTACATGATTTGTAATTATTAATATTATTCAGGTGCCAGTCCAGATGAATCTTGAAATAAAAATACAGTTTTCTGTAATATATGACTCAAACACTATCCGATCAGTACACATCAGAGAAGGTGATGATGACTATTAAAAGATGATGACTATTTCATGAGAAATAAAATGCTTATGTTGATTTTTTAATTTTGTTTTCATCTTAAAAATTAAATAATATAGATAATAACTTTGCAGAAATTTTCATTATGTAATTATATGGAGTAAAAAAATTTTTATTTTTATATGAGTTAATTTACCAACTTCTCTTGTCCTAATTTGGCTATAATGAGTTGATATTTCAGCTTTCATTCTGAAAATTCTAACCCTAAAGTCCATCCTCACATACTTCTGCACAATAAAATTAAATGAGCTAAGAAATATGCCTAGTTTATTTATGAGGGTTTAATTTCTGAATATGTTTACTATAAATTAAATTTTCTCTACTACTAGGATTTAATTTACAGAAAGTTAACTGTGTCTCACCTCTTCTCTATTTTAATGCCTAGAGCATATCAGTAATATCACAGACCTTTATAAATATTAAGAGAACAGTTTAATTAATCTTAATTTATTAAGTTTAACTATGTTGATTGCAAATAGCACATCTTACAACATTTTTTTTTCCTTAGTAATGTTTGTTCTCCAGCATTCTTCAAAGACTATTCTTCACTCAATCTGTGGGCTCCTGCTTTCTAAACCCTCTTGCAATTTTATCATATTTCACGGAGAAAATAAAACCTATTAAAAGTGATTCCTGTTATCTCCCCACCACCAAATGAAAATTTCTGCATCTATACCCTGACTTTGCTTTTGCTTAAGGTTTGATCTAAAGACATGTCATCTCTCTCTGACATGCCAACCCCTCTCTGGGTCCTCTAGACTTTCCTACAAATTGACTTCTCAGGGACCTGAATTCTTTTGGAAATCTCCCATCTCTCCTCAATTTTTAGCTGCTTCTTTATATAAGATCCCCAGTATATTTTTTTTCTTATGTTTTCTTAACTTCAGTGCTAGAAAACCAAACCAAAAACAAGAGAAAACAAATCTTACAGCAAATCTTTCTCTAGCTAGCATCTTATTTTTCTACATAATTCTTCAATCACAATCCAGATATCAGAAAAGTTTGAAAACTAAAAGTTTATCTTTTAAATTTCATTTAGTTGGTCAAAACCTTATCAGATTTTACTTGACAAGAGGTTATTTTTAGTTTTATCCATGACTATTCATATATTTTAATCAAGAAGAGTTAATCGTATTTTACCATATTTGATTTTGGAGTGTTGTTAAGAAGTCACTGAGGGTGACTTGTATATAGTAGGAGTTTCTTTGCTTCTTAAAAGTGGAAACTATTCAGAATTCCAAACACACCTGAGTCCTTTATTTTCACATGAGAGACTGTGGACCTCTCTTTTTCTTCTTGGTCACACTTCTCAAGATAATAACTTTCACACACTGTTTCCACCTCACTGATTTCAATTCACCATTGAGCTCACTCCAGGCTTCTATTAGGATGTATTCTTGCCAAGGCAATGCATAATTTCCATGTTGACAAATCCAATGGCATTTCCCATTTTTGTCTTGACCCATGCCTCATTTGACTCAGTTGATCATTCCCTGCTTCCTGAGATATTCTTCTTTCCCTAGGTTTCCATGACTTCCTTCCTTGCCCTCCTCCTACTATTGTGGACCCTGTATCTCCTCTATATATCATCTGAAGGTTGGTGTTCCACATAATATTGTCTATATATTATCACTCTACTTTCTTGAAACATGAGGGATCCATCCCCACTCATGGTCTGTCAAATAATGACTCCTAGATGTATATATTCAAACTCTATGATTCTGTTTCTGTAAGCATAAACAGTCAGCTCAACATGTCTTAATAGTCTTCCCTTGGAGGTTATACAAGTATTCCCAAGTTTTATCCTTCAAATTTCACTCAACTTGTCTTTGAGTCCTCCCTTGACAAAGTGAATCTTAATTAAAACAACTTTTTTCTGCATTCCCTAATTTGATTTTTTTTATTAAGTACTTACTATAATGCTATACTCTTCTTGGTATTGGGAGAATATTAGTGGAAGAGATAAGTACTTACTATAAGGCTATACTCTTTTTGGTATTGGGAGAATATTAGTGGAAGAGATGATTGTGTTCTCTCTGCATGAAAAATATCAGATTGATAAATCACAAATTAAAATGTTTTAAGTACTTACAACTTTTAATGACTGGTATAAAGTACAGTAACTGGGTTGCTGAGATAGGGCATATCTCTTGTTTTGAATCATTTTGATAGGATGAGCTGGGAAGCCTTCTCTAAAGAGGCATCCCTAATACTGAACTATGAAAGTAAGACAGATTTGATGAGGGTCAGAATGACAGTCAGGAAAGTGAAAGTGAAAAAGCCCTGAGTAGAATGATAGAAGGGAGAATATAATGATGAAAATAAACTTCAGCTAGATAATAGAAGTGAATTTTTTGTATTTCTATTTAAGAATAGGTTGCATGTTTCAAAATTACTTTATGCCATTTGAGAAGGCACACTTAACCTTTCTTGATAATAGCTCAGAGTTGAGTTTCTTCCAGAAGTATTTCTTATGTAATCTCCATTTATTCCCCTGATTATTTTTGATGATATATTAGAATTTCCTATGAAAGAAGAATAAATCTTCCCAGCGCTTGAACGGGCTTCCCAGGTGGCTTGGTGGTAAAGAATCCACATGGCAATGCAAGAGACACGATTCAATCCCTGGGTCAGGAAAATCTCCTGGAAAAGGAAACATCAATCCTCGCCAGTTTTCTTGCTTGGGAAATCTCATGGACATAAGAGCCTGGAAGGCTATGGTCCATGGGGTTCAAAAGAGTTAGATACAATTAACAATTAAACAACACTTTTTGAAAAGTCACTGAAATGAGCAACTTAGAACTCTTGAGAACAATAATTTCTTTGACATTTCTTTTGAAAAATGTTAAAGCTTTACCAATTATTTATTTTTAATTTACTCTTTGATTGATGTGAAACTTTTAATTATTTTCTTCCTTTCCTCACATTAAGTTGAAATCCTAGGTTACCATTTAAGTTTACTGTACTAGGGATTCTAAATAATGGTCAGAGTTTGGATGTCTGCAGTGTATAAGAAAGTGCTGGAAAATATGAGAAAATAATATTAATACAAAATACTATTTAATTTCACTTTATAGTAATGATAATTAATAACTTTCAATTTTTGATATTTACCATGTGAAAAGAGACTGAGAGACCCCAGGGAATTGGACTTTGAAGTCCAGTGGGACTTGATTACAGATCTGCCACAGGACTGGGGAAACAGAATCTTGCAGGGTTGCAAACAAAACTTTGTGTACACCAGGACCCAGGAGAAAGGAGAGGTGACCCCACAAGAGACTGAATCAGACTTGCCTGTGAGTGTCAGGAGACTTTGGTGGAGGTATGGGTCGACAGTGGCCTGCTGCAGGGTTGGGGTACTGAAGACAACAAGTCCTTTTGAAGAAGGATGCCACTACGGTCATTACTCCTACTTGAGGCCAAACAACAAGGAGAGAACACAGCCCCACCCATCATCAGAAAATTGGATTAAAGATTTACTGATGGGCCCTGTCCAACAGAACTCTCCTCATAGAGCCATACAATCCAAGAAATAACAATTTATTTAAATGGTAGAAGGGACAATAGACTTTTTAGTCCTTACTGTATTCTCATTTAATTATTAAAATTAAAAAAATAAAGATCTCCATTCAGTGACTGCAGAGCTACAGAAGAATCACCAGCAGCAAATGTCCCCAGAAAGCTGTGATCTTCAATGCCAAACAAGCAAAGAAGATCTATGTTGATCCCCAGGAGAAGGAGGTTTAGGATGCCATGAAGTACCTCACCCCAAAATCCCAAAATTTAAAGCATCAATATTCACTTTTTGAAACCAAATCAGAGCCTTGAAATGCTTGATTTATTTTCCTGGTCTCTCTAAGATGCCATTTGAGATGATCAAAACCTGATTCGAAAATCAATCACTTTTATTTAATAATTAAAAAAAAATATTTCATTTAAGCTATTGACTTTATACATATCTACCAACAATTTTTTTTTTTTAATGGAAAGCTTTGGTTGGGTTCCTTCACCTCTGTTAGCTCCAATTCAATCCCCTGCATAGTATGATTAATGGTGTCTCTCCTTTGCCTCTCTAGAAACTTGTAAGGGTCCTGATAGGATCATCAACAGGAAAATGGTAATATGTTAAAGAAGACATAACTCTTGTGAACCAAAGTGTGACTCATAATATTTCCATAACATAGAAATACATGTTGTTTTAGGAATGCAGGAAAACGTAATTTTTTTACAGTTAAAAATAAGATATACACATCAAAAAATAGTATATTTTTTCCTTGTATAGAAAGTGCTTCTAATGGTAATGCAACAAAATATATATTTGTGTGAGTTTTCGCTTTTGAAGAGCATATGATTTAGAATCTCATATATGATGCCATTTACCTGGCTTATTCATTTCAAAACTGAGTCATTAATGATTTGAAACTCTAGAATGTATTCACCACTGAACCAGAGCAAAACAAAACTGCAACAACCATATGCAGAAATGTCAGAGATAGTAATGTGGCATTTTAAAACCTTTATAGTTTCTGACCTAATTTTAATTGATAGCCTTAAGATGCTAAGAAGAGAGAATCTGTGGCCTTAATAGGAGAAAACATTCTCTACAAATCTGTGAAGACAGAATCACTTAAATTCGATGTTCCATTCTTGACTTGCTATGTAAGATAATAAAAATATGAGTAACCTGTAATGAAGACCAATGGAGAGCAATTCTTCATTGACCTTGTATAATGTCTGGCACATTATATGGAATCAGTATTGCCTGCTCCTTTGGATGAATGCTTTTGTATAGAAATGATTTTACCCATCTTTGTATGTGCCTACAACCTTCTCAACAAGAACCAGAAATTGGTCTAAAAATTACTTTTTTAGCTCGGTCTTTCCCTTCCCTACTATCAAAGTAGCTCAATCTATTCTTGTTATTCTCTGAAAAGACACCATGTTCTTGGCCACCTAGCACTTCTCAAATTTTCATCTATTGTTTTTTATATTCATTTGTTTATTGTATGTCTCTTCCACTGAAATCTAAGTCCACTGCTGGCATATAACAGGTTAGTAATACCCACTGGTGAAATACATGCTATTGGGTAAGTATTTACTTCCACTTTGTGTAGGCTCCGTGACTCCTTAGAGTCTCATGTATAAGAAACAGATACTCTAAAGAAAATATCATCATTTTTAAAGGGTCACTTTCTGTCTATTATTCCTGATATAAACTTGATAATTCTGGATGTTTCTAAAAGATGCTGCTATATGCTTCTTAAGGAAACAGTGAGTCATGTAAGTTTAGCTTATCACTGGACTTTTAGTTCTGTTTTTCAACAAAAGTTTAATTGATCAGTTTTATTAATGTGTGTACTCATGTTTCCACCACATTAAATAACTCTAGATCAACACATTTAAATTTTTTTCCAAGACCAGATCTTACAATGTTAATAAACAGTAAGGATAGTAGAGGAAACTAAAATTCCCAGTGAAACTCACAGAGGGCCAGAAGGAGTTCCACTTGGCTGAAATCCTCCAGAACTATTTCTATCATAAAAGCGAAGTTCAGTAGGATTAATTAAAAGAAAAAGAAATGGAAAACTCTCCATATTAATGTCAGTTTACCCATGGGAAATAGGTTTCACCAAAGAAATAGATTTCTTTGAAATCTTTGATACTCAGATATGTGAATAAAACATTTCACATAGCTATATTTTGGAAAAGCTACTTTCTTTTATAAAAAAGTAATCATACCAAGTTTATCATAAAAGTAAACTTTATTGTACTTCAGAAAGCACTTTTTATACAGAATATATGCATATACATATTTAAGAGACAGTACTAAATACACAAATGGAGGGCTCTTCCATTATTTGTCATTGTTTCCCCAGTCTTCTTGCAATGATGTTGAGAAAGCTTCCCTAAGTACTTTTCTCTAATTTTGCATATCCTTAAAGAGGTGACTAAATGTTGAATAAAGATCTATCTATCCAATAATAATTGTATTTACTATTTTAAAATTCCGTAGCATCCAAACCACTTACCAGTATTCTTGTGTGATACTAATCTTAGAACCATAGAAACTGCAAAATGAAAAGGATGTTAAGTGAAGTAGTTTTACTGTGTTGTTAATCTAACTCCAAAGCTTAACTTAAATGTAATTTGTCCAAGTATCTTTTAATTATTTTAAAGTGTGTAGCCCAGGTGGGACAGTGGTAAAGAATCTGCCTGCCAAAGCAGGAGACAAATGTGGATTTGATCCCTGGGTCTGGAAGATCCTCTGGAGTAAGAAATGGCAATTCACTCTAGTATTCTCACCTGGAGAATTCCATGTACAAAGGAGACTGGAGGGATACAGTCCATGGGGTTGCAAACAGTCAGACATGACTGAGCACACACACACACAGCAACAATTTAAAAGTGTGTAGTAGAATAAGTGTTTTGAAACTCAAAAGAACAGTACTACACAATCTTTAGTGGAGCTCACAGAATCTTCAAATTTTAAAGTATTAACAATGTAAAGTATTCGATCAGTAGGAAAGTAACAATGACGTTTTAGGAATCAGTGCACTAAAATGGACTGGAATGGGCAAATTTAATTCAGATGACCATGATATCTACTACTGTGGGCAAGAATCCCTTAGATGAAATGGAGTAGCCCTAGAAACCAACAAAACAGTCCAAAATACAGTACTTGTATACCATCTCAAAAATGCCAAAATGATCTCTGTTTGTTTCTAAGGCAAACCATTCAATATTAGAATAATCCAAGTCTATTCCCCAAGCACTAATGCAAAAGAGGATAAAGTTGAATGGTCTTGTGAACCCACAAGGCCTTCTAGAACTAACACCACAGAAAGATGTCCTTTTCATCATAGGGGAATAGAATGCAAAAGTAGGAAATCAAGAGATATCCGGAAAGCAGGAAAGTTTGGCCTTGGAGTACAAAAAGAATCAGGGCAAAGGCTAACAGAGTTTTGCCAAGAGAATGCATTGATCATAGCAAAAGCCTCTTCCAACAACACAAGAAATGACTCTATGCTTGAATGTCACCAGATAGTCAATACCAAAATCAGATTGATTATATTCTTTGTAGCCAAAGAAGAAGCTCTATACCATTAACAAAAACAAGACCAGGAGTTGACTGTGGTTCAGATCATGAACTTCTTATTGCTAAATTCAGATTTAAATTGAAGAATGTAGGGAAAACCACTAGGTCAGTCAGGTGTGACTTAACCAAAGCCCTTAAAATTATACAGTGGAAATGACAAGTAGGTTTAAGGGATTATATGTAATAGACAGAGTGACTGAATAACTATGGATGGAGATTCATAACATTGTACAGGAAGTGGTAAGCAAAACCAACCTGAAGAAAAAGAAATGTAGAAAGGCAAAATGGTTGTCTGAGGAGATCTTACAAATAGCTGAGAAAAGAAGAGAAGCAAAAGGCAAAAGAGAAAAGGAAAGATATATCCATCTGAATGCAGAGTTCCAAAGAATAACAAGGAGAGATAAGAAAGCCTTCTTATGTGAACAATGCAAAGAAATAGAGGAAAACAATAGAATGGGAAAGACTAGAGATCTCTTCAAGAAAATTAAGAGATATCAAGGGAACATTTCATGCACAGATGGGCAAAATAAAGGACAGTATTGGTATGGACCTGACAGAAGCAGAAGACATTAACAAGAGTGGGAAGAATGCATGGAAGCACTATACCAAAAAGATCTTAATGACCCAGATAAGCATGATGGTATGGTCACATACTTAGAGTCAGACATATTTGAGGGTGAAATCAAGTAGGCCTGAGTAAGCATCACAACAAAAAAAGCTATTGGAGGTAATGAAATTCCAGCAGAGCCATTTCAAATCCTAAAGATGATGCTGTTAAAGTGTCGCACTCAATATGCCAGGAAATTTGGAAAACTCATCATTGGCCACAGGACTGGAAAAGGTCAGTTTTCATTCCAATCCCAAAGAAGGACAATGCCAAAGTATGTTCAAACAACCACACAATTGTACTCATTTCACATGCTAGCAAAGCAATGCTCAAAATCTCCAAGCTAGGCTTCAACAGTACACAAGCCAAGAACTTCCAGATGTTCAAGCTAGATTTAGAAAAGGTAGAGGAACCAAAGATCAAATTGCCAAAATCACTAGGATCATAGAAAAAGCAAGAGGATTCCAGTAAATATCTACTTCTGCTTCATTGACTATGCTAGAGCCTTTGTGTGGATCACAACAAACTGGAAAATTTTTCAAGAGATGGGAATACCAGACAACCTTACCTGCCTTTTGAGAAATCTCTACGCAGGTCAAGAAGCAACAGTTAGAACCCAGATTGGTACAGTAGAGTGGTTCCAAACAGGGAAAGGAGTACATCAAGGCTGTATATTGTCACCCTGATTATTTAATTTATATGCAGAGTACATCATGAGAAATGTCAGGTTGGATGAAGTACAACCTGGAATCAAGATTGCCACAAGAAATATCCATAACCTGAGTCATGCAAATGATATCTCCCTTATTGCAGAAAATGAAGCAGAACTAGAGAGCCTCTTGATGAATGTGAAAGAGAAAGTGAAAAACCTGGCTTAAAACTCAACATTCGAAAAGCTAAGATCATGACATCCAGTCCCATTACTTCATGCAAAATAGATAAGGGAATAATTGAAATAGTGAGAGACTTTATTTTCTTGGGCTCCAAAATTACTGCACATGGTGACTGCAGCCATGGAATTAAAAGATGCTTGCTCCTTGGAAGAAAATCTGTGACCAATCTAGACAGCATATTATAAAGTAGAGACATAACTTTGCCAACAAAGGTCCATATAGTCAAAGCTATGACTCTTCCCAGAGAAGGCAATGGCACCCCATTCCAGTGCTCTTTCCTGGAAAATCCCATGGATGGAGGAGCCTGGTAGGCTGCAGTTAATGGGGTCGCTAAGAGTCGGACATGACTGAGTGACTTCACTTTCACTTTTCACTTTCATGCATTGGAGAAGGAAATGGCAACCCACTCCAGTGTTCTTTCCTGGAGAATCCCAGGGATGGGGGAGCCTGGTGGGAGTCAGACACGACTGAAGTGACTTAGCAGCAACAGGAGCAGCATGACTCTTCTAGTAGTCATGTATGGATGTGAGATTTGGACCATAAGGAAGGCTGAATGCCAAAGAATTGATGCTTTTGAACTGTTGTTTGGAGAAGATTTTTGAGCCCCTTGTACTGCAAGGAGATCAAACCAGTCAATCCTGAGTATTCATTAACAAATGTTGAAGCTCCAATACTCTGGTCACCAACTTATTTGTAGTGCCAATTCATTGGAAAAGACCCTGATGCTGGGAAAGACTGATGGCAAGAGGAGAAGGGCATGACAGCAGATGAGATCATTCAAAGACATCACTAACTCAATGGACATGAGTTTGAGCAAGCTCTGGGAGATGGTTAAGGACAGGATTGACTTACATGCTTTTCATGGGATCTCAAAGAGTCAGACACAACTGAGCACCTGAACAATAACAAGGAATGCAAAGCTTGGCATTGTTATATTAAAATCATACTAGATTCTATTGAAATTATAACATGATCATCAATTTATTATAGCTCTTATATGTCTTGCACTGTATAACTCAAAACACAAAATATAGATTTTTAACAATAAAAGGATTTTCATGATCTTATAAAAGACATTAGCTTTAAAGGATCATTTACTAGTTATTGTTAAATTTAGAGAAATTGTATCTATTTTGCGTGCAATATAGCAACAAACATTGGCTCAGATGGTAAATAATCTGTCTGCAATGCAGGAGACTAGAATGTGATCCCTGGGTCAGAAAGGTTCCCTGGAGATGATAATGGCAATGCATTCCACTATTCTTGCTTGGAGAATCCCATGGGCAGAGGAACCCAGCTGGCTAAAGTCCATGGGGTTGCAAAGAGCTGGACACAACTGAGTGACTAAGCACTCACTATTACCTAATGGAATAAGACTAGTCTGAATGAAATCTAAATTATTCAGACACTACTTTATCCAGGAATATACTTAAGTTTTATCTTCATTCCTGCAACATAAGATTGTACAGTCGGCATATATCCAATAAAAATAGACTTTAAAAATATTCTAAACATGGTGGATTAGTGGGGTGAATTTGGAGATTGGGAATAATATATGTGCACTGCCATGTATAAAACAGCTAACTGAAACCTGTGGTATAGCTCAGGAAGCTCACCTTGGTCTTCTGTGATGATCTACATGGGCGGGACAGAGGGTGGGAGGAAGGTTCAAGAGGGAGAGGATACATGTATACATAGAGCTGATTCACCTCATGCTGCTGCTACTGTTGCTAAGTCGCTTCAGTCATGTCCGACTCTGTGCGACCCTATAGACGGCAGCCCACCAGGCTCCCCCCATCGCTGGGATTCTCCAGGAAAGAACACTGGAGTGTGTTGCCATTTCCTTCTCCAATGCATGAAAGTGAAAAGTGAAACTGAAGTCACTCAGTCGTGTCCGACTCTTCGCGACCCCATGGACTGTAGCCCACCAGGCTCCTCCATCTGTGGGATTTTCCAGGCAAGAGTACTGGAGTGGGGTGCCATTGCCTTCTCCCGATTCACCTCATAGTACAGCAGAAAACTAACACAACTTTATACAGCAACTATACCTGTCCCCCATGATTATCGTAGCTGCAATGGATTTAGATTACTAATGAATATGTTTAAGAATCTGGAAAATGCATCTGTGGTTCTCTCAGTATGTAAACAACTTATACAACTTGGAGGAAATATTTTCAACTGGGAGGGGCTAATAGATATTTTGAAATGGATTATATAGAGTTCAGTTCAGTTCAGTCATGTCCGACTCTTTGCAACCCCATGAACTGCAGCATGGCAGGTCTCCCTGTCCATCACCAATTTCCAGAGTTCACCCAAACTTATGTCTATCGAGTTGGTGATGCCATCAAGCCATCTCATCCTCTGTCATCCCCTTTTCCTCCTGCCCCCAATCCCTCGCAGCATCAGAGTCTTTTCCAATGAGTCAACTCTTCACATGAGGTGGCCAAAGTACTGGAGTTTCAGCTGTAGCATCATTCCTTCCAAAGAAATCCCAGGGATGATCTCCTTCAGAATGGACTGGTTGGATCTCCTTGCAGTCCAAGGGACTCTCAAGTCTTCTCCAACAGCACAGTTCAAAAGCTTCAATTCTTTGGTGCTCAGCTTTCTTCACAGTCCAACTCTCACATCCATACTGACTACTGGAAAAACTATAGCCTTGACTAGACAGACCTTTGTTGGCAAAGTAATGTCTCTGCTTTTGAATATGCCATCTAAGTTGGTCATAACTTTCCTTCTAAGGAGTAAGTGTCTTTTCATTTCATGGCTGCAATCACCATCTGCAGTGATTTTGGAGACCCAAAAAATGAAGTCTGACACTGTTTCCACTGTTTCCACATTTATTTCACATGAAGTGATGGGACCAGATGCCATGATCTTAGTTTTCTGAATGTTGAGCTTTAAACCAACTTTTTCACTCTCCTTTTTCACTTTCATCAAGAGACTTTTTATTTCCTCTTCACTTTCTGCCATAAGGGTGGTGTCATCTGCATATCTGAGGTTATTGGTATTTCTCCTGGCAATCTTGATTCCAGCTTGTAATTCTTCCAGCCCAGCGTTTCTCGTGATGTATTTTGCATAAAAGTTAAATAAGCAGGGTGACAATATACAGCCTTGACATATTCCTTTTCCTATTTGGAACCAGTCTGTTGTTCCATGTCCAGTTCTAACTGTTGCTTCCTGACTTACATACAGTTTTCTTAAGAGGCAGGTCAGGTGGTCTGGTATTCCTGTCTCTTTCAGAATTTTCCACAGTTTATTGTGATCCACTCAGTCAAAGGCTTTGGCATAGTCAATGAAGCAGAAATAGATGTTTTTCTGTGACTCTCTTGCTTTTATCCATGATCCAGCAGATGTTGGCAATTTGATATCTGTTTCCTCTGCCTTTTCTAAAACCAGCTTGAACATCTGAATGTTCATGGTTCACATATTGCTGAAGCCTGGCTTGGAGGATTTTGAGCATTACTTTGCTAGCATGTGAGATGAGTGCAATTTTGCAGTAGTTTGAGCCTTCTTTAGCATTTCATCTCTTTGGAATTGGAATGAAAACTGCTCTTTTCCAGTCCTGTGGCCACTGCTGAGTTTTCCAAAGTTGCTGGCATATTGAGTGCAGCACTTTCACAGCATCATCTTTCAGGATTTGAAATAGCTCAACTGGAATTCCATCACCTCCACTAGCTTTGTTCATAGTGATGCTTTTTAAGGCCCACTTGACTTCACATTCCAGGATGTCTGGCTCTAGGTGAGTGATTACACCATCCTGATTATCTTGATCACGAAGATCATATAGAGTGGTAGTGTGCAAACAACCTTAAGTCTCTGGTGAGTTCTCAAGTCTTCCATTTTCTTAGCTGTATAGATCCAAGTAAATGCTTCCCTTGGATCCCAGTTTGTCAGCAGAGAAGATGAGTATGGATGCTTTGATGCTTCTTCTTAACTAGTATAGCATTTGTTAATAATCTAGTCTATAGGAAATACAGTTTACATCAGTGACTCTTAATGTGACCCCAGAGATTAAGAATATTTCTTAACTTATTTTTAAGATATTCTGAGAAATGAAGAAGATGATTTTGTGGCTGAAGAATGGACATTTTTATCAGATTAATGATAAGCATCTATGGATCTTCTCAAAGTGCTGAAAAGCACTGGGAGCTAAAAGTAAATCATTTTGAAAATTATAATAGATCACTTTTCCTCAGGTACTTAAAAGCACTTTGTGTTTACATGCTTACTTAAAAAAAAAAAAATATCTGTACATCAACTCATGGAATCATAGATCTAGAATACATCAAGAAAAACTGCAACCAAATGTTCTGAAAAGTGATGATAATATTTCCTTTACATACTTGAAATTAAATCTAAGCCTTTTTCTTCGTAAAATAATCCAGTGTTCTTTGTGTCTTAGCATTTTCTCTTTCACTGACCAAAATATGGAATCCTTTATTTACCTTGAAAAGTTTTTTTTTTTCTTACACAATCTTTGCTAAAAGAATCACTTAGTCTACTAACAATCTTTTACCCTCTGTTGAGAGTAAATTTACGTATTTTGCCACTTTTGTAATAGTTTCATCTTGTCTTTATCCAAATTGTACTCCTTTGGCACTTATCAAATTGTGAACTATACTATGACTATTACATTCATTTATAGGAAAAATATGCTTCATATGTTCACTGTCAACTTTAAAAAACAACCAAATTTGTTCTTTATTTTTATTTGGTGAATAATTTATTATAAAAACAAATTTAATATTAATTTATTTAACATATTTCTTTATATAGCTCATGCAAATTTTATGTCATAAAATATATTCACAGTTCATATTGTAACAGAAATTATTCAAAAGTATCTCATAGTATTTTTATCTTAACTTACCTCACTTCTACATTTTTTTCCTGAGAAAATTCATTTTGTCACCTACTGGTCAATTATGGCCACTTTACCTCATTCTGTAATTCAGCTGTTTGCACTTTTGCTCTCCTGGACTCATTATATCTCGAAGTTACTTCTTTTGCTAATTGTAGTGTGTCTAAATTTTTTCAAAGCTTAATTTTTCAAATGTATTTATTTAAGTTTTAATCCAAACCCTCAGTATTCTATCAATTTTTAACAATTACATTGTCTCACACAGTTTGTACACAGAAGCATCAAATTTACAATGACCAGGTCTCTGACAGGAACTTGCACCCGATTTCATCAGATGAACCATTTTTATTAGTTTGTTATTTTTGTTGTTTAGTCACTCAGTCATATTCCACTCTTTTGCAACCTCATGGACTGTAGCCCATCAGGCTCCTCTGTCCATGAGACTTCCCAGGCAAGAATACTGGCTTGGTTTACCATTTTCTTCTCCTAGAAAACTTTCAGAAGTAGGGATTGAACTTGTGTCTCCTGCATTGCAGGCAAATTCTCTAGCACTGAGCCTGAGGAAATCTATATATTAATATAACACAATCAAATTAAATAACTAGAAATATAAATGGAGTCTTATTTGGATATGTTCAGTGTAAAAATGGATAGACTCTGAGATCTAGACTTGACAATAACAAACTATATTTCATTTTTAAAGACAAATAATAATCTGTTTGTCTTCAAAAGTGTGTGAACAAAGAACTTCCAGATTAACAAGTTGTATTTAGGAAAGTCAGAGGAACCAGAGATCAATTTGCCAATATGTGCTGGATCATAGAAAAAGCAAGGGAATTCCAGAAAAACACCTACTGCTGCTGGTAAAGTATCTGCCCGCAATGTGGGAGACCAGGGTTCCATCCCTGGGTTGGGAAGATCCCCAGGAAAAGGAAATGGTAACCCACTCCAGTATTCTTGCCTGGAAAATCCCATGGATAGATGACCCTGATAGGCTACAGTCCATGGGGTCACGAAGAGTCGGACACGACTCTACGACTTCACTTTCCAAAACTGGGAAAGGGGTATATCAAGACTATATATTGTCACCATGCTTATTTAATCTCTATGCAGAGTACCTCATGAGAAATGTCAGGATGGATAAAACACAATCTGGAATCTAGATTTCCGGGAGAAATATCAATAACCTCAGACACACAGATGGCACCACCCTTATGACAGAACGTGAAGAGGAACTGAAGATCCTCTTGATGACAGTGAAATTGGGGAGTGAAAAGAAGTGGCTTAAAACTCAGCATTCAAAAAACAAAGATCATGGCATCCGGTCCCATCACTTCGTGGCAAATAAGTGGGGAAACGATGGGAACAGTGAAAAACTTTATTTTCTTGGGCTCCAAAATCATTGCAATTGGGGACAGTAGCCATGAAATTAAAAGACACTTGCTCCTTGGAAGAAAAACTATGACAAACCTAGACTGTGTATTCATAAGTAGAGGCATTACTTTGCCAATAAAGGCTCATATAATCAAAGCTATGGTTTTCCAGTAGTCATGTACAGATGTGAGAGCTGAACCATCAAGTAAGCTGAGCACTGAAGAAGTGGTGCCTTCAAACTGTCATGCTGGAGAAGACTTTTGACAGTCCTTTGGACTGCAAGGAAATCAAGCCAGTCAATCCTAAAGGAATTCAACCCTGATTATTCATTGGAAGGAGTGATGTTGAAACTGAAGCTCCAATACTTTGGCCACCTGACACAAAGAGCCAACTCATTGGAAAAGACCCTGATGCTGGGAAAGATTAAAGGCAGGAGGAGAAGAGGATGACAGAGAGATGGTTGGATGGCATCACCAACTCAGTGGACATGGGTTTGAGCAAACTCCATAAAATATGAATGACAGGGAAGCCTGGCATGCTGGAGTGCATGGAGTAGCAAAGAGTTGGACAAGACTGAGAGACTGAACAACAGCAGATTTACTATGTTTCTTATGAAACAGGAAAAAACATCTGGCAAAATGATATTTTTAATACATAATAGCATTTTTACTGAAAATCAGTATTATTAACATGTTGAAAAATTTTTTTCATAGTGGTTAATCTCATGCATATAAATATAACTATACCATCTATATTTCATTTTTTGCAAACGTGAAGTAATCGATTTTAGGAATTTCTTCCTCCTCAATTTTTTTTCCTTTTATAGCCTATCCATAAACTTACAAGTGCTGCAAATAGCTGGTTCATCTTTCTTGTAGACCTTTCATTAAAATGCATAACTTATTTTGAAAGGATAGATTGTAATGGCCATTGCAGACTTGACTAATGACATATACTGATGAGGATATAAGCTAGCAAAGTCACCAAATTAATACTTTGCAAGAGGATTATAATGAGCAGCATTAACATGTTGGAGTTTTATGAATTTCCAAGGGAGTTTTTGTGTTTGGCAATAGTCATGCAAAGAAAAATACTTTAAATATTTTTTCATTTAGTTTAAAATGAAATGCAGAAAGATATATGTAAACAAGAAAAAAAAGACTCATCAAATGGAATCATAATCTAAAAAAAAAAAATCAAAGTTAGTCATGAGAGCCATAAAATTTCCTTTTATATAAAATTGGTTTTCCATTATCTCTGGCTTCACTGATCACTATACAGGTGAGGTTATTGCTTTTTCAGTTTTATTAATAAACCTATTAGTACATAAATAGCCTTCTGGCCTTTTCTAAACAAATGGAAAATGAAATTGTTTCATTATCCCCAGGGTTTCATGCACTCCTGTTTATAGAACTATATCTGAAAGAATGTTTCTGGTTACAAGAAAATGTTTATCTTGAAGACTTTTCAAATTGGATTCTATATTTCTGTAATTCTTTATATTTTATAATCAGAAATGAAATATTATTTGAAGTCCTGCTATAGTTTATAAAGAAAATCTTTAAAAATTATTACAAGCAATTTCAAACAAAGGGTAAAGCATGAGTTCTGTGTAATGGCAAAACAACAAGAAATATGAGACTAGGCATTTGGTGTCAAAGAAGGGATATTTTATTATATTGCAAGGATATTTCATGGAGTTGAGTATTTTAATTTTCAAATGGTCTTCAAATCAAGAAAATAAGAAAGTAGCAACTATAGGCCAGGCCTAATAACATGTGCTAGAAAATGAAAGACAAATAATGTTGCATCCCATTCATCCGTTGCTTCATCCAAGATAAGCCTAAATATTCCTCAACCAAGAAGGTACCTGTCATCTGCCCTAAAGCCTAGAATTATTCCTTAGTCTTTACATACAGAATACAATTCCTTATTTGCCACAGATTGATTCATTGCATTCACTGTTGCTGTGTCAAATCACCTAGGTTGCAACATTAGTCAGAAAGATACCAACGATGAATTTAAAAGCGGTGATCCTTTTGTTCCTGCTTTGTGTCCATGACTGCATGATTATACCAAGCTAAAGTTAATTGAACATCCTTTTAGGATACTGAATTTCATAGGACTTGATGAAATTGCAAAAATAGCAAGCAAGTGAAAAAGCGAGGAAGTGAAAAAGCACAGGTCTAAAGAGTTAGCTTGATGGCTGATCTGTCATTCACTGTATGAGAAAAAGAAAACTGTTAGTTGGTTGAACAATAAAATGGAATAAGACAAAGTGGTCATTGCAACTAAGCAGTTCTAAACTCCATACTTCAGAATGGATTGTTTGAAATGATTAAAGACAAAACCATTCTTGCTAATTCTTTGAAAACAGTGAATACTCATCTGTACAACTCCAACCCTGAGTTCAGTGCTTGGCAGTTGACGTGCACTAAAATTTTTGTTGAATGAATGAACAATTTATTAATAAAAATGAATATATGTGTGTTCTAAAATATCACACAAATGAACTTATCTACAAAGCAGAAACAGACCCATAGATGCAGAGAACAGACTGTTGTTTGCTAAGGGGAAGGAATGAATTGAGAGTTTGGGACTAATAGATGCAAACTATTACATATAAAATAGATAAACGGTAAGGTCCTATTGTATAGCATATAGGCATATGGAACTATACTCAATATCCTGTGATAAACCATAATGGAAAAGAGTATGAAAAATAATATATATATGTATAACTGAATCACTTTTTCAAGAAATTAACACAGCATTGTAAATCAATTGCACAGAAATTTAAAGAGAAATGATTACAGCCACTATCCAAAGGATGAAATTTTTTTCTTTTAAAATACAGTTCATTTTGTTCATATTTATTGAGGAAATTTTCTATTAGATTACTTTATATAAAATTATATAGGTCAGCATTCCTCAGCCTTATTGCAACCAGGGACTGGTTTCACAGAAGACCTTTATTCCAAGTTCCCAGCAGGGAGAGGATGGTTTCAGGATAATTCAAGAGCATTACATTTATCGTGCTTTTTATTATTATTACCTCAGCTCCACCTCAGACCATCAGACATTAGATCTTGGAGGTTGGGGACCCCTGATACCAGTGACTTAAAACCAATAAAATGCCTTAAACAATAAGATGTTTAAGATTATTGCATCCTAATTGAAAAGTTAAGGCCTAAATTATTTAAATCCTAAGTTAGTTAGGCTCTCATATAACATATATAATGTGGAAATGAAAAGATACAGATTAAATGGCAAAACATCCCTGTTGTGGCTTACCTAAAGATTACTATTTTTAATGCTCTCAGCCCTTCAGAGAGATTCTGCAAAACACAGGTTTAAGATTCCTGTCTAGCATCAGAAATCATATAGATCATAATTTTCTCTATGAAATTTCTACAGAACTGTAGGGAAGGTTTTCTTAGAAACTTAGGTTGTGTATTTCCCATAGTGATGTACTGAATGCCTAATAAAATGTCCAAAAATATTCATTCAGTTCAGTTCAGTTCAATTCAGTTGCTCAGTCATGTCCGACTCTTTGCGACCCCATGAATCGCAGCACACCAGGCCTCCCTGTCCATTGCCAACTCTCAGCATTTTATTAATGAAAAATTAGGATCATAAGAATGAACTACTTTGCTTTTATAAGTGTACAATTATTAAATACCAGATATACAATTGGTAATAAAAAATAATATATTTGGGATAATGAAAACATGAAAAATTTCTGTTTGAAGATAGTCTGAATACATTCAATTCACTTGTGGCATGTAGGATATTGTGCCTTTTGCATTTATTATTATAAATGTTCACATAAAAATCAGGGTAACCTCCGGGTTGCCTTGCCATGTTCTGGTGTCTGTATTGTGTGTTTTTATATCTACAGTCAATGAAAAGAAACATTAGACACATACCACGTTCTGTGATACTCATCCTCATATAATAAGAACTACAATATTAGTTATATATGAAGGAAAATATCCTTTTCCATTTCTAAATATGAACTCTTGGTGTTAAAGGTCAATGTTTTCTTAGTTCATTTTTAGAATGCTTTCATAAACATTTCCCAGCATGACTACTTTCCTGAAAGGTGCTGCCTCCTGAATTTAGGAAGGACATGATTCACTGAAATGGTAATTTACCAAATGTTCAGTTATTGTATCTACTTATCAATATTCCTTTAGAATGCCTGCAGGAGATGCAGTGTTTCATTTTCTAGTCCCAAGGGACAGCAGGCAATTTATGCATAATAACTATCTGTTACATTTCTCTAACACAGTCACTTTGCTTGTAAATAATAACTGTGTTTTACTTATAGAAATGTTTACCAGGATATTAACAATTTGTTAAAGCCCTGACATGAAGAATGTAAAATAATATAATTCAATTTGAAAACCTATAATTTCAAGTGATACAGTTTTACCACTCCTCTTAGTCAAGGTAGGATAAAGCAACTTTCCTGTCAGAGATGATTGGATAATGTGATACATTACCTGATTACCAAATGATTCTGGGAAAACAACCCATTTCTCTACATTAATCTGACTTGTTTAGTGTTCTTTCTCTCTGTGCATTCAGATGAGGTGCTCGACACCAACCTAATTCTTTGTTATGTGCATTGGCTGTTTTTTTACAACATCATTTTTTCCTAAACTGCTTAAATAATGACAGTTTTGCAAAGTTCTGAATAGTTTTCCAAATGTCTTGAATTTTAATTAGGTGCATTTTCCTTCATGACTATCTGTGTGGGTGGAAACAAGAAATTGGAAAATTTGCAACTTGGTGAATTTCTATAATATGCCGTAATATCTGAATGTGGCTGATAACATGTTGTATTTATATGGCATCTTGCATTAGGTACTTTTCACATATTTTATTGTTATTTTCCAATTATTAAGTTTTTTAGAAAAAAGATATTAGCAACACAGAAAAAAAAGACAATTCAATTTTGCATGGTCAGAGAATGAATAGGAAATACTAGACAAATGTCTTTTCTGAGGTTTTGAAACATTTGCTTGAGAAAGGTAGAAATCATCTGTCTATTGTTGAATACAAGAACTTTCATATATTGTGCTGAACTTGTCCCAAATTTCTAAGGATTCATACCTTATGTTTCATAAGATACAAGTGTATAGCCTTTTATCTGAGTTCAACTCAGTCAACTGTCTCAACACACTGTAATATATCCCTGCCACTAGAATGCCAAGTAAGGACTTGGATGTTCTTTCTTATTTTATAGATTTGTTGTTGATGGTATAATAGTTTTACTCATGATCTTAGCTGTTCCAACTTTCTTTTCCAGTGGTAGAAGTGAAAATTCCAATAGACTTTATTTGCATCATACAACATAGATTTTTTGTCTCAAAGGAAACTTTAATGGCCTTATTGTTTAGCTCTCTGCATGTGGAAATGGAGGCACCAGTAAGTTCAATACAGGATATAGGATGCTTGGGGCTGATGCACTGGGATAACCCAGAGAGATGATATGAGGAGGGTGGTGGGAGTGGGGTTCAGGGTTGGTAACTCATGTACACCTGTGGTGGATTCTTGTCAATGTATGGTAAAACCAATACAGTATTGTAAAGTAAAAAAAATAAATTAAAAATAAATAAATAAAAAATAAAGAGGAATTTAATGGGAGAATTATAAATTCAAAGGATATTCTTATGCTGCTTTTCTAAAATATAAATGTTCTTCTTCTTCAAATTCCACAATTGCTTAATTTAACCTTGACCACTTTCATCATAGGGCTTCCCTAGTGGCTCAGATGGTAAAGAATCTGCCTGCAAGTCAGGAGACCTGGGTTCAATCCTTGGGTCTGGAAGATCCCCTGGGGAAGGAAATGGCTACCCACTCCAAAATTCGTGCCTGTAGAATTCCAGGAACAGAGGAGCTCGGTGGGCTACCATCCATGGGGTGCAAATAGCTGGACATGACTGAACAACTAACACACTTTCATCATACCACAAGAGTTATTTTTGTTTTTTTAAAGCTAGTAATGACATAGGTTTCCTTGTGATTGGCTTGTTATTTGACTACTAAACTTTCTCTTTCTTGCTTTCTTCTACATGGAAATTGAATTCTCTTGCTTGATTTTCTACCCTTGTCATATTTTTCAAGTACTGTTTCTTACATTCAATTTTTTGGATGTTTTCTTCTGAATCACTGACCTTGATCTCTGGCTTGGATTTTTGTCTATTTATTCAAGCTTATTGGATCTTCCCTGGTGGCTCAGATGGTAAAGCGTCTGCCTACAATGCCTATCATGTGGGAGACTCAGGTTCAGTCCCTGGGTCAGGAAGATCTCCTGGAGAAGGAAATGGCAACCCACTCCAGTATTCTTGCTTATAAAATCCCATGGATGGTGGAACCTGGTAGTCCACAGTCCATGGGGTCACAAAGAATTGGACATGACTGAGCAACTTCACTTTCTTTCATGGATTCAGCTTATGTTCAGTTGCCTCTATGTGTAGGCCAGAATAGTGTTTTGCTTTTGTTTTTAAACCACTTTATTGAGGCATGATTAACATAACATGCAAAAGGCTGCACATGCTAATGTACACAGTTTGAAGAGGTTGGAGGTAAGTATACAGTTGTGAAGTTATCATCACAATGATTACCATAAACCTATTACTGCCAAAAGTTTCCTCTAGCCCTCTTTATTTATTTATTTCTATGGAATAAGAGCATGTAACATAAGGGATAACTTCTTAGCAAATTTTAAAGGGACAGCATAGTATTGTTCATTGCAATTACTGTGCTGTCCAGCAAATCTCTATGACCTACTCACCTTGTTATAACTGAGACTTTGTACTGCAGATAGTGATTGCAGCCATGAAATTAGAAGACACTTACTCCTTGGAAGAAAAGTTATGATCAACCTAGATAGCATATTCAAAAGCAGAGACATTACTTTGACAACAAAGGTCCATCTATTCAAAGCTATGGTTTTTCCAGGGGTCATGTATGGATGTGAGAGTTGGACTGTGAAGAAAGCTGAGTGCCGAAGAATTGATGTTTCTTAACTGTGGTGTTGGAGAAGACCCTTGAGAGTCCTTTGGACTGCAAGGATATCCAATCGGTCCATTTTAAAGGAGATCAATCCTGGGTGTACTTTGGAAGGACTGATGCTAAAGCTGAAACTCCGCTATTTTGGCCACCTCATGCGAAGAGTTGACTCATTGGAAAAGGCCCTGATACTGGGAGGGATTGAGGGCAGGAGGAGAAGGGGATGACAGAGGATGAGATGATTGGATGACATCACCGACTTGATGGACATGAGTTTGAGTAAGTTCCGGGAGTTGGTGGTGGACAGGGAAGCCTGGAACGATGCAATCCAAAGAGTTGGACATGACTGGGTGACTGAACTGAACTGAGCTGAATTGAGAAACCAATCAGCCTGAGAAATAACTAACAAGCCTGAGAAAACTTAAGCTACAAGTTAGTTTTGGGAAACTTAGCACACCATGCAATTGATATGGATCTAGGTGTAGCCCTTGTTCTGATATCAGATGCCCTAAATATCAAACCTGGGTTTGAGAAAATTGCAATTTTTTTCCTTGGTGACTTATGTCCCTTTAAGGATAAAAGCTTTAGCAAGTAAGTAGATGATGTTTTCCTGTGAGGAGGCTTGAAAAAGAGAGAAAAGAACCAAATCATCCACATATTGCAGCAAATTAGAAGCCCTAGGGAACTTTATATCATCTAGATCAGCCTTCAGAATTTGTGAGAAATAAGAAGGATTCTCAGTAAATCCCTGAGGCATTATTGCCTAGGTAAACTGTTTTTCTTCCAAAGTGAAGGCAAAAAGGTATTGGCAAACTTCATCAAGAAGAATACTAGAGAATGCACTGCATAAATCAATTATAGCAAAGAATTTGCTTCCAGTGGGAATGGATTTTAGCAGGGTATGAGATTAGGAATAATAAGGTGTCAAAGGATAACAATGTTCTTTATTGCTGAGAGGTCTTAGACAAACCTCTGCCCTCAGATTTTCTCATTGATAAGTGGGAGTGCTATATGGGTAATGATAATCTTCTATTATGGGCCTTATACCTTGAAAAATTTCTTTACATAATATTGAATAATTCTTACGAGAGGATATAAGGGATCTGTTTGAATCCTGATGGGAGGTGTGCTGTGAATTCTGCCCATATTAGTTGGAAATGTTGCCCTTAAGGAGGGTGGTAGCAGATTCAAAAGGTGAATGATGAGTATTTCCACTATCAGTTCTAGCACCATCAGAGACAGAAAAAGTAAAAACAAAGTCAAAGGATCACTTAAGTCACCTTGTTGCATGCCTTGATGACCACCATCAGGTTGAAGAGCTATATCCCTCTTTGGGAGAAACAAATCTAAGTCCTGGCCTAATAAGGGGATGTATGTGCGTGCGCTCCGTCACTTCAGTCGTGTCCGACTCTTTGAAACCCCATGGACTGTAGCCTGGAAGGCTCTTCTGTCCGTGGGATTCTCCAGGCAAGAATACTGAAGTGGATTGCCATTTCTTCCTCCAGGGGTATCTTCTCAACACAGGGATCTAACCCAAGTCTCCAGTGTCTCCTGCCTGACAAGCAGATTCTTTACTTTTCAAGCAATCAGTGGCAGAAGAACTCAGAGAAAAGAGCATGCATCTCTCAAAGGGCCTAAACAAAATAGTATTGGTTCAGAGTCAGGAACCTCTGGAGGTTCACTAGAAAGCCCCACTACCGGAACTGTTTTAGTCCTCTGAGGTGGGGGCTGCTTTATAGCAATGAGGTTGAGTACCAAGAGTGTGACTCTGGTGTCATCTAGGACTGGAAGAGCTCATCACCAATCTGGACAAATGTTTCCCCAGACCAACTGAGAGGAAGGATTCAGATGAGGCCCTGCAGTTCCTCACAGCCTCACTACTGATAATTCGGAGAATGTTGGCAAGTCCAGTTAGAAGGCTGAAAGTGCCAGATTTTTTAAAATTTGTAATAATCTCTTCCTCAATGGTGGCTCTTTGCAATAACAGAAGAACCTAGGAGAGTTTTGATTTTATTTAAGGTCTTTCACTTGCTTCAGTTGAAGATTAAAAATATTGGTAGAATCTGTCTATCCAAATCTTCTGATTTATCCCTTACCTCAGACCCACTACTATATATAAAATAAGTAACTAATAAGGATGTAGTGCATAGCATATGGAACAATACTCTGTAATGACCTAAAAGGGAAAAGAATATTTAAAAGAGTGGATATATGCATTTGTATAACAGAATCACTTGGCTAAACACCGAAAACTAACAAAATATTGTAAATTGGTTATATCCCCCAAAATTTAAAATAAAAAGTAACAGTCAAAAAAATTTTGGTGGTTTTCTTTTGAGGTGACTCATCTAGATTATGCAAGAAGTGGTTTGACAAACTAATTGACTCGGGAGTGAACATAGCTTTTCCATTTCTTCCTGGTCATTTTTACTAGAAGATCAGACTTTTCTTTAATAATAATCTGAAGTTGATTGTAATAACTATGAATATATTCATCAGGTTTTTGTGTGCAAACCTGAGTTTTGTTCTGATTAACAGTCTTCAGAAAAGCCCTATGAATTTGCTCATTGAAATTGCCTAGCAATTTCCTGAGCCTAATTATAGAAGTTAGCAACTGGTCTCCCAGGTATAGTTTTAGAGACCTGTCAGGACTTTCTCAATTAGTGATTTTTATCCAAAGCTGTACCTGGGCTTCACTGACAAGCATATAAAGCAGCTAATATAAGTAAGAGAAAGCAGGTTGATACATTAGAATGACTATATTAAATTCTGTAGGAAATCTCTAAGGGTCTTTTGTTACTTTGTGAAAATCTTTGTTATAACAAGGGTTTGTCCTCTGGATCCTCAGGTTTCATTTTAACTGGATAGATTCCTATGGATTTAGGGGAAATGGGGGCTGAGATGAGTTTCAAAGAAAAAGGGAAATTTGATGGGAAAATTAGGATGGGGGATCTGTCAGTATAGGAAGGTATAATTGGTGTAGAAGAAAAAAAAGAGAAAGATGGATCTGGAGTGGCACCTGAGGCAAAGGATCTGGTGAGAGGAGCTTGAGGCTTTGGAAGGCATCTTTTCTTTCTTTGTGTGTGTGTTTTGTTTGTTTGTTTTGCCTTAGTTCATCTTTAAAGTTTATTTTGCAGAGAGGCAATTCAAGGTTCATGATAACATTTAGAAGCTTCAAAATATCAACTGACATAGCATGCCATTCAGTTTGGGAAATTTTAGATCTATGGTAGTGCAGTCAATTTTAAGAAAAGTAAGTTTGGGGATTTAAAACATTCCTTATTGTGGCCACTGATAGTTCAAATTGACTTTAGTTGTTGGTTCACTTAGTAAATGAGCATGAGAAAGAATCACAGTTATTAAACTAAACTCAACTGGGGCCCCTGTAGGTGGGGTGTACTCAAAATATTCAGATAACTATTATCTTATTTGGAGTTCCTTTTTATCTCTAGATTAAAAGAATAATTTGCAAACAGCCTAAATAGCTTGCAACTCAAACAGCCTGTAAGCCTAATACCATCCAGTTCTAAGGGGACAGGCTGTTCCCAAAGCAGCCAAACTGAAGTCTGCTCAAAACAGCTGTGATCAGTTCAGTTCAGTTCCGTTCAGTTCAGTTCAGTCGCTCAGTCATGTCCGACTCTTTGCGACCCCATGAATCGCAGCACGCCAGGCCTCCCTGTCCATAACCAACTCCCCGAGTTCACTCAGACTTACGTCCATCAAGTCAGTGATGCCATCCAGCCATCTCATCCTGGGTCGTCCCCTTCTCCTCCTGCCCTCAATCCCTCCCAGCAGCAGAGTCTTTTCCAATGAGTCAACTCTTCGCATGAGGTGGCCAAAGTACTGGAGTTTCAGCTTTAGTATCATTCCTTCCAAAGAAATCCCAGGGTTGATCTCCTTCAGAATGGACTGGTTGGATCTCCTTGCAGTCCAAGGGACTCTCAAGAGTCTTCTCCAGCACCACAGTTCAAAAGCATCAACTTTTTGGTTCTCAGCTTTCTTCACAGTCCAACTCTCACATCCATACATGACCACTGGAAAACCTGTAGCCTTCACTAGACAGACGTTTGTTGGCAAAGTAATGTCTCTGCTTTTCAATATGCTATCTAGGCTGGTCATAAGTTTTCTTCCAAGGAGTAAGCGTCTTTTAATTCTATGGCTGCAGTCACCATCTGCAGTGATTTTGGAGTCCCCCAAAATAAAGTCTGCCACTCTTTCCACTGTTTCCCCATCTATTTCCCATGAAGTGATGGGACCAGATGCCATGATCTTCGTTTTCTGAATGTTGAACTTTAAGCCAACTTTTTCACTCTCCACTTTCACTTTCATCAAGAGGCTTTTTAGTTCCACTTCACTTTCTGCCATAAGGGTGGTGTCACCTACATATCTGAGGTTATTGATATTTCTCCCAGCAATCTTGATTCCAGCTTGTGCTTCTTCCATCCCAGCGTTTCTCATGATGTACTCTGCATGTAAGTTAAATATGCAGGGTGACAATATCAGACATAAATATACATATTAAGTTACTTGTCCTTTTATCATGAGTTATGATATATGAGTTTATATTATATGAGTTCTTTATATATTTTTGAGACAAGTATCTCTTCAGATATATTATTTTCAAATATTTTCATCCATTTAGTGGGATGAATTTTCATTTTCGTTGGCTTTCTTAGAATTTTCTGTGTAAACAAACATGTCATCTGCAACTAGAAACAAATTTTATTTTTCTTTCCAAATGAATATTTTAATTCTTTTCTTCTTAAATTGCCCTTGTTAGAACTTCCAGAATAATGTGTCAAAGTAGAGAGAGCATATGTTGTTTCTTTGTTCCTAGTTTTAAGGAGAAAGATCAAGCATTCTATCAATAAATATAATGTTAGCTTTGAGTCTTTCATATATATATTTTTTGGTAAATCTAGTTAAAGAAGTTCCCTTTTATTCCTAATTTGTTAACATGTTTTTATCATGAATGGGTCTTGGGTTTTTGTCAAAATCTGTTTTTGTGTCTGATAAAAGGGCCATGTGTTTTTTGTTTTCTATTCTGTTGATGTGCTACATCAGCATATGTGATTTTTGGATGTTCCACCAACCTTGCATTCTAGAATATCCTGCTTGACCATTTTGTTTGCTGCTCCTGCTAAGTCACTTCAGTCGTGTCCGACTCTGTGTGACCCCATAGACGGCAGCCCACCAGGCTCCCCCGTCCCTGGGAGTCTCCAGGCAAGAATACTGGAGTGTGTTGCCATTTCCTTCTCTAATGCATGAAAGTGAAAAGTGAAGGTGAAGTCACTCAGTCGTGTCTGACTCAGTGACCCCATGGACTGCAGTGCACCAGGTTCCTCCATCCATGGGATTTTCCAGGCAAGAGTATTGGAGTGGGGTGCCCTTGCCTTCTCCAACCACTTTGTATAATTGCATTTATATGTTGCTGGATTTGCTTTGTTAGTATTTTATGGAAAATTTTTATGTTTATATTTATAAGAAATATTGGTCTGTAGTTATATTTTCTTGTGGTGTCTTTCTCTGGTTTTGATTAAAGGACAATAATGGCTCTTACAAGTTACAGTAATTTCTTTTTCTTGACTAGGAAAGAAAACTTCATGCAATGTTGGTCTGATTGAATCTGAAAACAAGGTAACCTGGGTACATACTATACATCTCAAACTCTTTATTTTGATCAAGCAAATTATCACTTATCAAATGATGGCCCCTTAATTTGAACAAAACCAGGATTGTTGCCTAGTACAAATTCTTCTACAGATGTAGTATGTCTGGAGTTATGACTTCTTTCTTGCCCTGTGCTAACTCAAGTAGTAGAAAGGATTAAACATAGTTTTATATTACAGAGTTGCTCATTTAAAATCCAATAACATTTTTGTTATAATAGAAGTTCATGGAATGATGGAAGTCTAATCATAAGTGTGGCTGAAGATAAAAACGCCCATTAAGTAAAAGATGCCAGAGCTTCCCTGCTCTGACACCCATAAATAAAAACCAAATCCACTTTATTTTGTTTGGGTGAAAATAAAAATGATTTTAAGTTGTAAAATGTGGATGCTTACAAGGAGTAAATACTCATAGTTGCCAAAATTTCTATTTCTTTTCTGTCAAACAAAATGTTTAATTTTGATGTCATATGTTTCTGAGGAATATAAATATTTATTTAACAAATACATGACTGACAACATTTTCTATTTTTTTCTCAAATAGCACTCTAGAGATATTTAAGTGTTGGAAATAACAAAGATTCAGCATTTTTAAATGTTCCTTTTTATTCAGGCCATATACTTGCCAAATCAACTGTGTTAGTAGAGAGATTTTTTTGGCTTAAATAGTTCTTGTTACACAGAATTTCATCTTGACAATATGTAAGCAATGCTATTGAGTAAACTAGGGGAAATCAAGAATCAAATTATGATTTCCTTTAATAGCAAAAATTTCAAAAGTTTCATCTTTGAAACTTATCTAAAAAGATGTGCTGGTTTGATCAGGCTTTAAATGTCTTGTAGATATGCAGTCATTTCCCCCCTCTTTATGTAAAGCATATCATTATTGCAAAATATGCACATTCAGAAATGGAATTAAAATTTTCCAAATATGAAGAATGGTATTTTTAAAGATCTATTTTCTAAGCCTGGCAATGTTTTCTAGGGATAATTCATGCTATGTGTAAAGGTTAATTCAAGATAAATTTTACTCCTACCCTTGGTACCTGACATTTTTAGAAAAATAAAAGCCTTTTTTGGTTGTCTAGATGTCTCAAACTTTTGCTTCAAGTTACATGTGTAGATATAGTCTTTGCTGATCTGTGTTTACTACTGTTTTTGCTGTGTGCTCTAGGAGTTTGATGTGTGATGTTGCCATTGCCCTAGAGAAATTTTTTTTTTAATTGTCTACAGGGTGTAGATAAACAATTTCCACAAAACGAGGCCATGAATAGATTGAAAATTTTATATTTAATATTGTTAAGATGCTTGGTTCCACAAACTATGTTATTTTCAAATGTCTCATTAAACTAAAAAGACTACACTAAAAATCTGCTTTATCTAATGCTCATATAACAAATTTCTTTTTAAATCAATATTTTTACGCACAAGGATTAGGTATTTGAAGAGAAGGAGACTATGCATACATCATCTCTAAAGCATCAAAGGACTTTTACTGGAGTGGAAGAAAATTAAGTATAAACTATGACAGAGAACAGTCATCAAAACTAACTGCTGTAATAGAGAAAAATATTCTTATTTTATGTATCATGTATTGGTTTGCTCTGGAAGTAATAAATACTGTTAAGTGCAGAAAAACTGGGAAACGTTTTGACTCTTATGCTATTTACAGGCTAAAAGGTACATTTTTCTGCTATTTTTTTTTTTTTTCCATACTACAAATGGTTCATTGTCAATGAATTAGACCTCAGTTTAAAACTAAGCCAGATTTTCAGGCTCAAATTTTTCTTTGGCTCTGGGCTTGCTGTGATCACTATGTTCACTCTCCTAATTCATCCAATCATATGAACCTGGTAAATAAAAGCAATCAGGATTCATACTTAAGTTTTTGATTGTGTCACAGGCACAATAAGCTGTGACACAGGCAGCTTATCAATTATCTTAATTATCTACAATACAAATAATGGTGTGATAAAACCTTTTTGTTTTTATAAGTGTATATGTCATCCGAATATTTTATATTTGTGCTTTTTAGAAAAAAGTTTGTACATCTCACAGATTAAAATACCTGCTAAGGGAGTATATTAGCCATGTGTTCTTTTTCCAGGGCTGCATGGTCAAGGAGTTTATTTGATGTTGTTTGATTTGTCAACATAGTTTTCAATCCTAACAGATAATGATGATGTCTGCTTTAAAAGACATATACTCAATAAACAAAACTTCTCATATTTAAGCTGTAAATGAAAAAAAAAATGTGTTTTTAGGGATGCAACTTCAGACATGAAAGATAAGGAATTCGCGATGAAAATACAGTTGTTTTAGGTCACTTCAGACATGAACTGAACTATAAGCTTTAGTTCTGATCCAATTCATAAATTCTGTACTTTTCAAAGGAGGCATTTCTTAGAGTGTCTGATTAAGATACATCAAGGTAGCTAAGATAAGGAGGTTTATATACATAATACAAGTAACAAAAGGATAATATTTTTTTCCTTTACAAGTAAAAATTGAAAGGCCATACTTTCTACAAATTCACTTGTTTTAAAGTAGTAGCTTTATTTACACCTATGTGTGCACATGTTACCTGCGTGATGCACTCTTTTCTTGTTGGATTATCAGTTCCAGTAAGCATGAAGCTGCATTATCATCTATTTTCATTTCTCCAGTCATGTTTATTTGATGGACCTCCAAGTAAGTGATCTCTACTGCCTACCACTACTGTAAGGAAGAGAGAAATAGTTCCTTTTTATTAGTCCAAGATACACACATGTGGTATAGATACACACAACACCTAAGTGTAACTTTGTTTAATATTTCAGACAAGAAATCCAAGTCATGCAGAATAAGGATGACACATATCACTTAAGGACCAAATAAATGACCACAGCTTACTTTCACAAATTCATATTTTGACTATGCTCTGTTCACTCCTGCTCATTTTGTTTCTTTCTCCTCATTTGCTTCCATTCTGTAAAATCAGTCCTTTTTCCTGGAATGCTACCTGTCCTATTTCTTCTGACCAACAATCCTACTCCTGCAGCCAGATCCTGTCCATTCTTAAGTGATGCAAACTTATTACCTCTTGCCACAGTACTGGATGGATTGCCACAGTCCTTTCCAATATCTGTTTTTGGACTAAAAGGAGAAGAAAATTTTAAGGCTTTAGAGCAGATGCAAAAACAAGACCTTAAAATGATCCTCAGTTGTGGGTTTTTTCAGGTTGCTATTTTTTCTTTGACTGTCTATGAAGTATTTACAAAAAAGTCTTCTTCTCATAAGGGTTATCTTTTTCTTAACCTGAAGATATAATGTGGTTGCCTATAAGAATCATGTCACACATGCTAGCATAATTTTTTTTCCATATATTTATATGTAAATATCACTCTCTGACCTTTGCAATTCTTCAAAACCTTCTGTTATCATTATTCATACTATTATTGAAGGCTGCATTGCCTGATTGCTCTTTCCTAATTCTTAGATCTTTCTCTGAATTATATATTACATCAGTTCAGTTCAGTTCAGTTCAGTTTCTCAGTTGTGTCTGACTCTTTGCTATCCCATGAATCGCAGCACTCCAGGCCTCCCTGTCCATCACCAGCTCCCAGAGTTCACCCAAACCCATGTCCATCGAGTCAGTGATGCCATCCAGCCATCTCATCCTCTGTCGTCCCCTTCTCCTCCTGCCCCCAGTCCCTCCCAGCATCAGAGCCTTTTCCAGTGAGTCAACTCTTCACATGAGGTGGCCAAAGTATTGGAGTTTCAGCTTTAGCATCAGTCCTTCCACAGAACACTCATGGCTGATCTCCTTTAGGATGGACTGTTTGGACCTCCTTGCAGTCCAAGGGACTCTCAAGAGTCTTCTCCAACACCACAGTTCAAAAGCATCAATTCTTCAGCCAAATATACTATATTTCATTCCAATATAAATAAAATGTAGAAGGAGGCTCTTATCAATACATGCACGATAGGCTGGACACTGTCATATATATAAAATATCAAGCTTGTATTGTAGAAGCTCTTCAAGGTGCTCATCATTTACCTGGGCCCTTTCAGTAAAGCCTAAGAGTTTCTTATCCACTGGTCCACCTAAATCCACTTTCAGAGGTGTCCCACATAATTCCAAAGTGAAGATCATAACTGACTAGACGGAAGATCAGCACTTCACTAAGACACAGTATTTAGTTAGACACCTGGGAGGATTCCATCCTGAAGTTTACTGCTTACTGAAAACTAGACCCAACTAGGTAGTCTCTTTTCGGGATCTTGAGTTCAAGATAGAAATAATCAAATAAAAGTGATACGTGGAAACAAAACAGAGAAAAGATTGTCAGCAGAAGGCAGAGAAGTAAAGTAGTAGATGGAAGGTACAGGCCTTCAGTAATAATAATGTACAATCTCAGTCTATTGACACATCCCTCAACTGTGAGTAACCCAGTTTATCACAGTCTTCTGGCCTGGCTGCATAGCTGCTGAAGTTGTTCATGTTACTCTTCATTTTCTTGTGCATTTTGTAAGCATTACCTATTAACTGGGGCAATTATGGTGTTTTGTTTTGTTTTCTCTGAAAATCAAAATGTTGTACTAAAACATTATTAAAATGGAGGAGAGTTTTATGTTCAAGAAATTGGTCTTTCAAACTAGGTTAAATAAAGGAATTGACTGATCATAAAGATAATTTAAATTGTGCTGAAATGGGTTTTATTTGTAATATATTTTTCCAATTTAGTAATAGCATTCAGAATAAATAATACAAGAGTCTTGGGAATATGTTATGAGAAAAAATAGTATTTTAACAATTTCACAATAAGGATTATTGTTGAATATTAGTAACTGTTTTGTGTATATAAATTAAAATCACATAAATCCTGACTCAGAATAGTTTACACACCACATAAGTTGCAATGGTATTGAAAAAAATCTAGTAATAACATTTTTAATAAAACCTATATACATGTTTAATACCTTGCTTAATTGACTATATATTTATCTGTAGGTCTTAGTCACAGTGTTTGTTGAAACTAAAATTGCTTAGCTCCAGAATCTACTTACATAAAATTTTATAAATTATTTCACAAGCAGTTATTTGTTTTTAATTCTCTTCTCCTAGATTGCATTGATCATTGTGTGTAAGCTGATCTGAAATAACACATTTTATAAGCACATGAAACAACTGATCAAATGGGTAGTAACTTTTATGACACTATTAGTTGGTCTTTGGCAATTTATTCTGACATTAGATGATAATGATATAATTATTATACTTCATCTAAATTTTTATGTCTATATCTTATTTATTTTATACATTCTTAAAACTGTGTGATGCCCAAGTGACTTTTGATCAAGTTGTAAACCATTTCATTGATGATAATAAAGGAATCAGGAAACCCTCTCTAATCATTTTGGCAACCTCACAATAGCATAAAGCAATGGCTGTCAAAGACTAAGATATAGAAAAGGAGTACCTATCTTAAGTAGTGCTACAACTGAATTGACAAAGTAGTTGATATTAGTCTGAGTTGCTTTAAAAAATTACAAGCCACTCCTACAGTTATCAAAAAATATATCACAGATAATTTCATACTTCTAGCATAGCACAATGACTTCTTGGTAACATAGTACAATGACTTAAAAAAATGACGAGCCACTCCTACAGTTATCAAAAATATATCACATAACTTCATACTTCTAAAACAGTACAGTGACTTATTTTCATGGTCATAGTAAAACGACATCTAACATGGTACAATCAAATCAAACATAGTACTTTCAAATATTAATTTACATTTTTTTAAATTTTTAGCAGCATTATTTTATTGATTTTTCATAGTCTGTCATCTCATATCATTTTTATCATTATTTCAAACAAAATTGTTTTTTAATTCATTCTTAGAGAAAAATTCAGTTCAGTTCAGTTCAGTTCAGTTCAGTTGCTCAGTCATGTCTGACTCTTTGCGAACCCATGAATTGCAGCACGCCAGGCCTCCCTGTCTATTACCAACTCCCGGAGTTCACTCAGATTCACATCCATCACATCAGTGATACCATCCAGTCATCTCATCCTCTGTCGTCCCCTTCTCCTCCTGCCCCCAATACCACCCAGCAGCAGAGTCTTTTCCAATGAGTCAACTCTTTGCATGAGGTGGCCAAGTACTGGAGTTTCAGCTTCAGCATCATTCCCTCCAAAGAAATCCCAAGGCTGATCTCCTTCAGAATAGACTGGTTGGATCTCCTTGCAGTCCAAGGGACTCTCAAGAGTCTTCTCCAACACCACAGTTCAAAAGCATCAATTCTTCGGCACTCAGCTTTCTTCAAAGTCCAAATCTCACATCCATTCGTGAACACTGGAAAAACCAAAGCCTTACCTAGACGGACCTTTGTTGGCAAAGTAATGTCTCTGCTTTTGAATATGCTATCTAGGTTGGTCATAACTTTTCTTCCAAGGAGTAAGCGTCTTTTAATTCCATGGCTGCAACACCATCTGCAGTGATTTTGGAGCCCCCAAAAATAAAGTCTGACACTGTTTCCCCATCTATTTCCCATGAAGTGATGGGACCGGATGCCATGATCTTCGTTTTCTGAATGTTGAGCTTTAAGCCAACTTTTTCACTCTCCTCTTTCACTTTCATCAAGAGACCTTTTAGTTCCTCTTCACTTTCTGCCATAAGGGTGGGGTCATCTGCATATCTGAGGTTATTGATATTTCTCCCAGCATTCTTGATTCCAGCTTGTGCTTCTTCCAGCCCAACGTTTCTCATGATGTACTCTGCATATAAGTTAAATAAGTAGGGTGATCCCAGTCCTGAATATTGTAAAGTAAAATAAAGTTAAAAAAAAAAAATCAGGGTGACAATATACAGCCTTGACATACTCCGTTTCTTATTTGGAACCAGTCTGTTGTTCCATGTCCAGTTCTAACTGTTGCTTCCTGACTTGCATATAGATTTCTCAAGAGCAGGTCAAGTGGTCTGATATTCTCATCTCTTGAAGAATTTTCCACAGATTGTTGTGATTCACACAGTCAAAGGCTTTGGCATAGTCAAGAAAGCAGAAATAGATGTTTTTCTGGAACTCTCTTGCTTTTTCCATGATCCAGTGGATGTTGGCAATTTGATCTCTGGTTTCTCTGCCTTTTCTGAAACCAGCTTGAACATCTGGAAGTTCACAGTTCACGTATTACTGAAGTCTGGCTTGGAGAATTTTGAGTATTACTTTACTAGCGTGTGAAATGAGTGCAATTGTGCAGTAGTTTGAGCCTTCTTTGGCATTGCCTTTCTTTGGGACTGAAATGAAAACTGACCTTTTCCAGTCCTGTGGCCACTGCTGAGTTTTCCAAAGTTGCTGGCATATTGAGTGCAGCACTTTCACAGCATCATCTTTCAGGATTTGAAATAGCTCCACTGGAATTCCATCATTCCCACTAGCTGTTCATAGTGATGCTTTCTAAGGCCCACTTGACTTCACATTCCAGGATTTCTGGCTTAGATGAGTAATCACTCCTTCATGATTATCTGGGTCATGAAGATATTTTTTGTACAATTCTGTGTATTCTTGCCACCTCTTCTTAATATCTTCTGCTTCTGTTAAGTCCAGACCATTTCTGTCCTTTATCGAGCCCATCTTTGCATGAAATTTTCTCTTGCTATCTAGTTTTCTTGAAGAGATCTCTAGTCTTTCCCATTCTGTTGTTTTCCTTTAGTAATTTGCACTGATCACTGAGGAAGGCTTTCTTATCTCTCCTTGCTTTTCTTTGGAACTCTGCATTCAGATCTTATATCTTCCCTTTTCTCCTTTGCTTTTCACTTTCTTCTTTTCACAGCTCTTTGTAAGGCCTCCCCAGATAGCCATTTTGCTTTTTTGAATTTCTTTTCCATGGAGATGGTCTTGATCCCTGTCTCCTGTACAATGTCATGAACCTCAGTCCGTAGTTCATCAGGCACTCTATCTATCAGATGTAGGCCCTTAAATCTATTTCTCACTTCCACTGTATAATCATAAGGGATTTGATTTAGGTCATACCTGAATGGACTTGTGGTTTTCCCTACTTTCTTCAATTTGAGTCTGAATTTGGTAGTAAGGAGTTCATGGTCTGAGCCACAGTCAGCTCCCAGTCTTGATTTTGCTGACTGTATAGAGCTTCTCCATCTTTGGTTGCAAAAAATATAATCAATGTGATTTTGGTGTTGACTATCTGGTGATGTCCATGTGTAGAGTCTTCTCTTGTGTTGTTGGAAGAGCGTGTTTGCTATGATCAGTGCGTTCTCTAGGCAAAACTCTATTAACCTTTGCCTTGCTTCATTCTATATTCCAAGCCCAAATTTACCTGTTGCCACAGGTGTTTCTTGATTTCCTACTTTTGCATTCCAGTCCCCTACAATGAAAAGGACATCTTTATTGGGTGTTAGTTCTGAAAGGTCTTGTAAGTCTTCATAGAACCGTTCAATTTCAGCTTCTTCAGTGTTACTGGTTGGGGCATACACTTGGATTACCGTGATATTAAATGGTTTGCCTTGGAAATGAACAGAGATCATTCTGTCATTTTTGAGATTGCATCCAAGTACTGCATTTTGGACTCTTTTGTTGACCATGATGGCTACTCCATTTCTTCTAAGGGATTCTTGCCCACAGTAGTAGATATAATGGTCATCTGAGTTAAATTCACACATTCCAGTCCATTTTAGTTCGCTGATTCCTAGAAACTTGACATTCACTCTTGCTATCTCCTGTTTGACCACTTCCAATTTGCTTAGATTCATGAATCTAACATTCCAGGTTTCTATTCAATATTGCTTTTACAGCATCGGACCTTGCTTCTATCACCAGTCACATCCACAACTGGGTA
The DNA here is from genome assembly GCF_032405125.1 of Capricornis sumatraensis. Lineage (NCBI taxonomy): Eukaryota > Metazoa > Chordata > Mammalia > Artiodactyla > Bovidae > Capricornis > Capricornis sumatraensis. The sequence continues at coordinate 45,688,347 of NC_091085.1, read as the reverse complement.
TTGTTTTGCTTTGGCTCCATCCCTTCATTCTTTCTGGATTTATTTCTCCACTGATGTCTTGTAGCATGTTGAGCACCTACTGACTCCCATCTTATCTATGGTGCTGCAGGTCTTGCTATCACAGCAGGCCGTTACTCATAGTCAGGGTGGTGTCCATGCAGATTAGAAGCAAGGTCAGAGGCCTGCTCTGCTTTGTCTCTGAAGCCTAAACAAGACTATTTATTTAATTTCCCTAACAGATTTTTAGAATTTTATTGCTATTTCCAGAAAAATTATTTTTATCAAAGATCTGGACACCCCATGGCACAATGGAACTGACACAGAAAGTTAACTATCACAAGTCCACTTCTTGTCAACTTGGCACCATTATACATTTCCTTAAATTATAATTAATCTCCAAATAAAGACAATAACCAAGTTGTGGCTCTGATTGTTATGATGTAACTTCCCTGTATACAACAGAACAGATGCTAGCCCCTCCTCTAGAAGAAGTAAGGAACTTGGGTCCTGTTTAGCAATACTCACATGATGTCTTATGGTACATAGTAAGGAATACCAGAGTGAAGAAGACAAAGATATTTACATGCAAATATATTCATAACAAAAGAAATTCCCAGGTGGCACAATGGTAAAGAATTTGCCAGCCAAAGCAGGAGACACAAGAGACTTACTTGGGTTTGATCCCTGGGTCAGGAAGATCCCATGGGTTAGGAAATGGCACCTGGATCCAGTTAGTGTTAGTTAGTGTTAGTCGCTCAGAGGTGCACGACTCTTTGCGACCCCATGGAAATTCCATGGACAGAGAAGTCTGGCAGGGTACAATCCAGAGAGTAGCAAACAAAGGGTTGGACATGATTGACCGACTGAACACATATTCATAACAAAATGAGGACACACACATGGCAAAAGTCCTCATTTTTATAACTGGCCCTGTGGTAGGATTTGTAACTGCCTTCTTCCACTATTTGCTCTGTATATCTTTTGCTTTCACTCTACAAGCCCCTCGGCTGGTCACTGCACTTCATCTGGTAATCACATTTCCATAGTAGTTCTGCCTAAATTGAATTGTGACAATTTTCCATTAACCTTATTCAGAGAGAAAGATGCTAGGGATTTGTATTCCAAATGTACTCCTTCACCTCCACAGTGGAGCAGTAGTCTGATCCCCTTTGGTCGTTAGGATCAATTACTCTAGCATGAACAAAAGCTCACTTCTTTGCCTTTTGAAAGTTATGAGGATTCCAAAGTGGCCAGATAACTGTTTTAACTTGCAGTGCAGTGGAACCATTCATTGTGTCTCCTTGCCGAAGCATAACTCCCTTTGCATCTAAGATCTCTGGGCTGGACTGGTAAAGAATACATTTGCAAAAAAAGGATGAACGAATTTTGCTAATAGGTCATTAGTGGTAATAGTGATGTCATTCCCATTTCCCCTGATTCTGTACCTATAATTCCTGGTGATGAGAGACACAGTTCCTTATACTTAATGCTAATTCAGAGCATATAGACTCTTCTGGAGAAGATTGCCCCAGCCCTCCACAGTCATGCCACTTAACTGGTACAATACTGAAGTCTTCAATAAGCCACTCTGCCATTCTACCACATCAGCTACTTCAGGATAGTGGGGAGGCTGGCAACATCAGTGGATTCCATGAGCACGAGCCCATTGCTGTGTTCCATTTGCTGTAAAGTGCAATCCTTGATCACAAGCAATGCTGTGTGGAGTATCAAGATGAATGTTAAGTCATTTTCTTTTCTTTTTTTTTTTTACTAAAGATAATAGAAATTTGGAGGACAGAAGTGCCAAAGTAAAAGTGGCAGCAGGGTTGGGTTCCCTCCAAAACCACTGTGGAGGAGTCTTACCTTCCTTCTTCCAGTTCTTGTGGTTCTAGGCATTCCTCTGCTTGGGGCCACATCACCATAATCTCTGCCTCCATCTTCATGTGGGCTTCTCTCTCTTTTCCATGTGGTATTTTCCTTTTCTGTCTCTTTTAAGGACAGCTAAGTTATTATTATTTTTTAATTCATGGGTAGTAGCATTGTCAGAAGCACTGCATGCAGGGGATAAAAACAAACAAACAAACAAAAAACACAAACAAACACATCCAGATTAACCATTTGTTATAGAAAACTAAATACTGCCCTTCTATGATGGAAATAATTCACTGTAATCAACCTGCCACCAGGTGGCTGGATGAGCAGCCCTGTAAATTGTGCCATATCAGGGACTTGATGTTGGTCTGTGCTGCTGACAGATTGGAACTCAGCTGTGTCCATAGACAGTCAACAGAAGTCCATGTTTCTGGCCCCATGCCTCACCTCCATCTCTGCCATCAAGACCACTTTGTCCATGAGACCACTGGGTGATGACAGGGTGGCTGGGGAAAGAGCTGATGGGTATCTATCCACCTGATTATTAAAATCCTCTCAAGCTTTGGTGAGCATTCATGTGGGTCACAAATATATTCATGTTTTTTGTCCATGTAGAGAGACATAGTTGCATGTCTATTACCCAAATACTCTTGTTACCAGTTTTCCAGATGTGCTCCTTCCAAGTCCCTGACCATTGACCCTTTTGATCATGGTATGTGACTCAGTATATAATCACATGTATGTTCATTTCTTCTTCCTAGTAAAGTGAATAACTAGGTCCTGTGCTCAATTCTCTGTCCACTGAAAGGACTTTCCCTCCACACTGCCTTTCAGGGATATCCCATAAAGGGGCAGTAGCATAGCAGCTGTCCACTTCCAAGTGGTCTTTGCATAGCACGCAGACACATCTGTAAACCAGGCCTGAGTCTTTTCCTCCTGTGTTGAGTGACCATGGGGAGCTCCCCAGGGGGCCCTAGGTGCTGGGTCAGGGAGAGAAGGCAGGAGTGAACAGAAATTGGCACTACCAGTATTTGGACCACTTTCTCTATTTACTTGTGCCTTCAGGGCCTTATCAGTCTCAATCACATATAAATCAATTCCATTAGATGATGGAGCACTGATGTGCATGCCCAACCTTATGGCTTGGGGCATCAGTTCATGGTGAGCAGTCCAGGTCACGTGGTAACTCGGTTGCCCATGGTGCAGCATTCAGTCTCTACTAAAGCTCAGCAGAAGTCCAGGAGTTTTTCCTCAAAAATAGCTATTTATGGAGGATAGTAGGCCTTTTTTCTAAAATCTTAAGGGCCTGGACTGGGATGCAATTGGAGGGGCCTTTCAAAGCATTAAAAAGCAGCCTTACCTCTATGACTCTTCAAGCACCACTTGATCTGTTGGATCTCTTGGCCCAAGATGGGAAGTTGATTGCCCAGCAGCCTGGACCTGGTGTAGAGTCCTCTCTTGTTCTGTGCATGCACACTTTGTCGCTTTAGTCATATCTGACTTTTGCGACCCTATGGACCTTAGCCCACCAGGCTCCTCTGCCATGGGATTCTCCAGGCAAGAATACTGGAGTGGGTTGCCTTGCCCTCCTGCAGGGCATCTTCCAGACCAATGGATCAAACTCACATCTCTTATATCTCCTGCATTGAGCTCCACTCAAAAATAGCAATGTCTCAAGTCATGTGGTAGTTGAAATGAAATGACACCTTCAGGACAGGAATAAGTTACCTCTAAAACCCAAAGTCTTCCTAGGTACTGTGCCTCTTTTTGGTTGTAGAAAAGGATGGATGTAGCCACTTATCCTTCACCTAAAAAGCTTCTTGTGCATGGAATATACTACATGATATCTACAAATTTCACTGAAGTAGAATTCCTGAGTTTTCATCGGATTTATTTCCCAAACCCTGACTAGCACATACCTTACTAATCAGTGTAGAATAGTTTCTAGTTCTTGCTCACTAGATGCAGTCAGCACAATGACGTCAATGTAATGGACCAGTGTGGCATCTTGTGGATGGGAAATCTGATAAAGTTGTTGGTGAACAGAATTATGACATAGAACCAGAGGGTTTATAAACCTCTGGGAGTGGACAGTAAATGTGATTTGCTAGCCTTGCCAGCTGAAAGTAAACTGCTTCTGTTAGTCTTTAATAAAAGGTATTGAGAAAAAAAAAAAAAAACATTTTCTAGATAAATAGCTGCATAAATGGTACCAGGGATGTGTTCATTTGCTCATGTAATGAAATCAATCTGTTACCACAGCTGCAATTAGAATCATCACCTGGTTAAGTCTATAGCAGTCCCTGTCCTTCAAAGCCATCTGTCTTCTGCACAGGCCAATAGGTGAGATGAATGGGGTGTGATGGGAGGTCTCACCTCAGATTTTCTCAACTCCTTGATCATAGTGTTAATCTCTTAAATTTCTCCAGGAATTCAGTTTCTTTGGACTTTACTATTTTCCTAGATAGAGACAACTCTGGTGGCTTCCACTTGATCTTTCCTAAAATAATAGTCCTCATCACACAGTCAGAGAATCAGTGTGGGTCTTCATTTAGCTACTGAGTTTATCTATTCCAATTAGGCTCCAGAACTGTGGAAATAACAAGATGGGTGTGGGAACCACTGGGCCCATTGTGAGATGGACCTAGATAAAACTCAACTGATCATCTGACCTCCATAACCCCTACTCTGAGTCACAGTGATGCTTTTGGTCTCCAGGATTTGCTGTCAGTTGATAGCCAGCATCCAGTTGTTCCTGAAAATGAGTTTATTTCCTTTCCCCAGATGCACAGTTAACCCTAAGGCTGTAGGTCCCATTAGAAAAGGCTGAGAGAAAGATTCACAATATAAATTGGCAGCCTGAAAGGAACCCAGCCTCCTTAATTCAAAGCATTCTATGTCTGTAAACTGGCTCAAGTCTGGGAGATTAAGGGACCATGACACTCTGCTTTTATGATTCTGTTTAGACTTTTGCTTACTTGACTTAGGACTTTATTGCTTATACAAATCAAGTAAGAATTTAATATTCTTCCTGTGTATTTCACTGTAGGGAAACCATGATCAACTAGCCAATATCTCAGGTTTGTGGAATTTGGTTATTCTGATTGCTTTCCTGGCTCTGCAGCCATTACCATGCCCACCTTGCTTTTGAGGTGAGTGCTATAACTTGGGCCCTGCTACCTGGGGATCAAATTACTCTAATTGAGTTTAGACTTCCCAGTTCAGTGACTGCAGTTCTCCTGTTATGTCTGGCCTGCGGAGGCCTGCTCTTCAGTGATGCAAAGATTACTCTCACAAGTCATTTTTGCCATAAAAGAGGATAAAAGTATATCCTTAAGACTGTCAGCAAGGCAGGAGTTAGATGGACTCCAGGCTAGTTATTTACAACAGCCTCCTGTTCACATTTCCTGAGGAAGGAGGCAGGTGGCCTCTAGGATAGATATCTGCAATGAGCCCTATTTGCAGTTTGAGATGGAAATAACAGAAATAGTGTAAATAGCTGGTCTTTGCCTCTTAGACACTTTAAGATTACAGCTATGGCAGGAACAGAGGGAGGCTAAACCCTGTTTGATTAAAAGATCAATATCCTTGGGGCAAGGGAGACACTGCACATGTGCAGAAAGATTCCTTAGGAGTCAGGAAGGAGGGGCACCACCTCATAATAAGTGATACTAATATCCAAAAGGCCTTTGGGCTGTAATCCATGCTGGAAAAGAGTTAAACACAGATGTTGGGGAGGGTGCTAGGTTAGGTGTGGAAAAAGAAACTAGATAATCAATCAAAGGTAAAGAAAGAACTGCCCTATATAAATGAGTTAACTGCCTCTTTATTGCCCTACTCCTCATTAGAGAGGACACCCACACCTGTTCTCTGTAGGTTTGTATCTCTGCCTTGCTTCTATATTAAACAAATAGTTTCTTTGTGTGGGCTTCCCTGATAGCTCAGTTAGTAAAGAATCCACCTGCAAAGCAGGAGACTCCTGTTCAATTCCTGGGTCAGGAAGATCCCCTGGAGAAGGGAACAGCTACCCACTCCAGTATTCTGGCCTGGAGAATTCCATGGACTGTATAGACCATGGGGTTGCAAAGAGTTGGATACAACTGTGTGACTTCCACTTTCTCTGTGTGTTCTCCCATTTTGCAGGTCTGTGTTAGTTGCTCAGTAGTGTCTGACTCCCTGCAATCCCATGGACTATAGTCTGCCAAACTTCTCTGTCCGTGTAATTCTCCAGGCAAGAATACTGGAGTAGATTGCCATTTCCTTCTCCAGGGGAATCCTCCTAACCCAGAGGTTGAAGCTGGGTCTCCTACATGGCAGGCAGGTTCTTTACCTTCTGAGCTACCTGGGCTGTGCCTGTAATAATAAACTTTGTACATGATATTAACAATTTTGCCTCTTTGAGAAATGCATTTTTCAATGAGAGCAAGGACCAGGGAATTTTGCTTCTAACCTCTAGCCCCTGGTAGACTCACACCTAGGATTTCTGGTTTTCATTGAGGCTACCCAGATTCAATTTCTGGGCAGAGAACTGGGAGTTCACTTCAAGACACCACTCACTGCTGTCTCTCCAAGATCACCAGTGTGAGTGAATAGGTCTTAAATGACAAATCAACTCTAGCATTTTAATCTCCTCAAGCCTTTGAATTCCTTGGGCACCTGATGCAAAGAGCCAACTCGTTAGAAAAGACTCTGATGCTGGGAAAGATTGAAGGCAGGAGGAGAAGGGGATGACAAAGTATGAGATGGTTGGATGGTATCACCAACTCAATGGACATAAGTTTGAGTAAGCTCTGGGAGATGGTGAAGGACAGCACAGCCTGGCTTGCTGCAGTCAGTGGGGTTGCAAAGAATCAGACATGACTGAACAACAACAAAATTCAATGAAGATAGGTCTGGCATGTCTAATTTTCTCATAGTGGGTATATGATCAGGCCACTCACAATGGCTGTTCTCTTGTCTCCGTCTGTCCCTTGTTGACCAGCCCTTGCTTCATTTACTCCCTATGCACATGACTGACCTACCTACACACTTGATTCAGGTACCCAGCTAGTGATTGTTCCCAATAGCTTATCAAAAGGACAGTGAGAGTTGTTCCTTCTGCTGGTTTCCCTCGCAACCAGTAAGCCAACCTGATGTCAATCCCTCTATAAGTGGTAAGCTCTCCCTGCACCTGGCAGTGAAGACTGCTGCCCTGCCCTGCCCTGCAGTTATCCAGGCCCTATTCCAGGACCTTGCATGTAAGATTTCCTCACCCATTAAACTAATGATGTCTGTGCTGCTGACACTGGGCTCTTTCTTTGGTCTTGAAGATGGGCAAGCACAGGGCTTGCAGGTCTGTGGGGTGCAGCCTAACAGTGGGCCACTTTTTGATTCAAGTTTTAGTCAACCAGCCAGGCAAGCTGTACATACCTTCCTCTGAGCTGTGACATCAAGGCAGCATCTCTCCTTAGTGAGCCTATATCAGTAAATTCAGCCCGATAGAACTTACTTTCCTACCATTATTCCACATGCTTAATTTCCCACATGTGTTCTCTAGAAATTGTCTGTGTAAATCAGAACATTCAAGTAGTTATCTAATTTACATACATGATTATGGAGGCTGAAGAGATTATGATTATGGAGGGCAGGAAGCCAATGATGGAGTTCCAGGCTGAGTACAAAACTGAAGACAGAAGACTAATGACAGCTTAAAGACAGTCAAGGATAGAGAACAAATTCTCCTTGATATTGTCTTTTTGGTTCTATTCAGGCCTTCAATAAATGGGATGAAGTCCACCTACATTGGGGAGGGCAATGTGCTTTATTCAATCTGCAAGTTCAAATATTCAGAACCACTTTCACCAATATACTCAGAATAATGTTTCAGCAGACACTTGGGTGCTTCCCAGGTGGTATCAGTTCAGTTCAGTTCAGATCAGTCACTCAGTCGTGTCCGACTCTTTGTGACCCCATGAATCGCAGCACACCAGGCCTCCCTGTCCATCACCAACTCCTGGAGATCACTCAGACTCACATCAATCGAGTCTGTGATGCCATCCAGCCGTCTCATCCTGGGTCGTCCCCTTCTCCTCCTGCCCTCAAATCTCTCCCAGCATCGAGATCTTTTCCAATGAGTCAACTCTTCACATGAGGTGGCCAAAGTACTGGAGATTCAGCTTTAGCATCATTCCTTCCAAAGAAATCCCAGGGTTGATCTCCTTCAGAATGGACTGGTTGGATCTCCTTGCAGTCCAAGGGACTCTCAAGAGTCTTCTCCAACACCACAGTTCAAATGCATCAGTTCTTTGGCACTCTGCCTTCTTCACAGTCCAACTCTCACATCTATACATGACCACAGGAAAAACCATAGCCTTGACTAGGCGGGCCTTAGTCGGCAAAGTAATGTCTCTGCTTTTGAATATACTATCTAGGTTGGTCATAACTTTTCTGGCAAGGAGTAAGTGTCTTTTAATTTCATGGCTGCAGTCACCATCTGCAGTGATTTTGGAGCCCCCCAAAATAAAGTCTGACACTGTTTCCACTGTTTCCCCATCTATTTCCCATGAAGTGATGGGACCAGATGCCATGATCTTCGTTTTCTGAATGTTGACCTTTAAGCCCACTTTTTCACTCTCCTCTTTCACTTTCATCAAGAGGCTTTTTAGCTCCTCTTCACTTTCTGCCATAAGGGTGGTGCCATCTGCATATCTGAGGTTATTGATATTTCTCCCAGCAATCTTCATTCCAGCTTGTGCTTGTTCCAGCCCAGCGTTTCTCATGATGTACTCTGCCTAGAAGTTAAATAAGCAGGGTGACAATATATAGCCTTGACATACTCCTTTTCCTATTTGGAACCAGTCTGTTGTTGCATGTCCAGTTCTAACTGTTGCTTCCTGACCTGCATACAGATTTCTCAAGAGGCAGGTTAGGTGGTCTGATATTCCCATCTCTTTCAGAATTTTCCATAGTTTATTGTGATCCACACAGTTAAAGGCTTTGGCATAGTCAATAAAGCAGAAATGGATGTTTTTCTGGAACTCTCTTGCTTTTCCCATGATCCAGTAGATGTTGGCAAGTTGATCTCTGGTTCCTCTGCCTTTTCTAAAACCAGTTTGAACATCAGGGAGTTCACGGTTCACGTATTGCTGAAGCCTGGCTTGGAGAATTTTGAGCATTACTTTACTAGCGTGTGAGATGAGTGCAATTGTGTGGGTAGTTTGAGCATTCTTTGGCATTGGCTTTCTTTGGAATTGGAAGGAAAACTGACCTTTTCCAGTGCTGTGGCCACTGCTGAGTTTTCCAAATTTGCTGGCTTATTGAGTGCAGCACTTTCATAGCATCATCTTTCAGGATTTGAAACTGCTCAACTGGAATTCCATCACCTCCACTAGCTTTGTTCATAGTGATGCTTTCTAAGGCCCACTTGACTTCACTTTCCAAGATGTCTGGCTCTAGATTAGTGATCACATCATCATGATTATCTGGATCATGAAGATCTTTTTTGTACAGTTCTTCCATGTATTCTTAATGTTATAAAACTGAAAGATCCTTGATAAAAACATACAACTCAGAAAATTTTAGGAAAATATTAGGACAAACATAAATCAAAATAAATTGAGGAGATGCAAGAGATGCAGGTTTGATCCCTGGGTCAGGAAGATCCCACTCCGGGAAACAGCAACTCATTGCAGTATTCTTGCACACACACACAAATACTTAGGTACCTTGGACCCATTCAATTGGAAACTTGAATCATCATATTATCTGAGTCTAAACTCAATTTATTTTGATTTATGTTTGTCCTAATATTTTCCTAAAATTTTCTGAGTTGTATGTTTTTATCAAGGATCTTTCAGTTGTACAACATTAAAATCTAGATTCTCTGTTTTTAAAAATATTTTTGGTCCTTGTATACTTGCCAGGCAAAATAAGTACCTCAAAAAATATTTACAAATTTAGAATTGCCTAAATCTAACTCTTAGAAATAGGATTTCTGAAATTCTTATTATACTGTTTATAAATATTTTCTTTGTTCTTGATATTCTATAGATTTAATATAACTAGATTATATTTTAAATATATAGTTTCACAATTCATGCATGTTGTAATTCTAAGGTCTCATTTTTTTTTTTTCAATTCTGTAGTATTTTTAATCTTTTTTTTTTTTTTCCTGTAATTTTGTTTAGTCTTTCTTCCTGGAAATTTTATGCAACATATTTTCAAGTATTTCAACCAACTGTCTAGATCTTTTAAAATAATCATATTTAGTCTATTTCTCTGCTTTATTCTGAATGAAGTTTTCAGCATTCATGTCCAATTAATTTTTTTTTTCTTCTTCTCCGGGTTCCTTCCAGAATTAACTACATCTATTGAGCATTTTAGTATAATAATTATATTTGTCTATTTATTTCAATTAATTATTTTGGATGTCTATTTGATTTTGATTTATATAATTTGTTTTCTTTGATAATTTTTATTGTTTTTATAATACATGTTTTTCTTCCTTCACTCTACTGAGGGTTTTCTTTATACTCATTTTTAACATCTTTTGATAATGTGATGGTATTTACATCTCACTAGTGACTTAATCTTTTGATTATTCAGCTGTCGTTGCTTTTCTTTTTTTACTATTTATTTTGTATTGTGGTGTAGCTAATTAATGAGCTAGTGATAAAGAACCCACCTGCCAGTGCAGAATACATAAGATTTGCAGGTTTGATCCCTGGGTCGGAAACATCTCCTGTAGGAGGGCATGGCAACCCATGGTAGTATTCTTTCCTGGAGAATCTCATGGACAGAGGACTCTGGAGGACTACATTCCATAGGGTTGCAAAGAGTCAGACACCACTGAAGTGACTTAGCATAGCCAATTAACAATCTTGTGACAGTTTCAGATGAATTCAAGGGTACATATACATGTGCACATTCACACCCAAACTCCCCTTCAATCCAGGCTGCCATATAACACTGATCAGAGTTTCATATGCTATACAGAAAATCTTTCTTGGTTATCCATCTTTTAATATAGCAGTGTGCCCATGTCCATCACCAATTCCTTACCAAGTATTTCCCCTGGCAACCATAAATTTATTTTCTAAATCTGTGAGTCTCTTTCTGTTTTGTAAGTAAGTTCATTTGTATTATTTCTTTTTAGTTTCCATGCATAAGAGATGCCATTTCTCCATCTCTGCCTGACTTCACTCAATATGACAATCTCTGGGTCCATTCATGCTGCTGCAAATCACATTATTTAATTAGTTTAAAGACTGACTACTATTCCATTAAATATATATATTACATCTTACTGATATTTTTTCTCTATTGTTGGGCATTTAGATTGTTTCCATGTGCTGAATATTCATTGAAAGGACTGATGCTAAAGGGGAAGTTCCAATACTTTGGCCAACTGATATGAAGGACTGACTCATTGGAAAAGACCGTGATGCTGGGAAAGATTTAAGGCAGAAGGAGAAAGGGATGACAGAGGATGAGATGGTTGGATGGCATCACCAACTCAATGGACATGAGTCTGAGCAAGCTCCATGAGCTGGCGATGGACAGGGAAGCCTGGTGAGCTGCAGTCCAAAGGGTCACAGAGTTGGACATGACTGAGCCACTGAACTGAACTGAACTGAACTGATACTATTCTCTACAGTGGCTGTTCCAACTTATATTTCTAGGAGTGTTCCCTTCTCTCCATACTCTCTTAGCATTTACTGTTTGTAGATTTTTTTTTTACAATAGTAAATGATGTTTATCAGTTTTCATAATCAATAGCCAGATAAAAAATAACAGATAATTACAACTGCAAGTCACAATGGGAACATGATTAACTTAACAATATAAAATAATTACATACAATTTTAGGTCGGGGTGGGGATGTCAAGCAGAGTGATGTGTTAAGCTGAAGTGCATAAATGCACATGTTTTCATCCATCCAGTCAAGTTATGTGTTTTGGTTGATGCATTTAATATATTTACATTCAAGATAATTATTGATCCTATTGCCAATTTCTTAATTGTTTTGGGTTTATTTTCTGTAGGTATTTTCCTTCTCTTGTGTTTGCCACCTAGAGAAATTCCTTTAGCATTTATTTTCAAGCTAGTTTGGTGGCACTGAATTTTTTTAACTTTTGCTTTTCTGGAAAGCTTTTGATTTCTCCATCAAATCTAGGGGAGAGTCTTGCTTGGCAGAGTGTTCTTGGTGGTAGGTTCTTCCCTCTCAGCACTTTAAATATATCACGCCATTCCATTCTGGCTTGTTGAGTTTCTGTTGAGAAACCAGATGATAACCTAATAGGAGTTCCGTTATATGTCATTTGTCATTTTTCCCTGGTTCTTCTAATATTTTTTCTCCATCTTTAATTTTTGTCAGTTTGATTATTATGTGTCTTGGTGTCTCCTTCCTTGGGTTTATCCTTCCTGTCACTCTCTGTGTTTCCTGGACTTGGTTGACTATTTCCTTTACTTATGTTAAGGAAGTTTTCAGCTATTATCTCTTCAAATATTTTCTCAGGTCCTGTTTCACTCTCTTCTCCTTCTGGGACCCCTAAAATGCAAATGTTGGCACATTTAATATTGCCCCAGAGGTCTCTTAGTCTGTCTTCATTTATTTTCACTCTTTTTTCTATATTCTGTTCTGTAGCAATGATTTCCACCATTCTGTGCACCAGGTCATTTATCTGTTCTTCTACCTCAGTTATTCTGCTATTGGTTCCTTCTAGTGTATGATTCATCTCTGTTTGTTTGTTCTTTAGCTCTTCTATGTCTTTGGTAAAGATTTCTTGCATCTTCTCTATATTTGCCTGCATTCCCAACCCCCCCACCCCCCCCTCCCCCAGATCCTGGATCAACTTTATTATCATTATTCTGAATACTTTTTTTCTGGAAGGTTTCCCATCTCCACTTCATTTATTTGTTTTTCTGAAGTTTTATCTTGTCCCTTTATCTGGGGGCTTCCCTAATAGCTAAGTTGGTTAAGAATCTGCCTGCAAAGCAGGAGACCCCAGTCCAATTCCTGGGTCAGGAAGATGCTGGAGAAGGAATAGGTTACCCACTCCAGTATTCTTGGGCTTCCCTTATGGCTCAGCTGGTAAAAAAAAAAAAATCCACCTGCAATGTGGGATACCTGGGTTTGATCCCTGGGCTGTGAAGATCCCCTGGAGAAAGGAATGGCTATCAACTCCAGTATTCTGGCCTGGAGAATCCCATGGACTAGTCCGTGGGGTTTCAAAGAGTCAGACACTACTGAGGGACTTTCACACTTCACTTCATCTGGGACGTAACTATCTGCTTTTCTCATCATGATTAACTTTCTGTAATATGGTTTTTGCTTTAGCTTCTGTGAGACTGTGTTTCTTCTTCTTCTGTCTTCTCTCTGATGGATGAAGCTGAGACTTGTGTAAGCCCCTTGATGGGAAGGACTTGTGATGAGAAAAACTAGGACTTGGTCTGGTGGGCAGGGTCCTACTCATTAAAGGTTTAATTCAATTATCTGCTGATGGGTGGGGTTGTACTCCCTCCCTGGTAGTTGTTTTGTCTGAGGTGACCCAGCCCTAGGGTCTAAGGGCTCTATAAGTAGGGTTAATGCCAAATTCCAGAGGGTTCATTCCAAGCGGATCTTCCAGTGCCCCTGTCCCTGTGGTGAGGCCCTGACAACCCATGCCTCCGCTGGTGGGTTGAGGCCATCTAACACTAGCAAGTACTTTTGGTTCAGTCTCCTGTGGGGCCACTGCTCCTTTGCAATGGGTTTTGATGCCTGCACATTTTTTGTGTGCCCTCCAATACTGTCTCTGTTTCACTTAGTCCTCTGGAAGGCTTATAATCAAATTCTGCTGGCCCTCAAGGCCAGATTCCCTGGGGATTCCCTGTCCCTTTTTCAGATCCCCAGGCTGGGAAGCCTGATGTGGGGTTCAGAACCTTCACAATAGCATGAGAACTTCTTTGTTGTTATTCTACTCCATTCTGTGTGTCACTCACCTGGGGTGCATAGCATTTGATTTTATCTTGATTGTGCCCCTCCTACCATTCACTATGGCTACTTCTTTGTCTTTGGACCTGGAGTATCATTTTTTTGGTGGGTTACAGCATCCTCCTGTTGATGGCTGTTCAACAAGTAGTTACAATTTGGGTGCTCTTACATGAGGATAGGAGCACATGCCCTTCTGTTCCATTTTGAATGGAAAAGCCACGTTTTGTGGATTTTTTGATGACAGTCATTCTGGCTATTTTGAGATAATATCTCCTTGTAGTTTGATCTGAATTTCTCTAATAATCAGCAATGTTGAACATCTTTTTTATGTGCCTCTTGGTCATCTGTATGTCTTCTTTGGAGAAATGTCTATTTAGGTTTTCAGCCCATTTGTTGATTGGGTTGTTTGTAAATCTGTTTGTAAATCTTGGAGACTAATAACTTGTTGGGAGGGTTGTCTTTTCATTTTGTATATTTTTTCCTTTGTTGTGCAGAAGTTTTTGAATTTGAGTGGGTCCCATTTCTTAATTTTTGTTTTTATTTCCATTATTCTTGGAAAGAGATAAAAAAAAATGTTGCTGTGATTTATGTCATGGAATGTTCTGCCTATGTTTTCCTCTGAGAGTTGTATATTATCTATTATTACATTTGTGTCTTTAACTTATTTGGGGCTTACTTATGTGAATGATGTCAAAGAATCATCTAATTTCATACTTTAACGTGTAGCTGTCCACTTTGCCCCACATCATTTGTTAAAGAGACTGTCTTTCCAGCATTCTGCATTTTTGTCTCCTTTGTCATAGATTAATTAACTATAGGTGCATAGGCTTATTTTTGGATTTTTCTATTCTATTCTATTGATCTATATTCCTCTTTTTGCACCAGCACCATAGTGTTTTGATGACTATAGCTTTGTAGTATAGTCTGAAGCCAGAAAGCCTGATTCCTCCAGCTCAGTTTTCCTTTCTCATGATTGGTCTGACTATTCAGGGTCTTTGTGTTTCCATATTAATTTAAAGGTTTTTTTTTTTTTTGTTGTTGTTGTTCATTTGCTTAGTCTTGTCTGACTCTTTATGATGCAATGAACTGTAGCACATCAGGCTTCCCTGTCCTTTACTATTTCCGAGAGCTAGTTCAAACTCATGTCTGTTGAGTTGGTGATACCATCCAACCATCTCACCCTCTGTCATCAATATTTGACAGCTTACACCATACTCAATGGTGAAAAGATGAAATCATTTTCTATAAGATCAGAAATCTGAATCCTCCTGCCTTCAATATTTCCCAACATCATGGTCTTTTCCAATGAGTCAGTTCTTCACATCAGGTGGCCAAAGTATTGGAACTTCCCCTTCAGCATCAGTCCTTCCATTGAATATTCAGGACTGATTTCCTTTAGGATGGACTGGTTTGATCTTCTTGCAGTCCAAGGGACTCTCAAGAGTCTTCTCCAGCATTATAGCTTGAAAACATCATTATTTTGTTCTCAACCTTCTTTATGGTCCAACTCTCACATTCATACATGACTGCTGGAAAAGTCATAGCATTGACTATATGGACCGTTGTTGGCAAAATTTTGTCTCTGCTTTTTAATATGCTGTGTAGATTTTCATAGCTTTTCTTCCAAGGAACAAATATCTTTTAATTTCATGGCTGTAGTCACCATCCACAGTGATTTTGCAGCCCAAGAAAATAAAGTCTATCACTGTTTCCTTTGTTTCCCCATCTATTGTCCATGAATGATGGGATTGGATGCTGTGATCTTAGTTTTTTGAATGTTGTGTTTGAAGCCAGCTTTTTCACTCTCTTCTTTCACCTTCATCAAGATGCTCTTTAGTTCCTCTTCACTTTCTTCCATAAAGGTCATGCCATCTGCAAATCTGGAGATTATTGATATTTCTCCTGGTAGTCTTGATTCTACCTTGTGCTTCATCAAGACCAACATCTTGCATAATGCACTCTGCACATAAGTTAAACAAGGAGCATGACAGTATACAGCTTTGATGTA
The DNA here is from genome assembly GCF_032405125.1 of Capricornis sumatraensis. Classification (NCBI taxonomy): domain Eukaryota; kingdom Metazoa; phylum Chordata; class Mammalia; order Artiodactyla; family Bovidae; genus Capricornis; species Capricornis sumatraensis. Next base: position 45,672,517 of record NC_091085.1, on the reverse strand, counting down.
CTCCTTCTCCAATTTTGAACCAGTCCATTGTTCCATGTCCAGTTCTAACTCTTGTTTCTTGACCTGCATATAGGTTTCTCAGGAGACAGGTAAGTTGGTCTGGTATTTCCACTTCTTTAAACAGTTTTCCTAGTTCTGTGAAAACTGGCACTGGCAATTTGATAAGGATTGCATTGAATCCATAGATTGCCTTGGGTAGTATCATCATTTTGACAACATTTATTCTTCCAGTCTACAAACATGGTGCATCTTTCCATCTATTTGTGTCTTGTTTGAGCAGATGCATCTTCTATTTTCAGGGTAAAAATCTTTTGTTTCCTTAGGTAGATTTATTCCTAGATATTTTACTCTTTTTGATGTAATAGTAAATGAAACTGTTTCTTGAATTTCTCTTTCTGATCTTTCACTATTAGTATATAAATATGCAAGAAATTTCTGTGTATTAATTTTGTAACCTGTACTTTTACCAAATTCATTGATAAGTTCTAGTATTCTTCTAGTAATATCTTTAGGATCTTCTATGTATAATATCATGTCATTTCCAGACAATGAGTTAACTTTTTTTCCAACTTGGGTACACTTATTTATTTTTATTCTCTGATTGCTGTAGTTAGGACTTCCAAAACTATGTTGAATAATTATGTCGAGAATGGATAGTGCAGTCTCTTAGGACTGAACCAGGAAGAAATTGAAAATATGAACACAACAATCACAAGCACTATAATTGAGACTGTGATTTTAAAACTCCCAACAAATAAAAGTTCAGAACGTGATGGACTCACAGGAGAATTCTATCAAACATTTAGAGAAGAATTAACACATATCCATCTGAAATGGATCCTTGTGTTGTTTCTGATCTTATAGAAAACGATTTCATATTTTCACCATTGAGTATGGTGTAAGCTGTATATTTGTTGTATATGGCTTTTGCTATGTTGAGATATATGCCATCTGTTCCCTCTTTCTGGAGGCTATCTATCATAAATGGGTGCTGAATTTTGTTGAAAGCTTTCTCTGCATTTATTGAGATGATTGTATGGTTTTTATTCTTAATTTATTGATGTGGTGTATTATATTGGTTGACTTGTTGATACTGAAAAATACTTGCATCCCTGGAATGAATGTCACTTGATTATGTTGTATGATCTTTTAGTCTATTGTTGGATTCAGACTGCTAGTATTTCATTAAAGATTTTAACACCTACGTTCATCAGTGATATTAACCTATAAGTTTCTTTTTTTGTGGTATCTTTATTTGATTTGGTATCAGTGTGATGGTGATCTCATATAATGAGTTTGGAAATTTTCCTTCTTCTGAATTTTTTGGGAACAGTTTCAGATGGATAGGTGTTAATTCTTCTCTGTTTGATAGAATTTTCCTGTAGGCCATCAGGTTCTGGACTTTTCTTTGTTGGGAGTTTTTAAATCACAGTTTCAATTTCAGTGCTTGTGACTGAGATGTTCATATATTCCATTTCTTCCTGGTTCAGTATTGGAAGACTGCACTATTCTAAGAGTTTGTCCATTTCTTTCAGACTTTCAATTTTATTGGCATAACGTAGCTCATAGTAGTCTCTTATGATCCTTTGTTCTGTGGAGTTATTTGTGACTTCTTTTCATTTCTAATTTTATAAATTTGAGTCTTCTCCTTTTTTTTCTTGATGAGTATAGCTAAAGGTTTATACACTTTTATTGTCTCTTCAAAGAACCATTGCAATTATTTTCTTTGTCTCTATTTCATTTATTTCTGCTCTGATATTTATGATCTCGTTTCTTCTACTAAATTTAGGCTTTGTTTGTTCTTTCTCTAGCAGGTTTAGGTGTAAAGTTATGTGGTTTATTTGATATTCTTCTTGTTTTTTGAGGTAAGTCTGTATTGCTGTAACTTTCTTCGTAGAACTGCTCTTTCTGCATCCCATAAGTATTAGATCATTTTGCTTTCGTTTTGGTCTTGTTTTTGTATCCACCCAGCCAGTCTATGTCCTTTAGTCGGTACAATTAGTCCATTTAAATTTAAGGCAATTATAGATATGGATGATCCTACTAGAACTTCCCAGGTGGCTCAGTGATAAACAATCCATCCGCCAATGTGGGAGATGAGAGTTTGATCCCTGGGTGGGTAAGATACCCTGGAAAAGAAAATGGCCACACACTCCAGTATTCTTGCCAGGGAAATTTAATGGTCAGAGGAGCCTGGCAGGCTAAAATTTTGGGGGTTGCAAAGGGTCGGAAGTGACTTAGTGACTAAATAGCAGCAACATGATTCTCTTAGTTTAGTTTAGTTCAGTCCCTCTGTCGTGTCTGGCTCCTTGCAATTCCATGAAGCACAGCACGCCAGGCCTCCCTGTCTATCACCAACTCCCAGAGTTCACCCAAACTCATGTCCATCGAACCAGTGATGCCATCCAGTTATCTTATCCTCTGTCATCCCCTTCTCCTCTGGTCCTCAATCATTCCCAGCATCAGGGTCTTTTCAAATGAATCAGTTCTTTGCATCAGGTGGCCAAAGTATTGGAGTTTCAGCTTCAACATCAGTCCTTCCAGTGAACACCCAGGACTGATCTCCTGTACGATGGACTGGTTGGATCTCCTTGCAGTCCAAGGAACTCTCAAGAGTCTTCTCCAACACCACAGTTCAAAAGCTTCAATTCTTCAGCACTCAGATTTCTTTATAGTCCAAGTCTCACATCCATACATAACTAATGGAAAAACCATAGGCTTAACTAGATGGACCTTTGTTGGCAAAGTAATGTCTCTGCTTTTCAGTATGCCATCTAGGTTGGTCATAACTTTCCTTTTAAGGAGTAAGCGTCTTTTAATTTCATGGCTGCAGTCACCATCTGCAGTGATTTTGGAGCCCCCAAAATGAAGTCTGACACTGTTTCCACTATTTCCCCATCTATTTGCCATGAAGTGATGGAACCAGATGCCATGATCTTAGTTTTCTGAATGTTGAGCTTTAGGCCAAATTTTTCACTCTCTTCTTTCACTTTCATCAAGAGGCTCTTTAGTTCTTCTTCACTTTCTGCCATAAGGGTGGTATCATCTGCATATCTGAGGTTATTGATATTTCTCCTGGCCATCTTGATTCCAGGTTGTGCTTCTTCCAGCCCCACGTTTCTCATGATGTACTCTGTATATAAGTTAAATAAACAGGGTAACAATATACAGCCTTGGCATACTCCTTTTCCTATTTTGAACCAGTCTGTTGTTCCATGTCCAGTTTTAACTGTTGCTTCCTGACCTAAATACAGGTTTCTCAAGAGGCAGGTCAGGTGGTCTGGTATTCCCATCTCTTTCAGAATTTTCCACACTTTATTGTGATCCACACAGTCAAAGGTTTTGGCATATTTAATAAGGCAGAAATAAAAGTTTTTCTGGAGCTCTCTTGCTTTTTCCATGATCCAGCGGATGTTGGCAATTTGGTCTCTGGTTCCTGTGCCTTTTCTAAAACCAGGTTGAACGTCTGGAAGTTCACAATTCACGTATTGCTGAAGCCTGGCTTGGAGAATTTTCAGCATTACTTTAGTAGTGTGTGAGATGAGTGCAATTGTGCAGTAGTGTGAGCATTTTTGGCATTGCCTTTCTTTGACATTGGAATGAAGACTGACCTTTTCCAGTCCTGTGGCCACTGCTGAGTTTTCCAAATTTCTGACATATTGAGTGCAGCACTTTCACAGCATCATCTATTACCATTTTCTTAATTGCTTTGGGTTAGTTTTTTGTATATCTCTTCCTTATCTGCCTAGAGAAATTCCTTTACTAGATGTTGTAAAGATGGTCTGGTGATGCTGAATTCTCTTAACTTTTGCTTGTATGTGAAGCTTTTGATTTCTCCATCAAATATGGAGAGAATTGTTGAGTAGTGTATTTTTGGCTGTTTTTCTTCACATCCATCACTTTAAACATATCATGCCATTCCCTTCTGTCCTGTGCAGTTTCTGTTGAGAAATCAGCTGATAACATTATGAGAGTTCCTTTGTATATGTCACTTTTCCCTTGTTGCTTTTTAATATTGTATCACTGTCTTTAATTTTGTCAGTTCAATTATTTGTCTTGTTTTGATTATTCCTCCTTGGATTTATCCTTCCTGGGACTGGAAGTCTCCTATAGGGCAACTGCTCCTTTCCCCTGGATCCTGATGTGCACAAGGTTTTGGTTGTGCCTTCCAAGAGTGGAGTTTTTATTTCCCTCAATCCTGTGAAAATCCTACTATCAAATCCTGGTGGCTTTCAAAGTCAGATTCGCTTGGGATTCCTAGGCTAGGAATTTTCCTTGCCAGATTCCCATGCTAAGAAGTTTGATATGTGGCTCAAAACCTTCACAACAGTGGGAAAACTTCTTTGGTATTATGTTCTCCATTCTCTGTGTGACCCAGCCAACGGCATGAGATTGCTTTTATTATGAGTGTGTTGCTCCTAAAATTTCTCCTTTGTCTTTGAGCTTTTTTTTTTTTTTTTTAAATGGGTTGGCAACGTCTTCCTGTCTATGGTTGTTCAATAGACAGTTGCAAAGTTGGTGCCTTCACAGGAGGAGACAAGCACATACCCTTTTATTTGGCCATCTTGAACCAATCTGAGTCATGTGCTTTTCTATAATGTCATTTTTCCTCATTTGTTTTTAAGTTTAATTGTCTTTTTCTTCTTAAGTTTTACTTTTTTTAAGGCCTTGCCTTATCCTTTATGGTCTGGAAGCTTTGTAGTTATATAAACTTTTTTCTTTGTGATGCCATGGATAGATAACCAAGTTATATAGATAAGTCAGATTTCCTTTCCCATAGGGATATTGAGAATTTTGGAGATCAGGCTCTCAGGCCTGCATGGTCAGATTTCTTTATTGCCATTCAATGATAAGTTTTCTTTTCTATATAATCCATAGATCTAGGGATGCTCAATTTTATTTAACGTCATTTCTGGAGCAGTCTAAGACCCTGTTTGGTTCCCATTGCTCACCACTGGACAAGTAGGTACTTTTAGTTTAACAACTGTTATCTCTTGCTGCCAGTTTCATAACTGGAGTCTATCTCTTGAAGTCTTCACAAGACAATCTATCATTTGGTCTCAGACTGTTATTAATAAGTGTTTATCTTTATTTTATTCTACTTTCTTTAAGGGCTTCACCAAGGAAATATTTACTTTGAAATTCATAAAACAGTATTTCTTGAAATCCTCACTTTTTAAAATAAAATTTTTAAAATATTATAAATCTGTTTTTCTCATTTTAATATGTGTTAATGTGCCTGTTTTTTTCTCATTTTAATGCATCATGATTAGTCTCATCACATCAGTTCTTCATAAGCAACTCTTATGACTGTGGCTACTGACATTTGGTATTGTATATATTTCAAGTGCAGAAATAATAAGTAACACAAATGCAAAAATTCAGAATTAAAGTCATGGCATGGAGACTAATAAAACAGAAAAAAAAATATAATGAAATGTGCTTCTGTCAATCTTAGCCAGTGATGCAAAACTGATGCTTCTAGGACTTTAATATTTAGAATTTAATATAAAATGGGGGAAAAAGTCAATGTTGAAATAGCAATAACATTTTAAAGAAGTGGAAAAGACTTTATTAACTGCACTTTTCACTGATGAAAGTATAAAAGGGCTTATATTTTATATTACTACATAGCCTTAGTTAATGCCAGTTAGGTACAAAAGCAACTATAAACTATAATTAAAGTGCCCTTTATAACTTAAAAGCAAGCATTATTTAATTTTCTAGTTTATAAAAATTATCACCATGATCATGAATAAAGTCTGATTAGGATGTTTGGTTAACTAGAGATATTTGTGGGCGGGGGCAAATATTGTTAGCAGAGGAATTAATGTCCAAGTCGAATCTAAAAAAGCATTGCTAATTTATTTTAAAGGAGCTATACATGCAATCATTATGTCTGAACTCTGGGTTAAGCAGGTGACTCAGTGCAAAGTCTCCTATTACTTGTTTCCTCTGCTCAGCCAGCTGTTTTAAAATTAGGAAGTGTAAGCTATCTGTCTCAATTAATATAGACATAATACTTTCAAATTGAACTTGAGTTACTTCAGAGTAATAAATATCTTCTTTGACCTGAAAAATGAAATTGTCTGTGCATTAAGGAGAATTTATATATGGAGAGATTAATTCATTGCCAACCTCAAAAATGTATTCTTTATTCATTGAAAATTTTATCTTTCCTTTCCAAAATAGTAAAATAGAAAGGTTATCTTTGGAATTTGTAGAAAGTTCAAACTACTTCAATTACTCATATATATATATAATTTATTAAAGTAGCCTCATATATCCTCCCAATTTTACTTTAAACACATTTTCAGTGTACTAGAGTACGTCTGTCATTCTCATGGTTGTAACAAAAAGTAAATAAGATTGAAATGGTATCCTTGCTCTATAATTTTCTGGAATGAGAGTAGAATCAGTAGACTGACCAGGAGTCCAGTTAAATAAGAACAATCTGACAGTGCAAGTGCAGTAAGGGTGTCCATGTAGTTTGTCAAGATCTAAAGTCTGAAAAGAAGAAAAGCCATAGAAAAGTATAGAACAGCAGATTCTAAGACAGAAATGTATTGCTGTTTTTAATGTATTATTCCTTTTGCTGGATCAAGGAATCTTGAATGATGAAAGCAGATTTTATGCAGAATGAAGTCAGAGGTACAGAAAAGTCTGGCTCTCAATTGAATAATGTCTTAAATCAGGATCTCCTTATTCTACTGCCAAGTTGTTGCTATTATCACAGTTTCTACTAATTCTGACTTGTCTTCATAGTATCTATTCTCAATAGAAGGAAAAAGTTTTTTAAAAAATGAAAAGGAGCAATATGGTTAGAGAGAAAATGGAATCACCAATGAAGGATACAAAAGAACAATTGAATGCCAGGTACCATTCTTTGTCTTTATGTGGAAGGAAAAGTTTCTCCCTTCAAAAGAGTGGATTAGCTAAAATAAAAATAGAGTGAAATGACTAGGATACTGTTCTTCAAGTTATAGTGAGTTTTTGGAAGTATCATTCTTCAGTTCAGTTCAGTCACTCAGTCGTGTCCAACTCTTTGTGACCCCATGGATTGCAGCATGCCAGGCTTCCCTGTCCATCACCAACTCTTGGGGTTTGCTCAAACTCACATCCTTTGAGTCGGTGATACATCCAACCATCTCTTCCTCTGTCGTCCCCTTCTCCTGCCTTTGATCTTTCCCAGCATCAAGGTCTTTTCAAATGACTCAGTTCTTTGCATCAGGTGGCCAAAGTATTGGAGTTTCAGCTTCAGCATCAGTCCTGCCAATGAATATTCAGGGCTGATTTCCTGTAGGATGGACTGGTTGGATCGCCTTGCAGTCCAAGGGACTCTCAAAAATCTTCTCCAACGCCACAGATCAAAAGCACCAATTGTTTGGTGCTTAGATTTCTTTGGAGAAGGAAATGGCAACCCACTCCATTATTTTTGCTTGGAGAATTCCAGGGAAGGAGGAGCATGGTGGACTGCCATCTATGGGGTTGCACAGAGTCTGACACAATTGAAGCTACTTAGCTGCAGCATCAGCAGCTTTCTTTATAGTCCAACTTTCATATCCATATATGACTATTGGAAAACCATAGCTTTGACTAGACGAAACTTTGTTGCCAAAGTGATACTTGTAATATGCTGTCTAGGTTGGTAATAGCTTTTCTTACAAGGAGCAAGCATCTTTTAATTGCATGGCTGCAGTCACCATCTCCAGTGATTTTGGAGCCCCCCAAAATAAATTCTTTCACTGTTTCCATTGTTTCCCCAGGTATTTACCATTATGTGATTGAACCAGATGCCATAATCTTAGTTTTGTGAATGTTCAGCTATATATATGTCATTCTTAGTTATGTATTTCTTTCCATTTTAATTCTGATTAATAGGAAAAAAAAGAAGAATATCATCTCACTTTAATTTCTACCCTATAAATTCAGATAGTAGAAAAGAGACCATTTATAAATGCTTTATAAAATATATTTTTTATTAATAAAGTTTATTGAAAAAAAACTGTTTTTCTCCCATGGGATACCATCCATTTATGCAGAATGTGGGGGACATCAAAAAATAGAAAAAATGAGGATTAATATTTTACTTTGATCAATGTTATTAGACATTTTGTAAGCATTAAATAAGCCAATAGAGTTTTTATGCTATTTGTATTTTTAGTGTTAGACAAATAATTATAGTTATCAAAAAAAGGTAAAACATTTTTTGACTCCTCTAGTGGTAGATTATGCATTTCCAATGCAGGCACCATCGTTCTGGGAACTAATAATAATAACAATAATAAAAAAGTTAAACATCAATCCACATTATTTGATGACTTGTTTAATACATGGGAAGACTTAGAACAATATATTCAATGTACTTATTTCCATTAAATATAATGGTAATATCAGTAGGTTTCTAAATCAATTTTTCTCCAAATATAGTTCAAAGGTGACAAGTGTCAACTACAAAAACCTTTCTCAAAGAGCCATTAGTTGAGTTTTAGTCAGGGACTTAAATACTACAGCTTGGCAGATAGCCTCTCAGACAGCACTGAGGACCTGCAAGAAGAGGTAAGGGGAGCAGCCACTATATATGACTTTGGCCAGGAAATATGTTTAGTCAATCAGACATTTCACTATATGATTACTAGTACTCATGAGCATCACTACAAACAAAACTAGTGGAGGAGATGGAATTCCATTTGAGCTATTTCTAATCCTGAAAGATGATGCTGTGAAATTGCTGCACTCAATATGCTTGCAAATTTGGAAAACTCAGCAGTGGCCACAGGACTGGAAAAGGGCAGTTTTCATTCCAATTCTAAAGAAAGACAATGCCAAAGAAAGGTCAAACTACCACACAATTGTACTCATCTCACATGCTAGTAAAGTAATGCTCAAAATTCTCCAAGCCAGGCTTCAGCAATACATGAACCATGAATTTCAAGATGTTAAAGTTGGTTTTAGAAAAGGCAGAGGAACCAGAGATCAAATTGCCAACATCTGCTGGATCATCAAAAAAGCAAGAGAGTTCCAGAAAAACATTTATTTCTGCTTTATTGACTATGCCAAAGCCTTTGACTGTGTGGATTAAAATAAACTGTGGAAAATTCTGAAAGAGATAGGAATACCAGATCACCTAACCTGCCTCTTGAGAAACCTGTATTTAGGTCAGGAAACAACAGTTAGAACTGGACATGGAACAACAGACTGGTTCCAGATAGGAAAATGAGTATGTCAAGGCTGTATATTGTCACCCTGCTTATTTAACTTCTATGCAGAGTACATCATGAGAAACGCTGGGCTGGAACAAGCACAAGCTGGAATCAAGATTGTGGGAGAAATATCAATAACCTCAGATATGCAGATGACACCACCCTTATGGCAGAAAGTGAAGAGGAACTAAAAAGCCTCTTGATGAAAGTGAAAGAGGAGAGTGAAAAAGTTGGCTTAAATCTCAACATTCAGAACATGAATATCATGGCATCTGGTCCCATCACTTCATGGGAAATAGATGGGGAAATAATGGAAACAGCGTCAGACTTTATTTTGGGGGGCTCCAAAATCACTGCAGATGGTGACTGCAGCCATGAAATTACAAGACACTTACTCCTTGGGAAGAAAGTTATGACCAACCTAGATAGTATATTGAAAAGCACAGACATCACTTTGCCAACAAAGGTCCGTCTAGTGAAGGCTGTGGTTTTTCCAGTGGTCACGTATAGATGTGAGAGTTGGACTGTGAAGAAAACTGAGCACCGAAGAATTGATGATTTTGAAGTGTGGTGTTGGAGAAGACTCTTGAGAGTCCCTTGGACTGCAAGGAGATCCAACCAGTCCATTCTAAAGGAGATCCGTCATGGGTGTTCTTTGGAAGGACTGATGCTAAAGCTGAAACTCCAGTACTTTGTCCACTTCATGTGAAGAGTTGACTCATTGGAAGTCTCTGATGCTGGGAGGGATTAGGGGCAGGAGGAGAAGGGGATGACAGAGGATGAGATGGCTGGATGGCATCACTGACTTGATGGACATGAGTTTGGGTTAACTCCGGGAGTTAGTGATGGACAGGGAGGCCTGGCGTCCTGTGATTCATGGGGTTGCACAGAGTCAGACACGACTGAGTGACTGAACTGAATTGAACTGAACTGAGTCATGAGGAAAAAAGTACCTATGCTAATGACATTAGTGTTTGCTTGTTGTTTTCTATGTATGGGGAGATTCAAGAACTTGTGATTATTAAAACTTTTCCTGAGAGATAAAAATATTTAAGGGACTTATTTTTCCAAATAAGAGTGTTTTCCATTATGAATTCCTTTCTGGATGAACCATAAGTCAGGGACAGCAATGGCTAGTTATTTAACCTTTGTAGAACTAGATGCTGGGCAACAATCTTTCTCTTATAATTATCTCTCTTTGGTCATATGTTGACCAAGGTTTGGAAAGCATATCATGATCAATTTGTCTCACACCACTAAGAATGCTCATTCCTAGGTCAGGTGATGATTTCATTGATAAGGCACTAAATGTGCTATTACTGTGTTAATGTTAGCATAAAAATCTCTGGTACACTTGTTTTACTAGTCTGTTATGGTTCAGGAAATGTTTCTTTTTTGTTGCAACTTTGTATATCTAGAGTTACACTATTGCAATCATTTTAATCTTATATTCAGTTCAGTTCAGTTCAGTTCAGTTCAGTTGTTCAGTAGTGTCTGACTCTTTGTGACATGGAATACAGCACGCCAGGTCTCCCTGTCCATCTCCAAATACCGGAGTTTACTCAAACTCTTGTCCACTGAGTCAGTGATGCCTTCCAACCATCTCATCCTCTGTCATCCCCTTCTCCTCCTGCCTTCAATCTTTCCCAGCATCCAGGTCTTTTCAAATGAGTCAGTTCTTCACATAAGGTGGCCAAAGTAATGGAGTTTCAGCATCAGTCCTTCCAATGAATATTCAGGACTGATCTTTAGAATGGACTGGTTGGATCTCCTTGCAGTCCAAGGGACTTTCAAGAACCTTCTCCAACACCACAGTTCAAAAGCATCAATTCTTTGGCACTCAGCTTTCTTATCATCCAACTCTCACATCCATACATGACTACTGGAAAAAATCATAGCTTTGACTAGACAAAGGACTAGATCTTTCAAGTGGCTTAATCATTTCAAGTGACTTAGTCATTGTAACTTGAATTGAGTGATCAATTACACAGAGTAATACAAAAACCAAAAATTGTGCAATATAGACAGAATGCAAGTAATACATCTTTAGCATCAGTAAGGTTAAAAATCAGTAAAAGTTAAAAGAATTTAAGACAAGAACTTCCATTAGGTGTGGCCCAGTATATACCTAGCTTTCTGTTCCATGCCAAGCATTATCTTTAAAAGTAATGATATATTAGCATTATTGATAAGACACTCAGTCTAATTTCCTAATGTTATTAATCTGATTATCATTTTAATTAATTGTTCCAAATACAGAGGGGCTTTAAACTTAAATGAACATAACCTGGTGTTTCTCATATAAATCAATACCATAACTGAGGGAAGGTTCTCTTAATAAGTGTGAGGCTATTGTTTTGACTGAAATTTAGCTTGTTACTTTGACTGAGCTTGATTAACATTTAAAGAAAATGTGTATTTATTGCCAGGGTCTAAGTGAGTATGATTTATTGGCCAAGTGAGTGATTAATAGCATTATTAATATCAATAATGGCCCAAAGAAAAAGAAAGAAACAAAGTGAAATCTCAGTCTGACTCTTTGCAACCCCATGGACTGTAGCCTACCAGGCTCCTCCATCCATGGGATTTTCCAGGCAAGAGTACTGGAGTGAGTTGCCAATTCCTTTTCCATAATGGCCCAAACAGAACTGTAATTAATTATAGCTTCTTTCTTTAAGATTAGGTTTGCAATTACCATCCAATCAGAGCCTTGGAGAGGAGGGATCCACCAAAGTATTGTGAGCAGTTTTGTAGTAGAATGTAGGATTGTGTACCATGATACAGAAACACCTGATTCATGTGAAACAGTCCAAAAAATTAAGGAAATACTACAAATAATCATACAGATCAGCTACAGCTTCTTAGAATAGCTGTTTACTTCTGATGCCACCTTCTCTTTATCTTCCTGTTGGAATCATTTCTTCTTTGACTGTCATTTTAAGGTGAGCTTAAAGTCAGCTGTCTTCTCTGTAAACCACTACAGGGCCATTTTAAAAGAGTAAACTATGAATTTATGAATCAATTCCCTTCATTTTTACTGCACATGAGCTAGTTATGTGTATCCGATAAGGGTCTCTCCATCCAGATTAGAGAGTCCTTTAAATGATGTCTTTTCCAATATGCATGATCTTCAGGTTACACGTCATCAGGCATCTGATTTTCATTTAAAAAACAAACTACTATAATAAGCTTCAGAAACAAGCTTAGAATGCCCTTTTTAAAATAATTTAGTTAAAGCTTACAATAAGTCAGTATAATAACCAGGAGCCTTTTGGAATTGAAATCTTAAGCAGTAAATACCAAACATGATGTCTGAGACAGTAAAGAATCTGCCTCCCAGGCAGGAGCTCAGGTTCCATCTCTGGGTCAAGAAGATCCCCTGAAGAAAGAAATGGCATCCCACTCCATTATTCTCGCCTGGGAAATACCGTGGATGAAGATACTGGCAGGCTACAGTCCAAGGGGTCGTAAAGAGTTGGTTATGTCCATGGGGTCGCACAGAGTCAGACACGACTGAGCGACTTTCACAAAAAGCATAACAATTGAATGTATATGCTCTTTTTCTTTTTCTTTTTTTTTACCTTACAATATTGTATTGGTTTTGCCATACATCAACATGAATCCACCACGAGTGTACACATGTTCCCAATTCTGAACCCCCCTCCTTCCTCCCTCCCCATATCATCCCTCTGGGTCATCCCAGTGCACCAGCTCCAAGTATCCTGTATCCTGCATCGAACCTGGACTGGTGATTTGTTTCTTATATGATATTATACATGTTTCAGTGCCATTCTCCTTATATGCTCTTTTAAATTTATTTTGCTCGAACTTTCCACAAAGAATCTTAGACTGACCTTTTTTAACTGGAGGTTAATGCTTTACAATGTTGTTGGTTTCTGCTATACAACAACATGAGTCAGCCATAAGTATTCATTTATCAGATTGACTTTTGAAAAGACCTCATATTCAAGAAATTCTCAACAAGAACTTGACACTAGATTCTACCAGAAATACCTACAAGCTTGGGTAGATTTCTTTCTTTTCCCTGAAATATTTTGAGTTCCCTCCACCTACCAGGAAGTGAGTTTCCTATCATGTCCGACTGTGTGTGACCCCACAGATGGCAGCTCACCAGGCTCCCCTGTCCCTGGGATTCTCCAGGCAAGAATACTGGAGTGGGTTGCCATTTCTTTCTCCAGTGCATGCAAGTGAAAAGTGAAAGTGAAGTTGCTCAGCCGTGTCCAACTCTTAGCAACCCCATGGACTGCAGCCTACCAGGCTCCTCCTTCCATGGGATTTTCCAGGCAAGAGTACTGGAGTGGGTTGCCATTGCCTTCTCCATTTACCTGGTAAGGTTGCTAAAAAACTTTTAAGCAAGGCTGCTGCTGCTGCTAAGTCGTTTCAGTCGTGTCTGACTCTGTGCAACCCCATAGACTGTGGACCACCATGCTCCTCTGTCCCTGCGATTCTCCAGGCAAGAATACTGGAGTGGATTGCCATTTCCTTCTCCAATGCATGCATGCATACATGCTAAGTTGCTTCAGTCGTGTCCGACTCTATGCGACCCTATGGACAGCAGCCTACCAGGCTCCTCTGTCCATGGGATTCTCTAGGCAAGAATTCTGGAGTGGGTTGCCATTTCCTTCTCCATCTAAGCAAGGCACCAAGCTGTTTTTCCATTGATCTTTGTGCCTACATAAAGTTCACGTTATTTCTCAAATTATCTGGTCATATCTGATTCTTTGCATTTTCTCAAATATGACATTCAGGTCAAAGTCATTGTAATACAACTGTTTCAACTGTGATCTGTTATAAGGAAAATAGATTCCTGTTGAATTCATGCATATGACTACATGATCATGAAAATAAGAATATTCACTAAGAGTTTCCAAAATCTGGAGGGATCAGGTAGATAGAAAAGAAAAATATTTTAATTCTGTTTACAAAGTAATAATTTACCAAATTGCTATGTCATAATTAGCTTAAGGTGAAAGGTTTCCTTATATCTGGGAAACAAAATTTAAAAGCAAGTAATATTTCTGACAAAAAATCATTAAAAATTGTCAGTCAACCCTATGACACTAACTATTGTTGACCTTGATCTTCTTTTAACAGGTATATGAAGCCATCATGATTTTCATTAGAATTTTGTAAAAGAAGAGAATTAAACTAAAAGACTGGACTTGAGTAATTCCTACATGTGTTTTCACAAAAATTTTAAAGTAAACCTTACTTTATATTCAAAGCAGGAAGAAAATACACTCTGTAAATCTCAATCTAGAGATATAATTTGTCTCATCATTTTCCCCAATTTTTATTTCCCTTTAAGAACCCCATTTAAAAGCAAATGGTCATGAATTATATCATTACACTAAAGGCTGAATTGGTTGAAAAATTACAGGGAAATGAAAATTCTACCAGAAAAGAATGTCTGTGATAGGAAAACCAAGAATTTCAGTTAACTAATATGTAGGAAAGTATTGAGATACATTGAAACAGAGCATAATGATCTAAAATTGACAAACAAGGTGATATGAGCAATTCCAGGTATGCTATATCTCAATCTGTGTATTATTTATTTAGTGAGTAGTGTTTTTGGAGAATGTTTCAGTTCACAAATTCCTCTCAGCGCACACACAAAAAAATAACAATTCTCAGAGTCTATGTAAGTATAGACTCATTTCACATATTCATGAGAAGTATTTCACATCCTCATGTTTTTAGCATTTCATCTTAATATTTGTCAAAGTAAATTCCAAATTCATAAATAAAATAGTGTATATGTATATTTTGTTCTTTTTGCTATATCTTAAAACATATTCAAAAAATGTTTTGACAATACAGATAAGTGCAAATAATAAAAAGAAACTAATTTAGCTATAACATGAATTGATGTTTATGCTTAATACTTTGGTATTTGTTCTTCCAATATTGTTTTATAAAACTGTTTTTCCAAATATTTATGCTTGAGTTATATCACATATATGTCTGTTATCTACTTTTTTCTTGGTAATAAGTATTGATCATTAATATATTAACATACATTTAACATAAATATGTATTATATATTAATGTTATTGTTAATAAATATATATTAACATTTTAATGTGTAATATAGTTGCAGTCAGTGAATGGAAATATTTGAATCCAGTTGTGTCCAATAGGCTGATATTTTGGTTTATATTATATATATTTTTCATTCTAGGAGTGGCACTACAGTACACACAAACCTTTTGGTACATATTTTTGTTTGTCATTATGTTATATCCTTGGAAATAAAATTTCTGGTCAAATTTATCATTAGTTTTGATAAAATAATTGTGGTAGGAATTTAAAATGATGATCCATTTTTGTAAACACCTTGAATTACATTTTTAAGTAAAAGTTTTATTCTATTGCTATATTTTAAAAAAATTATACAGAGTATACTCTTTTTTATACCTATGCTTTCCCATGTATTTTTAATTTGTGAAATTTCTCAAGTTTTTTTATTTTGGGGGAAAAAGGTGTCTTAATTTTCTTAATAATTTGTAACAAATATTTTATTTTATTCATAGATGGATACCTTTTTTATATCTGTGTCTCACTGCTAAACTGATAGACTTTCAGAAATTATTTATGTCCATAAATATTGCTGTCAAATAAAAAATTTTATTTTTCCCACTTTTCATTTATTAATTTTTTCCCCTTTGTCTGTGTAGCTCCTAACTAGAGTCACTTACAAGCAAACTATCTAATAGCTGAAATAATAATAAGCAAAAAGAATGTATATTTGTTTACCCTAGCAATATATTTTGATTACTATTATTTACTACTTGCTTTTAATATGTTCACAATTGGGCACTATGACCTTTGTTTATTTCATATCTTAAAGGGAAGTTTTTTATATAGTTTGGGCTTCCACATAGCTCAGTTAGGAAAGAATCCACCTGCAATGCGGGAGACCCCCTTTTGATTCCTGGGTTGGGAAGGTTCACTGGAGAAGGGATAGGCTACCCACACTAGCATTCTTGGGCTTCCCTTGTGGCTCACCTGGTTGAGAATCTGCCTGTGATGCAGGAGACCTGGGTTTGATCCCTAGGTTGGAAAGATCCCTTGGAGAATGGAAAGGCTACCCACTCCAGTATTCTTGCCTGGAGAATTTCATGGGCTGTATAGTCCATGGAGTTGTGAAGAGTCAGAGACAACTGAGAGATTTTCACTTACATAGGAATATGCAGGAATGAAATCAGACATAGTGAGGGTATCATGCTTTATTTGTTCTACTTGATGTGTATTAGTAATAAAAGTTTTATAAGAAACAAGGAAGATTTTGCTGCAGATTGAGTTCTATTGAAACATCTGTTCTATGTTCAAAAAGTCTGCATTTACTTATATAATATAGCATTTTGTGTGGTAAACTCTTAGAAGTATAAACATGTAAGGAATGTTTATGATTTGACAGATTTTTGAAAATATGATAATATACAGTTTTGGCAAAAATTTTGGAGAAAGACCAATCCCACCTACAACTGATCAGAATATACAGTTTTAGGGACTTCTAGATAGTTGACTCATTGGAAAAGACTTTGATGCTGGGAGGGATTGGGGGCAGGAGGAGAAGGGGATGACAGAAGATGAGATGACTGGATAGCATCACTGACTTGATGGACATGAGTCTGAGTGAACTCCGGGAGTTGGTGATGGACAGGGAGGCCTGGCGTGCTGCGATTCATGGGGTCGCAAAGAGTCAGACACGACTGAGTGACTGAACTGAACTGAACTGAACTGAGAGAATAATTTGGGAAAATATTTTGTAATAATTGCTTGTTGTCATCGTTGTTGTTCAGTCGCCCAGTCGTGTCTTACTCTTTGTGACCCCATGGACTGAAGCATGCCAGGCATCCATGTCCCTCACCATTTCCAGTTGTTTGCTCAAGTTCTTGTTCATTGCATCAGTAATGCCATTCAGCCATCTCATCCTCTGATGCTCTCTTCTCCTTCTGACCTCAATCGTTTTCAGCATCAAGGACTTTTCCAATGAATTGTCTGTTTGCATCAGATGACCAAAATCCTGGAGCTTCAGCTTCAGCATTAGTCCCTCCAGTGAACATTCAGGGTTGATCTCCCTTAAGATTGACCAGTTTGATCTTCCTGCTGTCCAGGGGACTTTCAGGAGTCTTCTCCAGCACTGCAGTTCAAATGCATCAATTCTCTGACTTTCTGCCTTTTTTACTGTCCAGTTCTCACAACTGTTACATGACCACTGGAAAGACCATAGTCTTGATTATATGTAATAATTGCTAAGACATTATTATCACAGTATTTGTGGTAATATAAAAAAGACATAGGCTGGTGTGAATTTTCAACATTTTACTAATTAATTACAATGACATTATAATAAAAATAGGACAATGGCTAAATATATTTTCTATACACATAAAAATACATTTGATATTACAATATTACATAATCTTTCTTTGTATCCTCTTCTAAACTGCCTTTAGTACAAGACAGAGTTATTTGTCCCCAGAAAAAAAGGTGCATTTCTGTTTTCAGAGGCAAACCCACTTGTGTTTCTATATACTCAGTTGCTTCTGTTGTGTCCAACCCTTTGCGATCCCATGGATGGTAGCTTGCCAGGCTCCACTCTCCATAGGATTCTCCAGACAAGAATACTGGAGTGAGTTGCCATGCCCTCCTCCAAGGGATCTTCCCAACCCAGGAATTGAATCTGTGTCTCCTGCATTGCAGGTAGATTCTTTACATCTGAGCAACTGGGGAAGCCCGAAACACACTTACATAAAGACTAGAAGTTTCCCGTGTTATTTTGAATTTTGCTGATAATTTGGCACCAAAGACATGACAAAAATTGTAGATCTTCTTACATTAGCTTAGCCTAATAAAATGTATTAAATACTTACAGATTGCCTAAAGAACAAGTGGAAGTGAGTATTTCTAAGGAAATTTACAGCTTGTATGACTATTTGCATTAATGTATACTGCTAAGGAATTAGAGGAAGATGTATGCATCAAAGCACATGTAACTTATGAACCTTACTACTTGAAAGGAGCGCAAAACACAATAATTCTTATTGGGAAACTCTGAAAACAGATTTTAAAACCCTACTCATATTGTATAATCACTTTCCTCATTCCACTTTTATTAAATTACTTGAAATAATTAAACCATTTGAAAATATTTCCCTATAGTGACTGTGGAAAACTCTGAAGGAGATGGGAATTACCAGACCACTTGACCTGCCTCTTGAGAAATCTGTGTGCAAGTCAGGAAGCAACAGTTAGAACTGGACATGGAACAACAGACTCATTCCAAATGGGAAAAGGAGTATGTCAAGGTTGTATATTGTAACCCTGCTTATTTAATTTATATGCAGAGTACATCATAAGAAATGCTGGGCTGGATGAAGCACGAGCTGGAATCAAGATTGCCAGGAGAAATAACAATAACCTCAGATATGCAGATGACACCACCCTTATGGCAGAGAGTAAAGAAGAACTAAAGAACCTCTTGGTGAAAGTGAAAGAAGAGAGTGAAAATGTTGGTTTAAAGCTCAAAATTCAGAAAACAAAGTTCATGGCACCCAGTCCCATCACTTCATGGCAAATAGAAGGAGAAACAGGGGCAGACTTTATTTTGGGGGGCTCCAAAATCACTGCAGATGGTGACTGTAGCCATGAAATTAAAAGATGCTCACTCCTTGGGAGAAAAGTTATGTCCAACCTAGACAGCATATTAAAAAGCAGAGAGATTACTTTGTCAACCTAGGTCCACCTAGTGAAGGCTATGGTTTTTCCAGTAGTCACATGTGGATATTGATCTATAAAAAAAGCTGAGCACCAAAGAATTGATGCTTTTGAACTGTGGTGTTGGAGATGACTCTTGAGAATCCCTTGGACTTCAAGGAGATCCAACCAGTCCATCCTAAAGGAAATCAGTCCTGAATATTCATTGGAAGGACTGATGTTGAAGCTTAAACTCCAATTCTTTGGCCACCTCATGTGAAGAGCTGACTCATTTGAAAAGACCCTGATGCTGGGAAAGATTGAAAGCAAGAGGAGAAGGGGATGACCGAGAATGAGATGGTTGGATGGCATCACTAACTCAATGGACATGAGTTTGAGTAAATTCCGGGAGTTGGTGATGGACAGGGAGGTCTGGTGTGCTGCAGTCCATGGGTCACAAAGAGTCAGACACGACTGAGAAAGTGAATAGAACTGTTCTTATTGATGTTTTTAAATAAAGTGACTGTGAAGAAAGCTGAGGGCCAGAGAATTGATGCTTTTGAACTGTGGTGTTGGAGACGACTCTTGAGAGTCCCTTGGACTGCAAGGAGATCCAACCAGTCCATTCTAAAGGAGATTGGTCCTGGGTGTTCTTTGGAAGGACTGATGCTAAAGCTGAAACTCCAGTACTTTGGACACCTCATGTGAAGAGTTGACTCATTGGAAAAGACTCTAATTCTGGGAGGAATTTGCGGCAGGAGGAGAAGGGGATAACAGAAGATGAGATGGCTGGATGGCATCACCGACTCGACGGACGTGAGTCTGAGTGAACTCTGGGAGTTGGTGATGGACAGGGAGGCCTGGCGTGCTGCAGTTCATGGGGTCGCAAAGAGTCGGACACAACAGAGGGACTGAACTGAACTAAAATAAGAATTAAAAGTGTAACAATTTAAATATTCCACAATAAAGGACTTGTTAACTTTGCCTATTCTAGAGCAGAATACTCTGCAGTCATTACAAATGAACACAAAATATCAATATTTATAACATACGTTGAGTGAGAAAATCAGTACACTAAGACATCTTTTTAATAAAGAAACATGCATGCAATTATGCTTAGATTAAAGAATTATAAATATAAAAACAAAAAATTAACACTATTTGTTTATAAGTAATGAGTTTTTGGTGTCTTCTTTGTACATGCAGCTTATATTTTCCCCTGTAAATGTGAATAATTTTATAATGAGAAATATAAAGTTTACTAACACATTTAAAATATAGCTGAAAACTGAGTGGCCCTTTATTTTGCAAATCACATAAACAAGGTTATATTTGTTTAAGTCCAGACATGATTGAAGTAGAATTAGAGTCATGTAGTTTTCCCTCCAGGTTTTGTTCTTTCCGCTGCACTGCAACGGTTTTAACATAATCTGAATTAGTTTTTTTGTTGTCCAGTCACTCAGTCATGTCTGACTCTTTGTGACCCCATGGACTGCAGCACACCAAGCTTCCCTGTTCTTCGCTATCTCCCGAGTTTGCTCAAACTCATGTTCTTTGAGTCAGTGATGCCATCGAACAATCATCCTCTGTCCTTCTCTTCTCCTTCTGCCTTCAATCTTTCCCATAATTAGGAACTTTTCCAATGAGTCAGCTCTTCTCATCAGGTCCCCAAAGTATTGGAGCTTCAGTTTCAGCATCAGTCCTTCCAATGAATATTCAGGACTGATTTCCTTTAGGATTGACTGGTTTTATCTCCTTGCTGTCCAAAAGACTCTCAAGAGTCTTCTCCAACACCACTGTACAAAAGCATCAATACTTTGGTGTTCAGCTTTCTTTACGGTCCAAATCTCACAGCTGTACATGACTACACAAAAACCATAGTTCTGATTAGATGTAATTTTGTCTGGAAAGTGATGTCTCTGCTTTTTAATACACTGTCTAGGTTTGTCATAGCTTGTCTCCCAAGGAGCAAGCATCGTTTAATTACATGACTGCAGTCACCATTTACAGTGATTTTGGAGCCTAAGAAAATAAAAAGTCTCTCACTATTTCCATTTTTTCTCCATCTATTTGCCATGAAGTGGTGGCACCAGATGCAATGATACTGGTTTTTATTATTAATCTATATACCGCTTACCATTTGCTTCAACATACATTTATTCAGATGATGAATAGGATGATAAAAATTAGTAATCTAGTTTATATATTTTTTTCATGAAAATGTTGCCGGCCAAAATCTTGGCCTTCTCTACCCACTGAAGCTGAATGAAAAATATGGAGACAAAGTTTGGAGGAAATAGAAAGGGGGCTTTTATTCTCAGCTGGAGGAGAAGTGAACGCAGTAGGCTAATGCCTCAAGAATTGTGCCCCCCTCCTCCCATGAGGATTCTAGGAGTTTAAATAGGCAAGGATTCCCACTCAGGAGTCAGTGACGAGAAACAAAGGTGATAGGATCTTGATTTCTTCCTCTTGCATTGTTTCAAAGACAGTCAATCATAAACTGGAGTCAGTAACCCAATAATTGAGTCTGGCAGTAGGTGACCCTGTGTAAAGGTAAACACGAGATAGAGGATGTATTTAGCATAGAGTTTAAGGAAAATAGGTGCCAAGTGTAGCTCTTGCAGAGTTAGAGGGCAGAAAAGCAAACTTAGTTATAGACATTCAGAGTTAGGAGAAGTTAAAGTAAATAACAACAACCAAAAACTTGGAATGTTCAGTCCTGCTCACTCTTCTCTCTATATACTTTGTCCTCAGGAAAGGCAAAGAGAAAAACTCATTCCTCTTTTTTTTTTCTTTTCCCTTTTCACTGCAACAATACCAAATGGAATAAATTATCCCAGAGTTTTGCATTGTAGGTTCTACTTTGCTTGTATAGTATCTATCCTTAGTAAACATAAAAACAAATCAAATAGATGCAACAAAGACAAAACTTTGCTCATCTCATCATGTTACTGCTGTTTCATTCTTTTACCTGGAAAGCTTGACTGAAAAGGAATGCTAATCCTTGAAGTCACTCCCAGCAGAGACTTTCTTTAACTTAGTTTGTTATGCTCTTAGAAAATATCAAGAAATAAGAACCACGATTAAAGATCATTCAAATATCTAAACATGTAAGTTCATGAGACTTGCTTTTGCTGAGACAGTTTTGTTCATTCTGAATCAATACTCTCTGATATAGTACTTTTTCATTTTATTTTCTTCTGTTCAGAAATTTAATTAAATTTTATGAAGCTATACAATGAAGGGTGAGTATATAAATCATTCTTCAGGTACAATTAACAGCAAGCATGGCACTCCAGCTGAGTTATTTCATCCAGCACATCAAAGGGACTTCCTTTCCATTGTGGTCCATTAGGGACTTAAGCAGGAATAGCCTATAAACTACTAGCTTTAAATTTCAGGCCCTGGGAAGACTCCAACTGGATGAATTCAAACATCTTTAAAATGTTGGTATTTGCAAACTAAGACATAATCTGAATTAAAAAAAATACAGAACACACAATGAAAGAAAGAAAGGGGAATGATGAATATACACAAATCAAAAAATATAAGACCAAAATGGGACTAAAGCTATTTTTTTTCTGTTTTATTCAGCACTGATAATGTCAGATTTTATATTTTCAAAAGATTTGATAATTTGTATTTAAGATTCAACTTAGCTAAAGTTTGTAATAAGGCAGAGTATAAAGTTGATTCTCTCTTTAGGGTGATAACTTAAATTTGTTAAATTAACATGACATAAAAGTAAAGAATAAAGACTCATTAGCCTAAAAGGGATCCAGGTAAATTGCACTCACTGTTTTATGACATTTGTTCAGAATTGAGAATTTAGCCATGCAATATTCTCAATTCAACTTTTAAGGCAACATCATGTGTCTCTTGCTCTGTTTGTTCTGACTTTTGTTCTCACATTCCCTACTATTTACTTATCTTCCTTTTTGTCTCCCTTCTTCCTTTCTCTATTTCTTTTTAATCTAGGTATTCTCTTCATATATTGTATTTGTGCAATATGTGTATCTTTGTATGTGCTCATGAAAGGAGCACATATGTAGTTATATATTCGTATCTAGTGGCTCAGCTAGTAAAGAATCCACCTG
Source organism: Capricornis sumatraensis (assembly GCF_032405125.1). NCBI lineage: Eukaryota > Metazoa > Chordata > Mammalia > Artiodactyla > Bovidae > Capricornis > Capricornis sumatraensis. The sequence continues at coordinate 45,649,491 of NC_091085.1, read as the reverse complement.
CAATGTAGGAGACCTGGGTTTGATCCCTGGATTGGGAAGATCCCCTGAAGAAGGGAAAGGCTACCCACTCCAGTATTCTGGCCTGGAGAACTCCATGGACTGCAGAGTCCATGGGATCGCAAACAGTCGGACACGACTGAGCAACTTTCACTTTCACTGTAACAAACATATTATATTGCATATGCTTATACATAATATATTATAGTATAATACATATATATCATCATAATATTATATATGTATATACATATTCTAAGTTTTTTAACCTACATAAAACTTTCAAAGCAAAAGATATTTCAAATAACTTTAATTATATGCAAATTTTAATGCTTTTATCCAACACCTGAAATGGAAATAAGGGCTCTCTGAAGAAACATTACAGTTATTCTTATTTTATATTAATAAAAAAATTTAAAAAATAACTTTGTCAATATATAAAACATAGTGATTATTCTGCAAATGGTACTTCTGTTTCATTTTGTTGTTGATAATTTATATTATTATTTGCCTATATTTAAGTAAAAAGACATTGGAAAATTCTACTCTGCTATAAGTAGTGGCTTAATGGCTTCTCTGGTAGTTCAGACCATAAAGAATCCACCAGCAATGCAAGAGACTTACCTTCAATGCAGGAGACCTAGGCTCAGTCCTTGGGACAGGAAGATCTCCTGGAGAAGGGATGACTATCCATGCCTGTTTTCTTACTTATGAAATCCCTTGGTCAGAGGAGTCTGGTGCACCCCAGTACATCGGGTCATAATGAGTCAGACATGACTTAGCAATTAAACCATAACCCACCAAATAAAAGACTTTGGAAAATTCTACTTCTTATCCTTAATCAGGTGGCCTGAAAATATTAATTCAGAATATGCAGGGCAGAGCTGTGTTTTCTTCTCTGTGATACCAGAATGCGTCAACAAAAATCAACACTTCTATGGCATTGATTAGATATTTTGATTTCTCCTGTATCAATATGTGTCATATTAAGGAGCACATATCTTACTGGATGATCAGCACATGTGAAATAATTGATTACAGCCTCATCCTTGAAACAGTTATTCATTTGTCTTCAGGATAATTTCCTTAGTTCTATGGCTGCTTATTTTGTTTCCTTTTCTGATTTTCCTTTTATCTATGGCCATTTAATAGTGGAGGAGTCTCCTTGTTCTACTTGTTTTTCTTAATTATGCTCACAGGCTCTTAGTGATCTCTTGAAATATAATGGTAATGAACATCATAATGTGGCATCATCAAATTTATCTGTGGTTCAAACATGTTTCCTAAAATCAAATTCATTCAAATATCCAACTACTTACTTGACATTTCCATTAATAATAATTACAAGTGAAATTAATCTAACTAAAAATGGTCCTGGCACAACTCAACTAAATTCTAGAAAAAATATGAATAATTAGCTCTTCATCCGAAATTCAGACAGAAAAAAGACTCTTAGAAACCTAGTGATATATCTATAAAGTTATGTATATATGCAGTTATGTATGCAGAGATAGAGATGAATAAATATACAATTATATGTATATTAATTTATGTATTTTTATTTATATTCACAATATTTGAAGAATAGTTGTTTCTAAGCCTGTTTTCAACTACAAGCAAGGCATGTTACAATCTTTTATGATAATTTAGAGTTTATTAACATTTCATTTTAGTTTCTCATTTTCTCTCTCTATGTACTTTGAAGCTTGTTATTCACTGCATACTAGTTTAGCATTATGATGTGTTCTTGATGAACTGAACACTGTATTATTTTTGCTTTAAAATTTACTTCATCTGAAATTACTAAAGCTGTTGGAACTTTATTTAGATTTGTGTTTTTATGAAGTATATTTTTGCATTCTTTTATGTTTAAAATTTTAGTTTTCTTATATTCAAACATGTATCTGATATTAGGATATGTGTGTGTGTGTAGGTGTATGTTAGTCATTCAGTTGTCTGACTCTTTGTGATCCCATTAACTGTAGCTCCCAGGCTGCTCTGTCGATGGAATTCTCCAGGTGAGAATACTGGAGTGGGTTGCCATTCCTTTCTCCAGGGGATCTTCCCCACCCAGTGATTGAATCCGGGTCTCTTGCATTGCAGGCAGATTCTTTACAATTTGAGACACTAGGGAAGCCCTATATCAGGATACAGTTGCATTTTAGAATTTTAAAATAGCTTAAACTATTATCTAATGTGTAATATTTAATCCAATTATAATTAAAGTTTGTATTTTATGACGGGTTACATTTTCTATATCTCTATTTTTCACTAAACATATATGTTGCATGTCCCTTTTTCTTGGTGCTTTATTTTTTGTTTATTTAAAAATATTTTGCTTTTTCTTACTGCTTACTGTTAACTTGTTGGTTATACGTCTTGAGTATTCTTTAAGAGGTTATTTATTATAGTCTAAATGAAACTATTTTATCACTAATGAAAAAGAGCTTAGAAATAGAAACTTTTTTGCCTCTTTCCTTGTTGTCATGCATTCTAGCTTTATGGATATTTTAAAATATAAAGGAGTTGCAATTTTATGTACAGTCAATATTGCTTTATTTACTCATATACTCATTCATTAACGTGCTCATTGATCCCTTTTGCCTTGTATACTGTAACCTAGAATTATTTCCAGATGTGGGTAAATATAAAATAAATGTTTTCTCAATGAAAAAAAAATGATGAGCCAGGTACTGTTTAGAAGAAAAATAATCAGAATGTATTGTGAAGTTTATAACATGTGGAAAACTTCATGCCAATAACTGCACAAATTTTGAAAGAAAAAAATTAAAATATACTAATGCAAATTTCTTGCATTATATATGATGTAGTGCATGAAGAAAACCTGTGATGATTTAAAGATCATTATTTTCTGATTGTCTTATATAACTCAAATATAAGAGGCACTATTTTATCAATTTTTGAAACATTCCTTTGACCCACAAATTGATCATTCTCTATTTATAACCATCATATTTTAATTTTGATTATTTAGAATTAACTGTTGTACCTGAATTCTGAAAGTTTTTATTTTAAATAATAAGTAAATTTTAGTTTTTACTTAATGCAATCATAGAGTTTTAAAAAGACTATGATTAAACTAGTTATCTATATTTAATATGCTCAGTTACTCAGTCATGCCTGACTTTTTGCAGCCCCATAGACTGTAGCCTGCCAGGCTCCTCTAACTTTGGAATTTTCCAGGCAAGAATACTGGAGTGAGGTGCACATTTTCTCCTCCAAGGGTCTCCTAATCAAAGGACTGAACCTGTGTATCTTGCAACTCCTGCATTGGCAGACAGATTCTTCACCACTATTGCCACTTGGGTAGCCCACCTATGTTTAATATCAGATTAATTAGAATAAAAAATAGGTATACTTGGTTTCTTAAGATTGAAAAAAAGGGAAGGTGTAGTCGTTCAGTCATGTCCGACTCTTCACGACCCTATGGTCTGTAGCCCACCAGGCTCCTCTGTCCTTGGAATTCTCCTGGCAAGAATACTAGAATGTGTTATCATTCCCTTCTCCAGGGGATCTTCCCAACCCAGAGATTGAAACAGGGTCTCCCACATTGCAGGCATATTCTTGACCATCTGAGCTACCAGGAAGTCCTGAGATTGTTTGCACATATATAACTTTTCCCACTCGTGAAGACAATTATTTCTTGAGAAAAAAGTTAAATATATCTTATCTTTTTATTCTATGTAACATGAATTACTAAATATGTCTCATTATATCAGTCTCATTTATTACATATCAACTCAGAAAAAAATTAGAATTTCTTTTAAAACAGATATATAATTCCTGAGAATATAATTTTATAAAATAAATATTTATTTTACTTTGTTCAATTTTTGTAAGAACTTTATTTTCCAAATAAAGTTATATCCTTAGGAACTTTGAGGTATTAATTATTACTCTAAATCTAACTATATATATTCATGCAGTTACATATTTAAGTATATATGATGCCTAATTAAATACATTTATATCATTATATGTGGCTTCCTTGGTAGCTCAGATAGTAAAGAGTCTACCTGCGATGCAGGAGACCAAGGTTCAATCCCTGCATCAAGAAGATTCCCTGGAGAAGGAAATGGCAACCCTCTCCAGTATTCTTGCCTGAAAAATCCCATGGATGGAGAAGCTTGGCAGGCTACAGTTCATAGGATTGCAAAGAGTTGGACACGACTGAACAACTAACACTTTTACTTTCACTTTCTATATCCTTATATATCTATGTACAACTGCATACTTAACTGTGTATATACATAAAACTATTCATAACTTCAGGCTTCCCTGGTGGCTCAAAGGTAAAGAAGAATCTGCCTGTCAATGTAGGAGATGTGGCTTGATTCATGGATCAGGAAGATCCCCTGGAGAAGGAAATGACATGCACTCAAGTACTCTTGCCTGGAAAATTGCATGGAGAGAGAAAACCAGCAGACTATAGTCCATGTGGTCACAAAGAGTTGGACATGACTTAGAGACTAAACAACAGCCACAACGGCACTCAAAACTGTCTTATTATAACTATAAACACACAGTTATGTAATTAGTTATCTCATATTCAGTAATAAATTATCCCAAAATTTATCAGCTTAAAAAATATGTTTATGACCCCAGAGTCTCTGTGAAGTCAAGCACTCAGGTGTGCTTTAGCTACATCTTCTCTGGAGATAGCTTGCATAGATGTCATGAAGGTGTGGACTGAGGTGCCATGTTCTTTTCGGGGGAGGGGTTAGACTTGACTGAGAATGATGCACTTGGTACATCAGTCATCTTTTCATTGTCAGAATTCAGTTTTCTGCAGGTTACTATACTGAGACAAGATTTTCAGAAGATATTGACTGATAGATTCCTTGACTAGTTCCTTGACATTAAAAACTCAGCAGAGCATCTTACAATACAGGGAGGAGCAAATAAGAGATCAAGAAAGACTGAAAGCAACAAGGTAATTTGTAACCGTGTCATGACAATGGGTACGCCATCACTTTTGCTAGACTTACTTTCCTTAAAGGCAACTCTGAAGTATTGTGAATTTAAACTGCAGAAATCATTACAGTTTAACACCATTTAGCAATTTTTGCTTTTTCCTTTCTCTTCCTCCTTTGCATATTTTCTCTATTTTTCTCCCAGAAATTAAGTAAATATTTTTCTCATCTTATAAGTTTAGAAAGCAGAGAGCATCTGTGATGTAAGTTTAGGAAGCAAGAAAGCAGACTTTTTTTTTTTTAGGACAATATTTATGGTCTCAGTTTCTAACATAGGCAGTTTATCTTAGGAGCTCTTCCATAAAATTACAGACATATCCCAAGGTAAAATCTGGTAAATAAAATTTTATCCAACTTGTTGCAAACATAGTACATTTATACACTTTGGCATCTCACTTAACACGTTATATCTACAGTCTAAAATCAAGGTAAATTGGATGCACTCAAGCAGGAGACAGCAAAAGTGAACATCAACATTTTAGGAATCAGTGAACTAAAATGGACAGGAATGGACAAATTTAATTCAGATGATCATTATATCTATCTTTTATTGTAGACAAGAAGATCACCCCTTAGAAGAAATGGAGCAGCATTCGTACTCAACAAAAGAGCCTGAAATGCAGTATTTGGGTACAATTGCAAAAATGGCAGAATGATCTTCATTTGTTTCCAAGGCAAACCATTCAACATTACAGTAATCCAAGTCTATGACCCAACGACTAGTGTGGAAGAAGTTGAGTTGACCAGTTCAATAGACTTAGAAGACCTTCTAGAACTAAGATGAAAAAAGATATTTTTTTTCATCATAGGGAATTGGCTTGCAAAAGTAGGAATTAAAGAGATACTTGGAGTAACAGTCAAGTTTGGTCTTGGAGTACAAAATGAAAGAGGACAAAGGCTAACAGAGTTTTATCAAGAGACCACAATGGTCATAGAAAACACCCTCTTCCAACAACACAAGAGATAACTCTGCACATGAACATCACCAGATGGCCAATATTAATATCAAATTGATTATATTCTTTGCAGTAAAAGATGGATAAACTCTATATAGTCACCAAAACAAGACTTGGAGCTGACTGTGTGTCAGATCATGGGCTCCTTATCACAAAATTCAGGCTTAAATTCAAGAAAGTAGGGAAAACCACCAGTCCATTCATGTATGACCTAAATCAAACTCCTTATGATTATATATTGGAGGTAATGGATAGATTCAAGAGACTAGATCTGGTACATAGAGTGCATGAAACATTATGGGCAGAGGTCTGTACCATTGTATAGGAGGTGGTGACCAAAAACATCCAAAAGAAAAAGAAGTGCCAGAAGGCAAAGTGGTTGTTTGAGGAGGCTTTACTAATAGCTGAGAAAAGATGAGAAGCAAAAGGCAAAGGAGAAAGGGAAAAATATGCTCAATTGAATGCAGAGTTCCAGAGAATAGAAAGTGAACAATAGAAAGAAATAATGAAAAAAAAAAAAAAAAGAATGGGAAAGACTGGAGAGCTCTTCAAGAAAATTAGAGATACCAAGGGAACATTTCATACAAAGGTGGACACAAAAAATGACTGAAATTGCAAGGACATGACAGAAGCAGAAGAGATTAAGAAGAAGTGGCAAGAATACACAGAAGAATTATACAAAAAAAGGTCTTAATGACCTGGATAACCATAATAGTGAGGTCACTCACCTAGAGCCAGACATCCTGGAGTGTGAATTCAAGTGGGCCTAAGGAAGTATTATTATGAACAAAGCTGGTTAAGGTGATGGAATTCCACCTGAACCATTTCAAATCCTTAAAGATAATACTGTGCAAGTGCTGCACTCAATATGTCAGCAAATTTAGAAGACTCATCAGTGGCCACAGTACTGGAAAAGATCAGTTTTCATTCCAATCCAAAAGAAAAGCAATGCCAAAGAATGTTCAAACTACTGTACAATTTTGCTCATTTTATATGTTAACAAGATAATGCTCAAAATCCTTCAAGAGACTTCAGCAGTATGTGAACTGAGAACTTCCAGATGTACAAGCTGTTTTTAGAAAAGGCAGGGGAACCAAAGATCACATTACTAACATTAGTCGGATCATAGGAAAAGAAGAGATTTCCAGAAAAAAAAAAAAATCTACCTCTTCACTGAGTATGCAAAAGCTGTTGACTGTGTGGATCACAAACTGGGGAAAATTTATAGAAATGGGAATATCAGACTACATTACCTGTCTCCTGAGAAATCTGTATGTAGGACAGGAAGCAACAGATAGAACCAGATATAGAGCGATGCTTTGGTTCAATAATGGGAAGGAGTATGTCAAGTCTGTATATTGTCACCCTGCTTAACTTATTTGCAGAACACATCATGCAAAATGCTGGCTTGAATGACCCAAAAGCTGAAATCAAGAATACCAGGAGAAATATCAACAACCTCAGATATGCAGATGTTACCACTTTAGGGGCAGATAGTGAAGAGGAACTAAAGAGCTTCTTGATAAGAGTGAAAGAGGAGAGTGAAAAAGCTGGCTTGAAACTCAACATTCATAAAACTAAGATCATGGCACCTGGTCCCATCACTTCATAGCAAATAAAAGGGGAAAAAGTGGAAACACTGACAGATTTTATTTTCTTGGGATCTATAATCATTGTGGAGAGTGACTACAGCCATGAGATTACAAGACCTTGCTCCTTGGAAGAATAGCTATGACAAACCTAGATGGCATATTAAAAAGCAGAGACATCACTTTGCCAACAAAGGTCCATATAGTCAAAGTTATGGGGTTTTTCCAATAGTCATGTATGGATGTGAGAGTTGGCCCATCAAGAAAGCTGAGCATCAAAGAACAATGCTTTCACATTGTGATGGTGGAGAAGAATCTTGAGAGTTCTTTGGATTACAAGATCAGTCCTTTAGGAAATCAACTTTGGATATTCATTAAAAGGTCTAGTGCTAAAGCTGAAGTTCCAACACTTTGGACACCTGGTGCAAAAGAATCAACTCATTGGAAGACCCTGATGCTAAGAAAGACTGAGTAAGAGAAGAAAGCAACAAAGGATGAGATGGTTGGATGGCATCACTGACTCAATGAACATGACTTTAGGTATGCTGGTGTGCTGTAGTCCATGAGGTCACAAATAGTCATACATGACTTAGTGACTAAACAACAACAACACCACTCAAAAGTATTAATATTATTCATGTTTATCTTATTATTGCCATTTTTCTTATGATTTTTAATCATTCACTCTAAGAAATGGTCATGGAAGAATTGGATTACATAAAGTTGAAGTGGAATATTTTAAAAATCCTTTAAAAAAGGACTAGAATTTTAGATAAAGGGGAAATTTCAAAATTTTAGAGTAAAGGGGAAAATAGACGATTAAATTATCCTACTAAAAATTTTAAGTAGAAAAATATAAGAGACTCCTGTAAGTTAACGATCACTGAAGAAAGCAGGCTTCCGTGATAACAAAACCAAGATTTCCTGGCAACAAAGCCATGCAACAGAAGCATGAGACATGCCCGAAAGCAACAAAATAATTGTGACATGAGACCCGCATCATTCCCATTCTAATCAGTAAGTCAATGATCATTGAGAGATTTTTTCTGCATGAACTGAGAGCAGAAATTTAGGGGAAAGATGACATTACATTGAAACCAGAGATGATTTATCATATTTTAGTGTATGTTACCACCTTTTTGCTCATTTCCATAGTGCCATGATAGTTTTGTTTTAACTACGTAGAGACAAGAACACTCCTCCGCCTAATGTGGAGGAGGGACTGATGATGGAGTGTTGATGCCTCTGGGGCAGGAGGAGAATTTCGCAGGGGATGAATACATGTATATGAATGGCTCAGTCCCTTCACTGTTCACCAGAGATAATGTTGTTAATTAGCTATACCCCAATACAAAATAAAAAGTTTAAACATAAAAACAGAAACAGACTAACAGATATAGAAAATGAAAAAGGATTAACCAATGTGGAGAAGGAATGAAGGGAGGATAAAGAAAGATATATGGGATTGAAATAAAAACCAATCTATTGTGTAAAATAGATAAGCCACAAGTAAGTTTTGTATAGCATAGGAAATCATACACCTTATTTTGCAGTAACATTTAATGTCATATAATTTTAAAAACACTGAATGACTGTTATGCAACTGAAACTAATATAATATTATAAATCAACAATACTTCAATTAAGAAAGTTATATATATATATACACACACACATATGTATGCATGTTAAGTTGCTTCAGTCATGTCTGACTCTTTGTGACCCTGTAGACTGTAGCCCACCAGGTTCCTCTGTCCATGAGATTCTCCAGGCTAAAATACTGGAGTGGGTTGCCATTCTCTCCTCCAGGAAAGAAGGAAGATCCAGGGGATCTTCCCAAGCCAGGGATCAAACCCACATCTCCTGTGGCTTTTGCATTGCTGGAGGATTCTTAACTGCTGAGCCACCAGGGAAGCCTATATATATTATTATATATATAATTATATATATTATAATATTATATTATATATTATATATATACACACACACACACACATTCTCCATATATATATATATATATATATATATATATATAATTTAAAAAGAAATAGCTATTTAAAAAAAAGAATGAAGGAAAGAGAAAAACGTGGTCTTCTTTTCTTCCCCACCCGTCTCTCTGAGCAGTGCTCTCTTGACTGCCAGTTTGTATCTCTAAGTTTCCTATGCTAATAAACTGTTTCCCTCTTTGTCATTCTGCCTCTTTATTCTCAAGTGAAATTCTATTATATGAATGGAACATAGCTAATTGCATCATAAACTTGAAGAAATCTTTTCTAGTTGTAGGGAGGCTTAACTGTTAGCAAAAAATAGTACCTTTATTGTTGTCGTTCAGGTGCAATGTGCTGTCCAACTCTGTGACCCCAAAGACTACAGCATGCCAGGCTTCCCTGTCCTTCACTATCTCCTGGAGTTTGCTCAAGCTCATGTCCAGGGAGTTGGTCATGCCATCCAACAGTCTCATTCTCTGTCATCCCCTTCTCCTCTTGTCTTCAGTTTTTCCCAGCATTAGGTTTTTTTTTTTTTTTTCCAGTGAGTTGGCTCTTCACATCAGGTGGCTGAAATATTGGAGCTTCACCTTCACCATCAGTTCTTTCAAAGAATATTCAGGGTTGATTTCCTTTAGTGTTAACTGGTTTGATCTCCTTGTTGTACAAGACTGTCATGAGTCCTCCAGTACCACAATTTGAAAGCATCAATTCTTCAGCACTCAATCTTAAGCCCAATAGCACCTTTAAGTGTCTCTTAATAGAAATACTATATCCATCTGTTTTGTAAAGAAGTGAAGATATTTAATTAACTCTGAAACTTAGAAAAAATCTTCAGATCAAATTAAATCAGTCACTTAAGATGTTTAAATGCTTTTAAAATATTTCTCAATTTTATTTAAAAAGTTTTGTGGATATGATAGTAATAGTGTTACTATCTTAAAGCTGTATTTTAATAAGCTTTACCTTACCTGGGTATGTGGAGGGTATATAGAATTTTTATAAATATTTAAAGTAATTATTATTTAATTTACAAAGTAGATTAAAATGAGTTATAGTTATGATTTTTAAAAATTATATTTGGAACTCTAGTTATACCACAAACATGATTCTAATGGCATTTCATCATTAATTCCATAACTTCTCACAAAAATTTCCTGAGATGGAAAAATTATTTTCTTTATTTGCCAGTGAGAAACCTGAGTTACAAAGTGCTTAACTATCTTGCTGAAAATGACACAAGTTCTAAATGGAAGAGCCAAGATTTGAAGATATGTACTTTGACTCCAGAGTCCTTATAAACACAATAATTTATTACCACTGTGATTTATCATTTAGTTATCACTGATGATTTGTGTATAAATATTTATTGAAAATATAAATTAAAAGTACAAATAAGTGAATTAAAAATAAGATGCAGGGATAGCTTTTTTTTTTTTTTAAGGAAGGGGGATAAAACAAATTATCCTGTTGTTATGGTTTCTTATCACCAGTGTTTGGATGAGTGGGTACCATAATACAAAGGAAATCAGGAAAGGAATTTAATTTTATCAACAAGAACCTTTCTCTGTGCTTAGTCACTCAGTTGTGTCTGACTCTGTGGGACCGTATATACTTTAGTTTACCAGGCTGCTCTGTCCACGGGGATTCTCCAGGCAGACTACTGGAGTGGGTTGCCATGCCCTCTTCCAGAGTATCTTCCCAACCCAGGGGTCAAAATTGGGTCTCCTCCATTACAGGCAGATTCTTTACTGTCTGAGCCACCAGGGAAACCAATCGTCTTACTGTAACCATGTTCAAATGTTTTTTAGCTGGATTTAGATGACTTAACAAGAATATGTCAGTTCAGTTCAGTCACTCAGCCATGTCTGACTCTTTGTGACCCCATGAATTGCAGCATGCCAGGCCTCCCTGTTCATCACCAACTCCCAGAGTTCACTCAGACTCACGTACATCGAGTCAGTGATGCCATCCAACCATCTCATCCTCTGTGGTCCCTTTCTCCTCCTGCCCCCAATCCCTCCCAGCATCAGAGTCTTTTCCAGTGAGTCAACTCTTCACATGAGGTGGCCAAAGTACTGGAGTTTCAGCTTTAACATCAGTCCTTCCAAAGAACACCCAGGAATGATCTCCTTTAGAATGGACTAGTTGGATCTCCTTGAAGTCCAAGGGACTCTCAAGAGTCTTCTCCAACTCCATAGTTCAAAAGCATAAATTCTTTGGTGCTCAGCTGTCTTCACATCCAACTCTCGCATCCATACATGACTACTGGAAAAACTATAGCCTTGGCCTTGAATGGTTTGCCTTGGAAACAAACAAGTGCATGCATAATTATGTTGTTAGACCATACTTGATTTTAAAATTCAACTATATGAGCTTTCATGATCAAAACCATGCTTCAGTATATCAGGGAGAAAAACAATCAGCATTAACTTCAACTATGAGCTCTCTCTGAGTTTTCCATCTATTCTAAAGACAGATGGGTTTACTTTGCTTTTTTAAGTGTAAAAGTTATTATTCATCTATATTTTCTACCAATGAAAGTAAGAAAATTCACAATCATATTATTTTAACCCAATGTTCTTGTTTTGTGTGTTTGTTTGTTTTTCAATAATGAGGAGGATAGAAACACCTGGATAAATCTGACTAACCCAGCTTTGTATGAAAAGACTCTTCCACCCTTAGAGAAACTCCTTGAGGTTTGTGAAATTTCAGGATAAGAGATCTACTAAAATATTCCTTTGAGCTTTCAAAAATTCTGTTTTGTCCCATCTTGGACTATGTTAGCACTGGGGAAGCTGAACTGGGTAAATGGACCCATATTATTCTAGTAGCTGCATCTGAATCTAAACTTATTCAATATAAAAACTCTAATTAAAATAAAAACAAAATGAAGCATAATATAGGTATGTTTTAAGATGCTATTTTTTGCTCAGATGCAGTTCCTGGCCCTAGACTGTATTTTATACTGAAGGAAAAAAGAAGAATACTGTGAATGATATTATTGTGTAAACTGACCAAATTAGAACATGGAGAGTAATTACACAAAAATGACACATCAGTGTTAAGTGTGCTGGGTTTGGCAATTATACTATGGTTATGTAAAATAATAGAAGAACTAAAGAGCCTCTTGATGAAAGCGGAAGAGGAAAGTGGAAAGTTTAGCTTATAACTCAACATTCAAAAAACTAAGATCATGGCATCTGGGCCCATCACTTCAGGGAAAATAGATGGGGAATCAATGGAAATAGTGAAGACTATAAGTCTTTTTTCATTACTCTCATTTTTTTAATTTCTCATAAGTGAAATTATCTCTAAATCAAAATTTTAAAAGTACAACTGATTCTGAAACATGATTTCTTTCCATATTTTTATATTAGGAAGTATATTCACAACAAAAAATTTTATACTTAATAAATTAGGAAGAATAAATGTATTTGAGACTGCATAGAAAATTTATACTTTTAACGAATGTAAGCTTAACAGAATGAGGACACCATAGATTGGGTGAAAATATTTGCAAACAACACATTTGTTAAAGGACTGTTATCTAAAATAAAAAAAAAAATTCTTAAAACTCAAAAGTAAGAATGCGAACTACCTGATTAAAAAATGGTCACGTATATGAACAGAAAGTTCACCAAAGAAGGTATACATATGACAGCTAAGGTTGTGAAAATAGTTCTCAACATCAAATGCCATTAAGGAATTGCAAATTAAACATCACTGAGATATCACTATGTACTTATTAAAAGGGACAAAATATAAAATAATGACAACACCAAACATTGGCAATAAAGTGTAGCAATAGGATTCTCATTTTCTGCTGGTGGAAATGCAAACTGGTACAGGCACTATGGATGATGGTTTGGCAATTGTTTTCAAATATAAACATACTTTTACCATATAGTCCAGCCATCACATAATTGATAATTACCCAGTGTAGTTAAAAACTTTATGTTCATGCAAAAAGCTATACAGAGGCTTACAGTAGTCTATAAATAAAGCCTATACAGTAGGCTTTATTTATAATTGTCACAACTTGGAAGCAATCAAGATGTCCTTCAGTAGGTAAATGGATAAATAAACTATGAGGCATCCAGACAGTGGAATATTAATCAATGTGAAATCAAAATGAGTCATGTAAACCTATGGATGAAACTTAAGTGCATAGTATTGCTAAGTGAAAGAAGCTAATCCAAATAGGCTACACACTGTATAATTCCAACTATATGATATTTTGGATGAAGCAACAATATGGAAATATTAAAAAGATCTAGGCTTGCCAGGTTGGGATCAGAAAGACTAAATAGTCAAAGCACAAAAAATTTTCAGGGCAGTGAAACTGTGATGTATATATATACATGTATAATATCACGGTGGTAGACACATATTATTACACATTTGTTCAAACCCATAGAATGTATTACTTTGCCAACAAAGGTCCATCTAGTCAAGGCTATGGTTTTTCCAGTAGTCATGTATGGATGTGAGAGTTGGACTATAAAGAAAGCTGAGTGCAGAAGTACTGATGCTTTTGAACTGTGGTGTTGTAGAAGACTCTTGAGAGTCCCTTGGACTGCAAAGTGATCCAACCAGTCCATCCTAAAGGAGATCAGTCCTGACTGTTCATTGGAAGGCCTGATGCTGAAGCTGGAACTCCAATACTTTGGCCACCTGATGTGAAGAACTGACTCATTTGAAAAGACCCTGATGCTGGGAAAGACTGAAGGCTGGAGAAGGGGAAAACAGAGGATGAGACGGTTGGATGGCATCACCGACTCAATGGACATGAGTTTGGGTAAATTCTGGGAGTTGGTGATGAACAGGAGGCCTGGTGTGCTACAGCCCTTGGGATTACAAGGAGTCGGATAAAAGTGAGTGACTGAACTAAACTGAAGAGTGATCACTCACTTAACTGTGGATTCTGGGTGATAATGATGTGTCAATCTAGGCTCATCAATTGTTACAAATGTGCCCCTCTGATAGGGAACATTGATAATGGGGAGGGCATGCATGTATGGAGGTTGGGGGAGTATGGCATCTCTGTGTCTTGACTCAGTTTTGCTATGAATGTAAAACTGTTCTAAAAAATGAAGTCGGAACCTTCCTGGAGCTCCAGTGATTAAGACTCTGAGCTTCCAATACAGGGAGCACAGTTTTAGCCCCTGATCAGGGAACTAAGATCCTGCATGCTGTGTGGAGTGGTCAAAAAAATAAATAAATATTGAAAAATACATTAAAAATAAATTAAAAAATGCAGTTTACATTTGTGACCTGTATGTGCTTCTAATGCCACCAGCAATTTATGCATTCAAAGAGTTCCACGACACAGTGGAGAGAAAAGTTTTCCTCTGTATTTATTCAGAGAGATTGATGCCCCTGATAGCTAACATTTATTGAGTGCTAAGCAACTTCACTTTCACTTTACAGTTGGCCAGGCTCTATTACATACACTTTCTTGAACTGTATTCATTTTGGCCTCACAAAATCCTATGAAGTAGTAGAGCTAAAGAATTAAGTAATTAAAAAAAATAAAATAATAAAGCCTATTTTGAAATAGAAGTTCTTTCTTATGTTTAATTGCTTCTGTTATCATTGCTACCACTATAATACTTACAAACATATTTGTTTTATTAGTAACCCAGATATTAGAAATAATAATGATAATAATTTGATAAATTAATTATAGGTGCTTTCTCAGTTTAATAATGATTAGGAGCTTTAACAAGTATTTGGATAAGTCTATGGCTATTTCTAACTTATGGAAAATGATTTTTTCAGTGTGGTTATGATCAGTGTGGTTATGATAGCTAAGTGAAGAGTTTAGATTTACTAACCAAGTTTGTAAGATAACCAATAAGCAATGAATAAATCTTTTTTAAAATAAGTATTGCATATTGAAATACATGTATAAGAAAATGAATGGGATAAAAATATTGTAATACTAATTTTGGAGATATAAAAAGTTATAAGCTGCCTATTTTTTTTTTTAATTTGTTTTTATGTTTTGAACACTAGTAAAATCTTTTGCTTTCAATATATTAGTGTGGCTTAACAGCTAATTAATTTAAATTTGGAAAATTTTTGTCTACATTATAAGCTTGTTTTCAATTACTTACTGAATTAAGTAAGATAGAAGAACTTAAAATTTATAGTTTTATTACTTGGAAAAATTAAATCTAAAAACGTGGAAAAATTCACGTCAATCACTTAGTTTCAGCACATAAATATAAATGGATTGGAACTAAAATTTACTTCAAACTCTAAGTAATAATTACCCAGAAACACTGTATGAGCTTCATTAAATCTTATGTTTAATAATAATGAGGAGCACAGAGGTCCTGCCCAAATCTGCACAAATAAAAGGATTACCAGTATCTAATTACTATAAAATGGTGATCATAAAGCTTCATTTAAGAGCATTTTTTCAAAAAATGAAATCAGGGAAGATGATCTTGAAACTGAAGTGTGATTTTCAGGTTGACAGTTGCTTTAACAAAATGTAGCTATTTTTTATGTAGCTGTCTTTTCATGTTTTTTTTTCTATGTATAACAAATTAGTTAATAAAAAAGAGTAAAAGAGTTATTGAAAACTTCAATAGTATTCAGTACTTTTAATACAGGAGGATTTACAAATGTCTGTAATTTTTTATGATTTCCCATTTTATATGATTTATGCTATTAAATAGAATCTTTTAAGAAGTCACTTTGGAAAAACATCTCTAGTTTTCAGAGGATAAGGTGCACAAATCTTGTTACAGGCCATGGAATATATATTCCTGATTCTCTATGTAGAATGAACCAGAGAACATAGCACATTTACAGAAAAACTGGAGGTTCTGAAAACTTTTCTGTAAATTATTAGAGAACATATATTTAGCTGTAAGTTGTATTTGCTTAATTTAGTGAATCATTCAAGTGATATAAAGCTTATTCTTTATTTATTGGTAGAAATTTGCTCTAAAATGTTGTGTTGGTTCTTGCTTGTACAAAACTGTGAATCAGTCATAATTATATATATATATATATATATATATATATATATATACACATATACATACTTATATATATATACATATACATACTTATATATATACACATATACATACATATATATATATATATATATATATATATATATATATATATATAAGTGTGTGTATATATATCACTTTCCTCTTTAGCCTCCCTCCACTCCCCTTATTCCATCCCTCTAAGTCATCACAAGGTGCCAGGCAGGGCACCTTGATTTTATACCAACTTCCCAATAACTATCTATTTTATACATGAATGGGCGAATTTAACTCAGATGACCATTATATCTACTCTTGCAGGCAGGAATCCCTTAGAAGAAATGGAGTAGCCATCATGGTTAACAAAAGAGTCCGAAATGCAGTACTTGGATGCAATCTCAAAAACGACAGAATGATCTCTGTTCGTTTCCAAGGCAAACCATTCAATATCACAGTAATCCAAGTATGCCCCAACCAGTAATGCTGAAGAAGATGAAGTTGAATGGTTCTATAAAGACCTACAAGACCTTTTAGAACTAACACCTAAAAAAGATGTCCTTTTCATTATAGGGGGCTAGAATGCAAAAGTAGGAAGTCAAGAAACACCTGGAGTAACAGGCAAATTTGGCCTTGGAATATGGAATGAAGCAGGGCAAAGGCTAATAGAGTTTTGCCAAGAGAATGCACTGGTCATTGCAAACACCCTCTTCCAACAATACAAGAGAAGACTCTACACATGAACATCACCAGATAGTCAACACCGAAATCAGATTGATTATAGTCTTTGCAGCCAAAGATGGAGAAGTTCTATACAGTCAGCAAAAACAAGGCTGGGCAATGAATGTGGCTCAGATCATGAGCTCCTTATTGCCAAATTCAGACTTAAATTGAAGAAAAGTAGGGAAAACCACTAGACCACTCAGGTATGACCTAAATCAAACCCCTTACAATTATACAGTGGAAGTGAGAAATAGATTTCAGGGACTAGTTCTGATAGATAGAGTGCCTGATGAACCATGGACAGAGATTTGTGACACTGTACAGGAAACAAGGATCAAGACCATGCCCATGGAAAAGAAATGCAAAAAAGCAAAATGGCTGTCTGGGGAGGCCTTACAAATAGCTGTGGAAAGAAGAGAAGCAAAAAGCAAAGGAGAAAAGGAAAGATATAAGCATCTGAATGCAGAGTGCCAAAGAATAGCAAGGAGAGATAAGAAAGCCTTCCCTAACAATCACTGCAAAGAAACAGAGAAAAACAACAGAATGAGAAAGATTAGAGTTCTCTTCAAGAAAATTAGAGATACCAAGGGAACATTGCATGCAAAGATGGGCTAGATAAAGGACAGAAATGATATGGACCTAACAGAAGCAGAAGATACTAAGAAGAGGTGGCAAGAATACACAGAAGAAATGTACAAAAAATATCTTCACAACCCAGATAATCACGATGGAGTGATCACTCATCTAGAGCCAGACATCCTAGAATGTGAAGTCAAGTGGGCCTTAGAAAGCATCACTATGAACAAAGCTAGTGGAGGTGATGGAATTCCAGTGGAGCTATTTCAAATCCTGAAAGATGCTGCTGTGAAAGTGCTGCACTCAATATGCCAGAAATTTTGGAAAACTCAGCAGTAGCCACAGGACTGGAAAAGGTCAGTTTTCATTCCAATCCCAAAGAAAGGCAATGCCAAAGAACGCTCAAGCTACTGCACAATTGCACTCATCTCACATGCTAGTAGAGTAATGCTCAAAATTCTCCAAGCCAGGCTTCAGCAATACGTCAACTGTGAACTTCCAGGTGTTCAAGCTGGTTTTGGAAAAGGCAGAGGAACCAGAGATCATATTGCAAACATCTACTAGATGATTGAAAAAGCAAGAGAGTTCCCAAAAAAACCATCTATTTCTGCTTTATTGACGATGCCAAAGCCTTTGACTGTGTGGATCACAATAAACTGTGGAAAATTCTGAAAGAGATGGGAATACCAGACCACCTGACGTGCCTCCTGAGAAACCTATATGCAGGTCAGGAAGCAACAGTTAGAACTGGACATGGAACAACAGACTGGTTCAAAATAGGAAAAGGAGTACGTCAAGGCTGTATATTGTCACCCTGCTTATTTAACTTATATGCAGAGCATATCATAAGAAACGCTGGGCTGGAAGAAGCACAAGCTGGAATCAAGATTGCCGGGAGAAATATCAATAACCTCAGACATGCAGATGACACCACCCTTATGGCAGAAAGTGAAGAGGAACTAAAAAGTCTCTTGATGAAAGTGAAAGAGGAGAGCGAAAAAGTTGGCCTAAAGCTCAACATTCAGAAAACTAAGATCATGGCATCTGGTCCCATCACTTCGAGGAAATAGATAGGGAAACAGTGGAAACAGTGTCAGACTTTATCTTTTTGAGCTCCAAAATCACTGCAGATGGTGATTACAGCCATTAAATTAAAAGATGCTTACTCCTTGGAAGAAAAGTTATGACCAACGTAGACAGCATATTGAAAAGCAGAGACATTATTTTGCCAACAAATGTCCGTCTAGTGAAGGCTATGGTTTTTCCAGTGGTCATGTATGTATGGATGTGAGAGTTGGACTGTGAAGAAAGCTGAGCACTGAAGAATTGATGCTTTTGAACTGTGGTGTTGGAGAAGACTCTTGAGAGTCCCTTGGACTGCAAGGAGATCCAAGCAGTCCATACTGAAGGAGATCAGCCTTGGGATTTCTTTGGAGGGAATGATGCTGAAGTTGAAACTCCAGTACTTTGGCCACCTCATGTGAAGAGTTGACTCACTGGAAAAGACTCTGATGCTGGGAGAGATTGGGGGCAAGAGGAGAAGGGCACGACATAAGATGAGATGGCTGGATGGCGTCACTGACTCAATGGGTGTGAATCTGAGTGAACTCCGGGAGTTGGTGATGAACAGGGAGGCCTGGCTTCCTGTGATTCATGGGGTCACAAAGAGTCGGACAGGACTGAGTGACTGAACTGAACTGAAGTGAGGTCATTTGGCAAATTTATTCCTACTTTTTAAAGGAATCTCCATACTGTTTTCCATAATGGTTGTATCATTTACATTTCATCCCTCAGTGCAAGAGTTTTCCCTTTCTTCCACATACTCTCCAGCACTTATTGTTTTTAGAATTTTTATGCTAGCCATTCTGACTGGTGAAGTGATACCTCATTCTAGTTTTGATTTACATTTCTCTAATAATTAACAATGTTGATCATCTTTTTTATGTTTTTATTGGTAACCTGTATATATTTGCATAAATGTGTGTTTAAGTCTTCTCATGTTTTGATTGGGTTCTTTGTTTATGTCATAAATAGCTATATGAGTTGCTTATATATTTTAGAAATTAATCCTTTGTCAGTTGCTTTCTTTGCAATTATTTTCTTCCATTTGAGAGCTGTCATTTCAATTTGTTTATCATTTCTTTGCTGTGCAAAATCTTTTAAGTTTTATTAGATCCCACCTGTTTATTTTTGTTTTTATTTGCTTGAGGAACATACCATTAATACACATTGCTTAAGAGCTTTATTAATGTGCTAATTATGTCAAGATTTAAATTTTAGTCTCTTTTCATGCTAGAATATATATTGCTTTTTGATAGGCATAAATTTAAAAATATATGAAATCATCAATTGCCTAGTGCATACTTCTGAAAGTACTTAGACAACAATTATATAATTTCATTAAAAAACAGTGTCCACTATGATTGGAGTAATTCTTACTGTGGGGAATGTATGTATTCTCTATTATATAGTTGATTATAGTTGAATACCACAGGTTTTTCCAGCAACTTACTAACTCCTAAATATAAAATTTAGGAAATACAGTTGGGTGGCAAAGAGTCTACAGGCTTCTATAATAATAAGAACCTAATACAAAGATAACATATTGGTAATGTGGATAATCTTCTGTAATTAACAACAACAACAAAAAGCACTCAGAAGGACTTTAAAGATGATGGAGTAAGACAAGGAAACCACCTTTCTCCCCACAAACACATCAAAAGTAATTCTGTGTGTGGAACAACCCTTAGAGAACATCTAAATGCTGGCAGAAGCTTCCAGACTTACCAAAAGGCAAACTAATCTCCACAATATGAGGCATGGCAAAAGACATAAAAAAAAAGAAAAAGACAAAGGATTTGGGACAGGGACCTGCGCCTCTGAGAGGGAGCCGTGAAGAAGGAAACATTTCTGCTCACTCAGAAATCCCCTCTCAGGTGAACGAAGAGTGGGAGCTTTGGAATCTCAGAGGGGGACACAGTAACAGGTACTCATAAGGCAAAATGAAAAGAATTCACCACAAAAATCAGTTCCAGCCAGCACTTCCTAGTTGGGACATTATTTGAACACCCACTGTGGTGAGTGGGGGCTGAGTGCTATGGCTCAGGCATCAATAGTTGAACCCCAGGAAGAAGACTAGGGTTGATTGCCATGGATATATGCTGAGAGGGTTAGTACAACACAGCTGAGGGAGTCCAAGGAAAGGCCTAGGCCTGCCAGAGAGGCATGAGATCATTGTCACAGGACAATGTGTGCTCAAGCTCTGTGTACTCAAGCTCTGTGTGCTCTAACTCTATGCTCAAGCAGGACACAGGACCTTGCCTTTCGGAGTGTCATAGTGGGACTAGCAATTGCTGTGGGCTGTGACCCCAGAGATATTAATAGATATGGCAGGCCGAAGCTGCCTCTAAGGTTGGTGAGAGTGCCAGAGTTGGGACTAGCCACCAATTGCTGTTTGTGATCTCAGAGTGGAGAACACAGACTAGTTGGCCACCACTGAAGCCTGTGCATATGCAAGAGGCAGATGAAAAGACCCTGCTGTGGTCCTGCCTGCATCTTACTGGTCACAGCTACCACCAAGCTGTGAGCAAGCACAGGTCACTGCCACATCTTGCTCGGAGCCTATGCAGCTTGTCTATGCCAAGGGACCAACAACACAGGACTAACTGCCCTGGGGGAAGACTCTCCTCAGACTGTAGCAACTTTCCACAGGCCTTGGCCAGAACAGGCACTTGGTGCACATGCCAACTGTGTCTGTAGTATCCCTCCAACTCCCAGCCCAACTGAGCTTGTGATATACAACAAGCAGCTGCTTCCTCCTCCCTCTTGTCTGAGTAGGGAACAGACACTAGAAAGCAGCCTGCAGAAGCAGGGCCAACATTAAAGCTGAGCACCAGGGACTGTGTGACCAAAGAAATGAAAAGGAATGCCCTCCTGCACCCACAGGTGCAACAGATTAAATCCCTGAAATTAATTTGAGACTGTGGACTGAGGGTAGTTGTGAAATTTGGAAGCAAGTAAAAGCTGAAGTAAGGCCAGCTCTAAGACTTGTGATTTGACTCCACAGCACCCACAGAAGGTCCAGAGACCTTCCTAGAAATACTTGGAGGACCTCTTCAAAAGGCAGATTTTCTGGAGCTCACTATGAGGTGAGGACAATGGAGGACACAGGAGGACATTCTCCTTACTATGTCTCTCTATATATACACTTTTTTGCTTTTTTTTTTTTTTTGTATTGTTCTACTGTTCTTTTTTATGATTCTTCTATTTTAAGATTACTTTTTATTTTTTTTAATGCTTTAATTTTAAATAAATTTATTTTCCTATTGTTACGGTGCTCTTTTGCTATATTGCATTTCCCCCACCCCTGCATTTTTTTTTTTTATTTGTATTTCTGCTAGTTTATGTTTTACTATTTGTTTTCAATTATGGGATTGTTTATTGGCTTGATTGGTCTTTTTTGTTCTTGCTTTTATTCTGGTTCTTGTTTTTATTCTCTCTCTCTCTTTTTTTTCTCTGTTCTTTTCTCTTTGAGTATGTGAATTTCTTTGGGTGTTCTCCTCTGTTTAGTGTTGCTTTCATGATTCCAATTGGGGCTTTGTCTGTTCTTTCCTTTTTTGTTTGTATGTTTGTTTCACTTTTCTCTCTCTCTTTTCTTTTCTTTCTTTTCCTTTATTCCCCACCTCTTTCTTTTGCTTACTCTTTCCCTTCTGTACTGGGTAGCTTGTGGAGACTTGGTGCTAGTGTAGTGTAATCTGAATCCAGGACATTGGACCACTAGAGAGCTCCTGACTTCATGGAACATTAAGTGATGAGAGTTCTTCCTCAGGCCTTCATCTCAACACTAAGACCAGGCCCCATCTGAAGGCCAGGAAGCTCCAGTGCCAGACACCTCATGTCAAACCATTAGCAAAACAGGAAAACAATCCTATCCATTTTCAGGCAGGCTGCTCAAGGCCATACCAAGTCCACAGACACCTCAAAATATAACACTGGATTTTCACCACCCTTCAGAGAGACAAGATCCAGCTCCATCTAACAACAACAATAACAAAATATAGCAGCCCCACAACCAGGAAAGCTTCACAAGGCACTGGTCCAATCCTTCCCACTGGAGGCAGACTTCATAAGCAAGAAGAACTACAACCCTACAGTCTGCAGAAAAGATACTCCAAACAGAGCAAATTAAAAAAATGAAAAAGAGAAATATGCAGAGGATGAGGGACATGGTAAAAAACCACAAGATCAAACAAATGAAGAGAAAATAGGCAGTCTACCTGAAAAAAATTCAGAGTAATGATAGTAAAGATGATCCAAAATCTGAGAGATAAAATGGAGACAAAGACAAATAGAATCAAGGCATGGCTTGAGAAGATACAAGAGATGTTTAACAAGGACCTAGAAGAAATAAAGAAGAGATAAACAGCAGTGAACAACACAACAACTGAGATTAAAAATACACTAAAGGAAACCAAAAGTAGAATGACTCAGGCAGAAGAACTTATAAGCAAGCTGGAAGATAGAATGTTTGAAATAACTGAAGCTGAGCAGAATAAAGAGAAAAGAATGAAAATAAATGAGGGCAATCTCAGAGACCTCTAGGACATTAAGCACACTAACACTCAAATTATAGGCAGCCCAGAAGAAGGAGAGAAAAGGAGAGGTTATTGGAAAACATTTTAAGTTATTTTAGTGGAATACTCCCTACCATGATAAATTAAATAGCCACTCAAGTCCAGAAACCCGGAGAATTCCATACAGAATAAATCCAATGAGAAACACAATTTATTCAAGAAATATTTTAATCAAGTTAACAAAAATTAAATACAAAGAAGAAATATTAAAGGCACTAAGGGAAAAGCAACAAAAATATATGTAAAGAGATCCCAATAAGGCTAACAGCAAATCATTTAACAGAAACTTTGCAGGCTAGAAAGTAATGGAGAGATATACTTAAAATGATAAACAAACAAACAAACAAACAAACAAAAAACCTACAATCAGAATTACCCAGTAATTATTTCATTTAGATTTAATGGAAAAATCAAAACTTTACTGATAAGCAAAAGTAAAGGGTATTCAGAACTACCAAAACAGCTTTACCAAAAATGTTAAAGGAACTTCTCTAGAGATAAGTACCACAAAAGGAAGAAAAGATCTACAAAGACTAACCCATAACAATACAGTAAGTGTTAGTAGTATCATATATATCAATGAATATCTTAAATATAAATATATTAAATGCTCTAACAAAAAGTCATAGACTGGCTGAATGAATACAAAAATAAGACTCATGTAGAGAATCCCAGGGACAGGGGAGCCTGGTGGGCTGCCGTCTACGGGGTTGCACAGAGTCAGACACGACTGACACAGCTTAGCAGCAGCAGCATGCTGTCTATAAGAGACACGTCAGACTTAAGGATGCATACAGACTGAAAGTGAGGGGCTGGAAAAAAAAAATCTCATGCAAATAGAAATCAAAAGAAAACAGGAATAGCAATATTCATATCAGATAAAATACACTTTAAAATAAAAACCATTACAAGGAATAAGGAAGGACACAACATAATAGTCACAGTATCAATCCAAGAAGAGTATCAGTTCAGTTCAGTCACTCAGTCATGTCTTTTTGCGACCCCATGAATCATACCACGCCAGTCCTCCCTGTCTATCACCAACTCCCAGAGTTCACTCAGACTCATGACCATCGAGTCAGTGATGCCATCCACCCATCTCATCCTCTGTCATCCCTTTTTCCTCCTGCCACCAATCCCTCCCAGCATCAGAGTCTTTTCCAATGAGTCAACTCTTCGCATGAGGTGGCCAAAGTACTGGAGCTTCAGCTTCAGCATCAGTCCTTCCAAAGAAATCCCAGGGCTGATCTCCTTCAGAATGGACTGGTTGATCTCCTTGCAGTCCAAGTGACTCTCAAGAGTCTTCTCCAACACCACAGTTCAAAAGCATCAGTTCTTCAGTGCTCAGCCTTCTTCACAGTCCAACTCTCATATCGATACATGACCACTGGAAAAACCGTAGCCTTGACTAGATGGATCTTTGTTGGCAAAGTAATGTCTCTGCTTTTCAACATGCTATCTAGGTTGGTCATAACTTTTCTTCCAAGGAGTAAGCATCTTTTAATTTCATGGCATAACATTGTAAATATATGTGCACCAAACATAGGACCACTTCAGTATATAAGGTGAATGCTAACAAGTAAAAAGAGAACATTAACACTAACACAATAATACTGGGGGAGTTGAATGCACTACTCACACCAATAGACAGATTATCCAGACAAAAAATTAATAAGGGAAAAAGTCACTAAATGACACACTGGATCATATGAACCTAATTGATATACGTAGATAATTTCATCCAAAAAGGGCAGAATTTACGTTTTTCTCAAGTGCACATGGAACATTCTTCAAATTAGAACACATCTTGAGTCACAAATCAAGCCTTGGAAAATTTAAAAAATGTGAAATTTGATCATAATGCTCTAAGGTTAGATATCAACAAAAGGAAAATAATCTGTAAAAAACAAAAACACTTAGAGGTTAAACAACACACTTATGAATACCCAAGTGGTCACTGAAGAAATCAAAGAGAAAATAAATGAAAAAAAAATTAAAACAAGGAAACAAATGTCAATGAAAACATGACAGCTCAAAACCTATGAGAGACTTACCTCAAGAAACAAGAGAAACAACAAATAAAAAACATAAACTTACACCTCAAGCAACTACAAATGGAAGAGCAAAAATTCCAAAGTTAGTAGAAGGAAAGGAATCATAAAGATGAGATCAGAAATAAATGAAAAGGGAATGAAACAACAGCAAAGATCAATAAAACTAAATGCTGGCTCTTTAAGACTATAAACAAAATTTACAAGCTATTAACCAGACTCATCAAGAAAAAAAGGGAGAAGACTCAAACCAATAAAACTAGATATGAAAAGGGAGAAGTTACTATAGACAAAGCAGAAATACAAAGAGCCATAAAAAAATATCATAAGAAAAGAAAGAAAATATGAGCAACTATAAAATGGTTGCTCCTCAAAGGAATGGACAAAGTTTTTAGAAAAGTAGAGACTTCCAAGACTAAATCAGGGAGAAATAAAAAATATGAACTTGCCAATCACAACCACTAATATCAAAACCATGATCAAAAATCATCCAACAAAATGCCCATGGCCAGATGACTTCACTGGCAAATTCTATTAAATGTCTAGAGAAGAGCTAACATCAATTCTGCTCAAAATCTTCCAAAAAATTGCAGAGGAAGAAAAACTTCTGCACTCATTCTACGAGACTACTATCACCCTAATACCAAAACCAGAAGAAGTTACCATGAAAGAAGAAAATGACATGCCAAAGTCACTGATAAATCTAGATGCAAAATTCTTCAACAAAATTCTAGCAAACAGAATCCAAAAATACATTAAATGGAGTATACACTATGATCAAGTGGAATTTATCCCATGCACACAAAGATCCCTCAATATATGGAAATCAATCAACGAGATACATCATATTGACAAAATATGAGGGGAAAAATGTGATCTTTGCCATAGATGCAGAGAAAGTTTCAACAAAATCCAATACCTGTTTGGAAGATTCCTTGGAGAAGGAAATGGCAACCCACTCCAGTACTCTTGGCTTGAAAATCCCATGGACGGAGGAGCTTGGTGCAGGCTACTATCCATGGGGTCGCAAAGAGTCAGGCACGACTGAGCTACTTCACTTTCACTTTCAACACCTATTTGTGTCTACTCTCCAGGGAGCGGATATAATATGAACCTATCTCAGCATAATAAAGGCCATATACAACAAACCCACAGCAAACATTTTTTTTTTTCCCAGTGGTGAAAAACAGTATTTCCTCTAAGATCAGGAACAAAATAAGGGTGTGCTTATTCTTGTCACAATTATTCAACATATCTTTGGAAGGCCTAGCCACAGCAATCCAAATAGAAAAAGAAATAAAAGGAATCCAGACTGGGGGGAAAACAAAACAAAACAAAACAAAGAAGTAAAACTCTCACTGTTTGCAGATAACATGATACTATACATAGAAAACCCTAAAGATCCCACCAGACAATTACTAGAGCTAATCAATGAATATAGTACTTTCACAAGACTTAAAATTAATACACAGAAATCCCTTGCATTTCTATACACTAGCAATGAAAAATCAGAAAAAGAAATTAAGGAAATAATATCATTCACCATTGTAACAAAAATAATAAAATACTTAGTAACAAACATACCTAATGAGACAAAAAACATGTCTGTAGAAAACTATGACACCAAAAAAGAAATCAAAGAGGACATGGCCAGATGGAGATACACCCCATGTTATTGGATTGGAAGAATCAATATTATGAAAATGACTACATTTCACAAAGCAGTCTATAGATTAAGTGCAACCCCTATCAAACTACCAATTGTACTTTTCACAAAAATAGAAAAAAAAAAAAAAACAATTAGTATGGAAACACAAAAGACACTAAATAGTCAAGGCAATCTTAAGAAAGAAATACAGACCTGGAGGAATCAGGTTTCCTAACTTCAGACTATACTACAAAGCTATAGTCATTGAGACAGTATGGTACTGACACAAAACAAGTATGGACAAATGAAACAAGATAGAAAACTCAGAGATAAACCTACACACCCATAGATATCTTATCATTGACAGAGGAGGTGATAATATAAAATGGAGAAAAGACAGCCTCTTCAATAAGT
Organism: Capricornis sumatraensis; assembly: GCF_032405125.1. NCBI lineage: Eukaryota > Metazoa > Chordata > Mammalia > Artiodactyla > Bovidae > Capricornis > Capricornis sumatraensis. The sequence goes on along the minus strand of NC_091085.1, from coordinate 45,621,912 downwards.
GGTGCTGGGAAAACTGGACATCTACACATAAAAGAATGAAACTAGAGTACCTGCTAATACCATATACAATTACAAAATAAAAATGGATTAAAGACTTAAAGGTAAGGCCAGGAAATATAAAACTCTTAGAGAGAAACATAGTCAGTACACTCTTTGACATAAATCACAAGATCTTTGACTCAACCTCCTAGAGTTATGAAAATGAAAACCAAAATAACCAAATGGACCTAATTAAACTTAAAATGTTTTGCATAGCACACAAACAAACAAAAAATAAACAAGATGAAAAGATAATCCTCAGAATGGAAAAAGTAATTGCAAATGAAACAACTGACATAGGATTAATCTTCAAAATATATCAGCAGCTCATGATGTTCAAATTCAGAAAGACAAACAGCACAATCAAAAATGGGCAGATGACTTAAACAGACATTTCTCCAAATAAAACATACAGATGGCCAATAAACACATGAAAGAATACACAACATTGCTTATAATTACAGAAATGCAAATTAAATTTACAATGATGTATCACTTCACACCTGTCAGAATGTCCATCATCTTAAAAGCTATAAACAATGAATGCTGGAGAGGATGTGGGGAAAAATGGAACCCTTTTGCACTGTTGATAGGAAAGTAAATTGATACAGTCACTGTGGCTAACAGTATCAAAGTTCCTTAAAACATTAGGAATAAATCTACAATATGAGCCAGTAATCCCACTACTTGGCATATACCCTGAGAAAACTGCAATTCTAATTCCAATATTCATTGCAGCATTATTTACAATAGCCAGAGCATGGAAGCAACAGATGAATGATTAAAGAATTTTTGGTAAATATATACAATGGAATGTTACTCAGCCATTAAAGAAGTGATTTTAATCTGGTGTAGCCATGAAATTAAAAGACACTTACTCCTTGGAAGAAAAGTTATGACCAACCTAGATAGCATATTCAAAAGCAGAGACATTACTTTGCCAACAAAGGTCCGTCTAGTTAAGACTATGGTTTTTCCAGTGGTCATATATGGATGTGAGAGTTGGACTGTGAAGAAAGCTGAGAGCCAAAGAATTGATGCTTTTGAAGTGTGGTGTTGGAGAAAACTCTTGAGAGTCTGTTGGACTGCAAGGAGATCCAACCAGTCCATTCTGAAGGAGATCAGCCCAGGGATTTCTTTGGAGGGAGTGATGCTGAAGCTGAAATTCCAGTACTTTGGCCACCTCATGCGAAGAGTTGACTCATTGGAGAAGTCTCTGATGCTGGGAGGGATTGGCGGCAGGAGGAGAAGGGGATGACAGAGAATGAGATGGCTGGATGGCATCACTGACACGATGGACGTGAGTCTGGGTGAACTCTGGGAGTTGGTGATGGACAGGGATGCCCGGCGTGCTGCGATTCGTGGCGTCACAAAGAGTCAGACATGACTGAGTGACTGAACTGAACTGAACTGAGTAAGTGGATGAACCTAGAACCTGTTTAACAGAATGAAGTAAGTCAGAAAGAGAAAAGCAAATATATTAATGCATATACATAAGATTTAGAAAAAATAGTACTGATGAACCTATTTACAGAGAAGAAATGGAAATTCAAATGTAGAGAACAGACTGGTGGACATAGCTGGGGAAGGAGAAGGTAGGAAAAATTGAGAAAATGAGACTGACACATATACACTATCATGCGTAAAATGCATACCTAGTGGGAAATTGCTATATTACACAGGGAGCTCAGCCTGGCACTTGTGATGACCAACATGGGTGAAAGTGGGGAGGGAGAGGCACCAGACAGAGGGTATATATATATGTAGATATATATAGATTTATAGATATATAGATATGTATGTGAGTCATATCGATGTATGGCAGAGACACCACAACACTGTAAAGAAATTACCCTGCAATTACAAAATGAATTCAAAGTTTGAAATATAAAATTATTGCAAAATTGCATAAATCTAATGACTTTTCAAAGCAATTTGAAAACAGAAAAAAATGTTTACATTTTAAAATTGGACTTTGGGTTTGTTCTGTGGTTTATGAATTCTCTTAGAACATCTACCGTCTTTGACGAAGAGCAAGATTTTAGTAGGATTCATTTTAAGTGGCAAAATGTCAAAATAAAATCTTTTAGAAGTTAAATACACAAAGATATTACAGATATTGATATATATATATGTTTGTGTGTGTATATATATATATATGTTATTGTTTAGTCGCTAATTTGTGTCTGACTCTTTATGAATCAATGAAAGTGAAAATGAAAGTCACTCAGTTGTGTCTGACTCTTTATGAACCCATGGGCTATACAGTTCATGGCCTTCTCCAGGCCAGAATACTGCAGTGGCTAGACTCTCTGTTTTCCAAAGGATCTTCTCAACCCAAGGATGGAACCCAGCTCTCCCATATTGCAGGCATATTCTTTACCAGCTGAGCCATAAGGGAAGCCCAAGAATACTGGAGTGGGTAACCTATCCCTTCTCCTGTGGATTTTCCTGACCCAGAAATCTAACTGGGATCTCCTGCATTGCAGGTGGATTCTTTACCAACTGAGCTATCAGGGAAGCCCTTAGGAACCCATGGACTTGTTCAAGCTCTGGTCCATTGAGTCGATGATATCATCCAAAAATCTCATCCTCTGTTGCCCCCTTCTTCTCCTGCTCTTAATATTTCCCAGCATCAGGGTCTTTTCCAATTAGTTGGCTCTTTGCAACAGGTGGCCCAAGTATTGGAGTTTCAGGTTCAGCATCAGTCCTTCCAGTGAATATTCAGGGTTGCTTTCCTTTAGGATCGACAGTTTTGATCTCCTTGTTGTCAAAGGGACTCTCAAAAATCTTCTCCAACACCACAGTTCAAAAGCATCAATTCTGTGTCACTCAGTGCTCTTAGTGGTCCAACTCTCACACTGGTACATGACTACTAGAAAACCCATAGTTTTGACTATACAGACCTTTGTCAGCTAAGCGATGTCTCTGTTTTTTAACACGCTGTCTAGGTTTGTCATAGCTTTTCTTTCAAAGAGCAAGCGTGTTTAAATTTTATGGCTGCTGTCACCATCCACAGTGATTTTGGAGCCCAAGAGAATAAAATCTGTCACTGTTTCCATTTTTTTCCCATCTATTTGCCATGAAGTGATGGGATCGGATGCTAAGATCCTCATTTTTTGAATGTTGAGTTTTAAGCCAGCTTTTCACTCCCCCTGTTAACCTTTTCAGTTAGCTTTTTTCAGAGGCTCTTTATTTCCTCTTCCTTTTCTGCCATTAGAGTGGTGCCATCTGCAAATCTGAGGTTGTTGATATTCCTCTTGGCAATCTTGATTTCAGCCTGTGATTCATCCAGCCTGGCATTTTGCCTGAAGTGCTCTGCATATAAGTTAAATAAGTGGGGTGAAAATATACAACCTTGATGCACTCCTTTTCCAAATTTGAACTGGTCTGTGTATATGTATATGTACAATATATAAATGTATATACTTAAATGTATTTATAAATTGATCAGTTAAAATTATCCTATATTTTATTAACAGAAAACATAAATTATGCCAGTATAATTACAGAAAATGCTAGTTTCTTATTTTCTTCAAAATATCATTGTGGTCCCAGTCCCATTTATTTTTGGTTACCTTTGTAACTCTTAGCTTTTCACTTTGAATAACTATGATTTCTCTCTCAACTTTTAAATATGTATGTTATAGTTTTCAAGTAATAATATATAAGTGAAGTAGCTCAATTGTGTCCGACTCTTTGGGACCCCATGGATTGTAGCTTACCAGGCTCCTCTGTCCATGGGATTTTCCAGGCAATAGTCCTGGAGTGGATTGCCATTTCCTTCTCCAGGGGATCTTCCCAACCCAGGGATCGAACCTGGGTCTCCCACATTGCAGACAGACGCTTTACCGTCTGAGCCACCAGGGAAGTCATAATATATAAAGTGTATGTAAATCATCCTTAAATAAATATGTAATATAAAATATATTTATATTATATAAAAACAATACATTTATAACAAGGAAAGTGTGTATGTACCTGGAGCAAGAGAATCCTTATAACACACATATATTATATATGTCTATGAACTTGTGGAAACATCTGAATATTTATGATTATACTTTTTTACCACACATGGCACTTCTGAACTCTGTTCACCTATCAAACCATTTTCTTTGTTTGCTAAAGCAGATGGATACTAACTCTTACTTGGTCCTGGGGTAGTTCTAAGTGAGTCTATTGAACCTATTTCATACTGAGCCATGTCTTTAAATCAACATGATTCTATGCTGTTGGGTCAATGAGAAGGGAGTTCACAGTGCGAGTTAAGGTTTCCTTTTCATAGGCATATAACTGAATCCTAAATTTATGAGAAAAAATATGAGCTTACAGGTAGGGAAATCGTCATATTATCCAATCATTTAGGTCTCAACTGTTTTTTCTTCTGCTTTTCATATTCACTTATCCACACTTTTCCTCTTTAAATATGTACACCTAACAGCCTTTTCCTTTAATAAGTAACAAATACACCTTTTCTCATTATTCATTGTTCAGAAGGTCCTACCCTCTACCTAGCCACTAATATAGAGAAGATGACCATAGCAATTCCTGATGCAAAACAATTATTCAGACTTAAATATAAGAAAATGCAATAAATTTTTATTACAGTATTTAGCAATAATAAGATAAAACTCAGAAAACTGAATAAATACATATTATTTTCATTAATATTATTCTATGTACTGTAAAATTGTATATAGTAAATGATTATATAATATATAACTATTATATACATGTGTATATACATTCCTCACCATGGAAATTATGAAATATGCCAAATATAGGTAAATGGAAATTTAAACTGACCTAACACTCCAGTACTCCTGCCTGGAAAATCGCATGGACGGAGGAGCCTGGTGGGCTGCAGTCCATGGGGTCGCTAAGAGTCGGATACTACTGAGTGACTTCACTTTCACTTTTCACTTTCATGCATTGGAGAAGGAAATGGCAACCCACTCCAGTGTTCTTGCCTGGAGAATTCCAGGGATGGGGGAGCCTGGTGGGCTGCCATCTGTGGGGTCGCACAGAGCTGGACACAACTGAAGCGACTTAGCAGCAGCATTAGTAGCATTCCAAGAGACAAAATTAATGTCTTCTATTTGTTATATTAATTGTAAACTTTTTTCTGTGTTTTCACGTAGAGTTTTTAGGCTAAATGTGTACATATGTGTGTATATGTGTTTATTTGCGAGTGATAGTGCTATCTACTTCATACAAAGTGGCAGTGACCAGAATTTTAGTGCGATTTCTCAGCTGCTACTCCAATATCTCCTCAGCTATTCCTTTTTCCATTTACCTTAAGATATCTTCAAGTGTCTGCCATGTACACAGTGATATATGTGGAGGAATTCTTTTTATACACTGCGAAGTTTACCCATATACTGTTTTATTCTTCTTTTCACCTGGCTGTCATTCCCTACTACCGCTCCTTTCATTACCAATGGTCTTTAAAGGCATTGGCTGCATCCACTTGGCAATGCTATCCATTTTCCATTCAACTTTTCATTGGCACAAATTCTCATTGAGTGATTATGGAATTTCTCCAAATTTTTCTCTTTGAAGCAGATGTAAAATTAATGGTCTTCTCATACCATATCACACATTGTGATTGGAACTAGAACAGTGATATCTCTTCTCTAGTTTTAGCAATTGCTTCCTAAAGGCAGCTATTTCTCTTCTTTTTATTTTTTCATATTTTATGTTGGAGTATAGTTGATTAGCTTCTCAGGTAGCACAAGTGGTAAAGAACACACCTGCCACTGCAAGAGACATAAGAAGCGTGGTTTAGATCCTTGAATCAGGAAGACGCCCTGGAGGAGGGCATGGCAGCCCGCTCCAGTATTCTTGCAAGGAGAATCCCATGGACAGAGAAGCCTGGCAGGCTATGGTCTATAGGGTCACAAAGAGTCAGACATGAATGAAGGGACTTAGCATGCACACATGCATAGTTGATTAACAATGTGTTAGTTTCAGGTGTACAGTACAGTGATTCATATATATGAATCTATTCTGTATATGAATCAATATACATATAATGAATCTGTTATATTTCAAATTATTTTCCCATTTAGGTTAATAGGAGAGAGAGGATGTGGTGCCTGTATACAATAGAATATTACTCAGCTATTAAAAATTATGAAATAATGCCTTTTACAGCAATATGAATGGACCTACAATCATGGTAAGTAAGTCAAACAGGGTAAGACAATATAATTTGATATTGTTTATATGCAGAATGTAAAAAAAAAATGATACAAATGAATTCATTTACAAAACAGAAATGGACTTACAGATTTAGAGAACGATTTTATGATTGCCAGGAGGGAAAGGTGGAGAGGAGGGATAGACTGGGAATTTGGGATTGACAATACACACTGTTATATTTAAAATAGATAACAAGGGCTTACCTGGTGGTCCAGTGTTTTAAAATCCACCTGCCAATACAGCATTCAGTCCTGGCTTGGGGAAGATCCCACATGCCATGGTGCAACCAAGCCCATAAGACACAACTATACAGTCCATGTGCTCCAACTACTGAAGCCAGTGTGCTACAGCTGCAGAAGGCCAAGCACCTAGAGCCTGTGCTCCACAACAAAGAAACAATTGCAATGAGAAGCCTATGTGCCACAATGAAGAGTAGTCCCTGCTCACCATAACTAGGGAGAGTCCACACACAGCAATGAAGACATAGCCAAAATTTAATTAATTTAAAAAACAGATAACCAACAAGGAGTTACCATAGGCAGCTCCTTCTACCTATTCCACGCCCCCCCCCCCGCCCCCCGCTGTCATTGCCACCATGAACTGATTTTGGAGATCTGTGAATTGCCATGTTCTCCATGTGTTTTGTCCCAGTGTCATGGACACAATCTCCTCTGCTTCAGCAAAGCCTTCAATGTATTTCCATCACTGAAATGAGTTTGGAGGGTCCAAATACCCGCCAATCTGTGAAGATATGCCTGAATCCAATTGGTAGTCCAGGGGTAGGTCTGTCTGGAATATATATCAAATTGCAACATCTAAGTCAACCCCTTTCTCAAGGATCTTTCAGAAAAACTTTTTGTAATATTCTAACCACTTGTGATTTGGTCATTAATTTGTGTTAGCATTATTTTTGCCTTATTTTAGCATTATTTTAACTTTGTAAGTAGTAAAATCTATTGATGTGTTTTATTTTATACTAAAATATTACACTCCTAATTTGAGGCTTATTAAATACTTTTCCTTTTATATTTTATGGCTTTGTATTTATTTCATTCATCTTCCATTTAATGTCTGCTGAAATGGAATTACAGCTTAATACTCTTTCTACATGTTAAACTTGGCATGGCAAAACCTTCTAAAGGTACTGTGATGGCAATAGGGCAGTCAGACATAGATATAAATATAAATATTAGTGACTCATAAGTTCCCCAGTGAACCTTAAACTTATAGGGAAAACACGTGTAAAATACAAACTTACAAAAATATTAAGTAATGCTCAATGTGATCATTCTTGCTATTACTATTTTTAATAAAATAAATCCCCTACATATGAACAAGTTCTGTTCCAAGACCATGCTCCTAAGTCAAATTTGTTACTAAGTCTAATGAAATTAGTATAGGTACTCAACTAATGCAATCAGTTATATAGTACTATACTGTTTTGCATATATAGTAATTTTCATACAAATAATAAATAAAAACAAACAAAAAATAACGAGAACATTTTTAATCTTACAGCACCTTGGAAAGCAGAGCAGTACAGTACAACATTTGGCATACAAGTGTTGGCATCGAGTGAACTCTTCAGTTCTTCAGATACCTCTTCTTCCTCTTGTCTCTCTTCATCCTTTCCCTGGGCCTCCAATTCTATCAGGTCTTTATTAGTAAGTTCCTTGTGTTGCACAGCAAAGAGTTCAATGTTATAAGAATGAATGACCTCTACCAGCTTTTCACCTCACTCCATTTTTTCAATTATTCTCACCTTTGTTGTCATTGTTATCACTTGTTGCTTCTTAGCAGTACCAGCTGTGTTACTGCTTTTATGCTTGATTACAGGCATCCTGGGGTTAAAATAAAGACATCACACGACTGTACTATGTACAGTACTTTAAAGTACACAAAAGCACAACCACTTGTAAAGGATGCACACAGGTGATAATGTGTGCCCGACATGTGAACTAACATGTGATTGGACATGCAAATGCATATTGTCATCTTTGAAAGTTTACAATTTGGAGGGTCGTATGTAGGGGACTTACTGTGTTTAATGTTTGTCAAGTGCTTTCTGTGAGCCTTACACAAGGAAGACCCATAATCAACTTTACTAATTAATATAAGAGGTAGGAAAGACATGTCTCAGAGAAGTATCTGAATGACTGCAACAAGTGCAGTCTCACTGGAATGATGAAAACAGAAGCCAAATTAAATTGAGTGGAAGAATGAGTATGAAATAAGCAATATAAACAGAAAGTGCTCCCAAAACTTCATAAAAATAAGTTGTTAAATAAATGAGAGAAAAATGTGAACTGGGGAGAACAGAGCCAGGAGAGTATCTGTTTCTAAGAAGAGAAATAATTTTAATATGCAACAAACACTGGAAAGTAGAGTCTAAGTATAAAAAGACAAATGTGTACCCAAAGGCTGTGAGAGAAAATCTATAACTAGATAGCTGGGAGGGAGAAGGGGATTGATAAAGGCTGACTCAAAAGAATTAGCTACAGAGTCAATGGCAGGGTCAAAGAAATTGGCTACTCTAGAAAAGTAGAGTCATTCATATATTAGACCTGTAGGAGAAGAAGCCTTGGTAAACACATGTTGGTTAATTAGTTGGTGTTAACTTGAGCTCCTTTTGACCAGATCCCTTTAACCTGGATCTGGAATCACCTGGTAAAGGAGTTTGAAAGAAAGACAATAAGGTTAAGAGTAGTGATTGAGGAGAATCAGTGAGTAGCTTGACAAGGAAATTGAATTATGCTAGCCAAAATAGGGGAGCTAATTGTGAGTAGTGACTAACCAGAAGTTACTAGACCTGCAGTTCCTCTGGGCAACATGTTTGCTTTGGGTGTGACTCTGTTACCCTGGAGAAGCATAAGCAGGACATGTTCTCAACCAAGGCTGGAATTCTACAGGACAGATGGAATGAAATAGCTGAGAGGTTGAGAACTTTGTCAAGAGAATCTCAATAGTGGTGTTAAGGGGTGTGGGCAGTAGATAGGAGGATGTAGCTTGGCCTCCAAAATGGCTTTTAACATTCATATCCTTAAATATACAAATCATAATTTATGGCAAAAATGATTTATCTAAAAAAGGAGTTGGCCAGTTGAAATAATTAAAGCCACTGGAGAATAGCAAAGATAATCTTGTTAAGGTTATATATGTATGAATAAATTCAACCAAAATGTCAGAAAACCTCCTCTGGAGAAATTGGGAGAATGTGTCACTGCTCTTTAAGAGGGCCTAAAGCTAGTTAATACTGGTGTGATGATTGTTCATCTTTTATAATATGCTCTAACCTTTACTTTGAGAGATGCTTTAAATAGGGAGCTGTGAATATAGTACTTTAATTAAGCCATCTCTTCTTTACAGCTCTGATCCTTATGTTGTAATATATTCTGTGTAGAATGAGCATACTACAGAAATGTTTAGAATCTTCTTCTGCATTTCTCAAATATATTTTTATATGGAGGAATAATTTATCTCTATTCCACAGCAGAAAATTCTGTTGGTAAAATTTATTAAATTTGTATCAAATGTCTTGAAAACAAGTTGGTGTTAAAAAAGCACCAAGAAAAGGATTTATTAAAGTGAAGTCTGTGTGTGTACATGAATAGGGATATGATTATGTATGTGAATTCGCACAGATTTTCAACAAGTTCAGTACTAAAGTCAGTATCTTGGTTGTGGGCTAAATAGTCATATTTAAAGCTTAAGACAACAATAGGGCATGATGGTCATGTGAATAAAGAAATTGCTGTGGTTCAGTTGTGAAGTCATAGTTGATTCTTTACAACCTCGTGGGCTGCAGCATGCCAGGCTCTGCTGTCCTCCACTGTCTCCCAGAGTTTGCATAAATTCATGTCTTTTGACTCAGTGATACTATCTAACCATTTCATCCTCTGCCACCCCCTTTTCCTTCTGCCTTTAGTGTTTCCAAGCATCAGGGTTTTTTCCAGTGAGTTGTCTCTTCACATCAGGTGGCCAGAATATTGGAGTTTCAACTTTAGCAGTTCAGTTCAGTTCAGTTGATTCAAGTACTTTAAACTTCTAGCTTTGCAAGAATGCTACACACTCATTTTTGTTGTTGTTTTTAATGATGGGGAATTGTACAAAAAAGTGTCACTCTTGCTTTGTCAGGTGTGATAGAAATAGAGGTGAGGCAGAGAATTCAGCCTGGTTAAGTGCTATTTAATTACTGTTTGTAATTTCCACCACTATCCAGAAAGTGTTACCTTAATCATGTTCATTTTAACAATGATAAAAAAATGCATTTCCTATGCTATGAAAATGTAGCCTTTTTTTTTCTATCAGCAATTTTGAATAGTAGTGTTTATTGCATATGTTAGATAAAGATAGAAATTTTGCTGAGAGACAAGATTGTACAAAAATTTTTTGATTGCATAACACTGACCCATATAAATATATACAGAACAAGTTGTAAAATAATGTTCATAATAGGTTTTACTTGAATTAAGATATTTTATTTTATAGTGCTTCAAAAATAATTCAATTCAGACAACATGATTATGGAAGGAGGACAACTTTTTACAAAGACAAACAAAAATGTGTTTTCCTGATGCCTAGGGGGAAAAGTCAACTTCCCATATCCTAGTAAACAACAAAATAATTCAAGCTAAAGCAAAAAGTAATGCCAATAAAAAATAAACAAGGATGTATTGTGTGATGGGAACTTTGTAGGACTTTATGAGATATAAAACAGGCTGGATCGAACAAATGAAACACCTCACCAGTCTGGTTCACAGTCGAAAGAAAAAAAAACTAAAACCAACTGTCAACAGTAAGGGAAAATGTCACCAAATGTCAGAACTAGAACTCCTACAAAATAAAGCAGAACATTTTCCTAGAGATAAAGACTGCTGTGCTTGGAACTCTATAAATCAAATTCATGAAAAAGGAACACCTCAGTAGGTTAGTACGTCAACATTAATAAACACCATCAAATAGAACATTAGAGAAGGAATGAAAAAAGGAAAAGTAGCAGAACTATTTCCATTTTCTAGGCTTGGCAGCAATATGTTTGTGGGGGCTCTAGAAGGTGGGAGTGAGGAAGAAGAAAAACAGCATTGGGAAAATAAGTAGGTACATAGAATAGGAAAAGAAGCATTTGTCTATAGATGTTGGATTTTTTTTAAGATGAGCAACTGTGAATAGTAGCTACCATATATTTAGCTTGGTTATATGACAGCAACTCTGCTTGCCATTTATAAGATTATTTCATGTTATCCCCACAATAATTTTTAAAATGTGTTAATAGTCTCTTTTAGAAATGATAAGACTGGATAAAAAAAACATATATCAGTTGACTAGTGTCACATAGTGACCAAGTACCTGGAATAAGAGTCCAACCAGCACACACACAATATTTTAAATTGTAATATATTCACTAGTTCTCTAGTACTGTCATTCTTATGCTCATCTAATTTGTTTAGGTAGCAAAGCTGTGATTTTGTACTCAGAGAATTAAAAAAAAATCCCTGTATATCACAAAATATACAATATGTAAATGGTGATTTTTTTTAATATAGAAAGTATATTACCATATTAAATACTCAATACATAAACCCACATTGCAATTGTGAAAATATGACTGTGATACTGGGTTTTTTTTCAGGTAATAAACTGTATATGGTGAAAAAGTTACCAACTGGATAATTTGACCTGAATAGAAACTTGTTTTTGTTCCTATAGAATGACTGATAATTAAATCACAAGAATTTGACCTCTGGGTGAGATTGTATAGTAATCAGTGAAGTTATAGAAAATATTTTTCAAACTTTAGGGTTTTTTTTTTAGCTCTGCTGCAGCTGAGCTATTATTCTCTTTATAATTAGTCAGAGGTTTAATTGCTTAAGGCGTCTTCATTATAGAGCAATGTCGTCGGCACACAGAGTGATGATTTCTTCTTGATTTATGGTGTTAGAAAGGTCTGCATCCAAATTATCTAAATCAGTAGATATAATACATTATCCATTTTATTTTCTGATTCACATGGATCATATTTACAACATAGTCTCATGGGTGACACCACTCATTATACAGAGCAATTCTAAAATGTTGGAGAAGTAGGAGGGCATATTACCCTAAGGTAGTGTTTCTCAAATCAGGCTGTTCATCTTAGTCACTTAGAAAGCGAAAGGGTTAGTCGCTCAGTTGTGTCCTACTCTTTGCGACACTGGACTGCAGCCTCTGTCCATGGGATTCTCCAGGCAAAAATACCAGAGTGGGTTGCCATTCCCTTCTTCAGAGGATCTTCCCGACCCAAGGACTGAACCCAGATCTCCCACATTGCCAGCGAATTCTTTACCATATGAGCCATGGAATCCATAAAAATACAGTTATCAGATGTACATCCCTACAATTCTGATTCAGCATAGCTGAGAAGATCCTGGGGAATATAATAAGTTTGTAGAACTTAACTTGCTTTGGAAGCATAAGTGGTTTTGAAAACTATTATTTAAGGACAATAATAGAACTTTTGCATGTCAAATAGAGTAAGCTATTTAATTCAACAAATAAATAACAATGACAAAAAGAAAACCCACAAAATAATTCTGATATAATGCCTGAATGTAGATTTCTAGAATGAGACTGACAAAATGCTGGAGGGTAAGTGTATTTGCAGACTTGAAATTCTAGGTCTATGTATGAATACACACCTTTATTTTTCCTTTTGTCCAAATCTATTGAAATGGCAAAAATAGAAAATATAAAAATTCTATAAGTACCTTGAAAGAAAGAATTTCAACTTCCCTAAAGCAAAAGACAAGACTTCTGAATGATTCTTCCTAAAATAGTCCTGAGGGGACAGGGAGGGCAAAAATATCTCAGAAACTGGAAACAAGAGCAGCGGTGATTCATAAAAGAATTCAGTGAGTGAGCTATGGCACTCTTGCAGCAGGCCCTCTCTATATAGGTTGATGTTCCCTTTCTAAAGATGAGACCTTTTAATAATGTCAAAACCTGTAACTATTTCAACAAGGTGGAAAATGCATAAGGATGCTTCTCCATGGAGTGGTTAGGGTCTAGAGAGAATGTCTGGGAAGTGCCCAGAGATCCTCATGCTCAGACAAAACCCAAGAAGCTCAAAGTTCCAGAATGCAAAATATTCACTGGCTCAGGCCAAAAATCTACGTACTAGCTTTAGTCTTTTGTTTTTCCTCACACATCCCAATACCCAATTTATCAGGTACTCTTGGTGGCTCCCAGTGCAAAACTTCTTCCCATCTGTTCTACACACCTGTCTGTTTCCACAGCTGCTGTTATATTCCATGCTGGCATCACTTTCAGATTCCTGACTGCAATCCTCTTCTTGGTGTTTTCATTTGCGCTCTTCTTCCCTTGCTTTCTATTTTCCACACAGCTCTCAAAATAATATTTTTAAAAATTACACTAATTCATGCTCTCCACTTGCTTAGAACTCTATCATGGTTTTTCTTTGAAATTTGAAATAAAAACCAAACTCCTTTCTAGGGCCTGAGATATGTTGCTTATTCAGGCTTTCACATATCTATAGGCTCCTGTCCTTCCCCAACACAGAGGAGGGCACTCTTTACTATTTTTTTTTTTTCATAATTCAACTTTAAATTTATTCCAAAATTCAAATATTATCATCAAAGTTGACAAATACACATAATGTTCAGGAAAATATACATACATTTAATAGTTTATATAATTTATTAAATTGATTTATTTTATACTTTCTCCCAAATTTCCCTAGCATGTTAAAAATATAATTATAAGAAAGAAATGAAAGTCCTGGGACTTCATCATCTACCATATGTGTGTGTATGTGTATGTATATATGTATATATATATATATATATATATATATACACATACATATAAGAATTCCGTGGACTGAGGAGCCTGGCAGGCTTCATGGGGTCACAAGGAGTCAGACATGACTAAGTGACTAACACACACACACACACACATAAATTTTGTTGGAAAATTGTTATAATGTCATGGTAGTTTCTGCTATATAGCAAAATAAATCAGCTATATGCACATATATCCCCCTTCTTGGATTTCCTTCCCATTTAGGTCACCACAGAGGCTTGAGTAAGATACTCTTGAATTTTATGCTATTTTATTGTACTAGGTATATGGCCAGGATAGGACGTGTCTTCTTTAAATATACAAGTGTGAAATGGTACACAAATCTGTAAATAAACAGAATAATTTATGTAAACCTGTTGATATTCATTGCTTGGAAGAAATGATCTATCTTTTAAAAATTATGGATAAAATATTGTAATGACTTAGACTGCAGAAAGCCATTATTAAATGCAAAAAAAAAGCATTCTTTCTCCTCCTATTTTTCCAGATTTCATGTTTTTCTGAGTGTGATTCACAGCAGGAGAGAAATATTAGAAGGAAAACAAGTTTTGATTCTCAACTTATTCTAAAATAGCCATCTCTGAAGTAAAGGCAAGCAGAAAAGAAATAGAAATACTAACTCCTTGACTATAAATGTAAAAATAGTAACTCAAGGATTGTCACACTTTTCTACTGAGTGATGTCTATCTGAAATGATAAATTAGCTTCACCAAATGTATTCTCATATTGAAATAAACAAATATAGGGGAATCCATATTTCCTATAATATTTTGACAAATAAATCAATACAGTTGTTTGTATTCAAGTTTCTCCAAATTTAAAGTTCAGATGATAAATGCTCAGGTGATAGGCATTATGGTTCTGGACACATCTGAGGGTTTGTTACATGTGTCAATAAGAATGGTATCTAAAATCTAGTCATGATTGAAGGCATATCAAGATCATCCTAAAATTGTGGAACATAAATGATTGTAGGTAGATGAGAAAGTTTAAAAGTTAAAACATTGTATATAATACTTTACCAAATTTTATTTGAAATTGAATAAAGAATGTTATAAAATGTTAAATGAAGAAGGACTCATTTTAAAAGTCAAATAGCTATTTAAAAATGAAGTTAAACTGAGAAAAGGCAAATGGTCAATATGATTTTACTCTTTCACTCAAAGTGCCCTATGAAAGAGAGATATCAGGTATTTCTAGGATGTGTGCATGGTCAGTCACTTCAGTCGTGCCTGACTGTTTGTGACCCTAAGGACTGGAGCCTGCCAGGCCCCTCTGTCTATGGGATTCTCCAGGCAAGAATACTGGAGTGGTTGCCATTCTTTCTCTAGGGAATCTTCTTGACTCAGGGATCGATCAAATCAGCATTTCCTGCATCTCTTGCATTGAAGGCAGATTCTTTATCCACTGAGCCACCTGAGAAGCCCCAGCTATTTCTAATAGTATTGCCAGAAAAGCGCCCTTTCATTTGGGGGCTTGGTATTAGCATATTTATTACGCTATAGGAACTGAGTGTTAACCCGCCTTCAATCTGACAGATCTGACAAGTTTGTGGTAGAAACTCACTTTGATTTTAGTGTGGAATTATGGAATACTTAGTTTGGTATGTCAATTAAGAAGAAAAGCATACTAAGAAGTTAGGCACTAATCATTATATTCTGTTAATTGTTGAATGTAATTAGACAAGAAAGAAATAGCATTAAAGAAATAAGACAGATAATATTTTTATCCAAGGAATATCTGATTCAGAAAACTTTCATCAGTGTGGGAAAAATGACTAGTTTGTAAGAAATCAGACAGGTTAAAAATTTTGCTTGAAAAAAAAAAAAAGTTAGCAAGTAGAGACTACAGGTTTTGACCATGAGGGAGGAACCTGTAACAGAGTCAACTGTTTACTACGAAGAACTACTAAAATTGGGTTAAATATATAAAACTTCTATTTAGATCCATTGGAGAGGTGCCAATGTAATTAGGACTGGCAGAATAAAATTAAAATGAGTGAGATGAGCTCAGAGTTGAGCTTCACATTTGATCTGTTTTGTTTTCCCATGAGAGCATATGCGAATTCCCAGAGCGGTGGAGATAGAATGCTAAAATTGAGAAAGGAATAATACTAGGATAAAGACACAGGGTCTTCCCTGGTGGCTCAGATGGCAAAGAATCAGCCTACAAGGAGACCTGGGTTTGATCCCTGCGTTAGGACGATCCCCTGGAGAAGGGAACAGCTACCCATTCTGGTGGACAGAGGAGTCTAGCAGGCTACACAGTTCGTGGGGTCACAAAGAGTTAGACTTTTCACTTTCATGACTGAGCGACTTTCACTTTCACCAAAGACACATAGGTTGATGTTAAGAACTTCCAAAGCAGCTGAGACTTAAGCAAACTTTCAGAGAAGTCCATGGAGTTGAGCCAGTGAAGTTCTGCAAGGGAGATGAGAATTATATACACGGAAGGATCTGTTTCTTTGAGAGCAATTTTGAGACTTTAAGTGGAGGAACAAAGCTAGCATCTGACCTAGAAATTGATGAGATAATTCTATGAGATGCTTAGTACACCTAGAGCTGTGCTGAGAGCTCTAGTTATTGTAATTAGATTAGTTCCAGTAGTTGTAATTAGATCATACTTACAGATCTATATGCAAGCCAACAACATTCTGGGACCTCAAGGACTAAGTGTCTTTGGCATGAATGTTAGACTTCTTAAAATGGACACCTTCTGTGTGGCAGAGGTGAAGTTTTGCTAAATAGTTTTAATCATAGGAGCCATGGAACCAGAGTAAGAGACAATGAAGAGACAGAGAACCCATGAAGACAGATCTCTTAGCACATGCATGTACATTACTTTTCAAAAAAATTCTGTGATCATCGAGAAATTGTTAAGAGGCTATTTTGTGTGATGTGTGTTTATGTGTTGTATATAGTCAGGCTAAAATACATCTGCCTTGGATTATGATTAAAAATTAATATGATCTCAATCATGATCTCAATGCTAACACACAAATGTTGTGTCTACATTCCATAATCCATTATGTTCTTAGTCATGTATGACTCTGTGAGACCCACCAAGCTCTTCTGTCCTTGGGATTTCCAGGCAAGAGTACTGGAGTGGGTTGTTATTTCTACCTCCAGGGGATCTTCTTGATCCAGGGATTAAATCCGTGTCTCCTGTATCTCCTGATTCTTTCCCTTGGAGCCATTGGGGAAGACCATTATGGGTCTTCAACTGGGGAAGAACATTATGATTATGTAAATTTAAAATTTTCAGACTCCTTTAGAAGTAAACAAATAGTAAAATAAAGATAGGTAATACCTCCTACTATTGTTTCCACATCAAATAATCTCACACAAATTAATTATGTGGGTGATAGCACACCAATGAAAAAAACTTCACAAGAGCATTATATAGGATAAAAAGACACATTGGTCTTGTTTGATGCTTCAACACAAAATTTAAAAATAAACAAGTGTGGAATTTACAAAAACAGATCATTTCTAATCATAGCACTGTACAGAAAGGGAATTCAGATTCTGAAGCTGTAGAGAGCATTGAGCATGTGGAAACATCCTTAGTTTCATCAGCAAATGATATCTAGTTGATCCCCAGTCACTAGAGAGCTAAGAATTATCAGTGAAGACAAAATAACCCTGAACTGGGGTTCAGGTAACAAAAATTCTAGTCTGGGAAAATCAATTAACCTATTGATTCTTAGTTGCTTTAGATAAAGAACAAGGAATTTGAACTAAATAATCAGAATGGAATTTCCAATCTGGGCTAGTTTGTAAATTTCTTTTCTTCTTTAATGGACCATCAGTTATTCTTGTAATGTATTAATAGAATAGGAAAATGATAAAGTCCTTGCTCTAATCAACAGCATATAATTCTTTGTAGCATCACTGATTTTTGAGCAGAAAGAAAGATGGATTAATAGCTAATCTTGTGGAAAGAAGGTTTCACATGCTTCTAGTTAGTTATTCTTTAAAAGTCATCTTTTTATTTATTTTTTAATCCTGAGTCTGTGCTCTTCTAGGTAATATCTTGAAAATTTTGATAATACACTAACACTTTCAAAGCTTTTGGGTACCATCATACTATGACAGGGGACAATTAAGCAACTTCTCATTTAGTTGGCATTGTTGAGAATTAATTTGATCCATTTAGGTGAAGTTGATTGAACACAAATGTTTTAAGCTTCAATTATGAGCTTATGCAGTCAGCAAAAACAAGACACGGAGTTGACTGTGGCTCAGATCATGAGCTCCTGATTGAAAAATTCAGGCTTAAATTGAAGGAAATAGGGAAAACCACTAGACCATTCAGGTATGACCTAAATCAAATCCCTTGTGATTAAACAGCTGAGGTGACCAATACATTCAAAAGATTAGATCTAGTAGACAGAGTGCCTAAAGATCTATGGACAGAGATTCTTAACATTGTATAGAACCAAAACCATCTGAAAGAAAAAGAAATGAAAATGGGCAAACTCGCTGTCTGAGGAGGCTTTACAATATCTAAGGAAAGAAGAGAATTAAAGGCAAAGGAGAAAAAGAAAGATATACCCAACTGAATGCAGAGTTCCAGAGAATAGCAAGGACAGAAAAGAAAACCTTCTTAAGTGAACAGTGAAAAGAAATAGAGGAAAACAAAAGAATGATAAAGACTAGAGATCTCTTCAAGAAAATTTAAGATATCAAGGGAAAATTTCACGCAAACATTGCCACAATAAAGGATGGAGACAGCAAGACCTAATGTGCCGAGGTCCAGCCTCAGCAGCGTCCAGGGATATCCTCAGGATGGACAACGTCAGCGAATGAAGAAAGATAGATAAAGAGATAAGGAAAGAGACACGGGGTGACCAGGCTTCAGTGAGCAAGGCCCATTTACTTTATTCTTCTCAGGGCTTTTATACCCTGAGTTACACATACAGCAAAGTGAAAAATGCAGAGTCAACACAACATTCCATCAGTAATAACTTTTATCAATATCAGGTTCCTTCTTGTAAGAGTCTTATTCTCTGTACCTCATCTTCTGTTCTGGAGGCCTGTTGATATTCCATGACCTCTTTTTGATAAATGTTGGTCAGCCAGAACAATAATCTTCCTTTAAAGTGTTTCTTCTTAAATTCTTAGCTTGCGTCACCCTTAAAGTACAGAGTTACATTCTTATGGAGCAAAGATTCAGTGGGTTACAGCAAAGAAAGGACTTATTAACTCAAAGTCTAATGTTGCTAATGCTAAAGCTACTGCTTGTTATTTCTACATCTCGACTACATGTACTCCCAGAAACACAATGGATAAGGGATGTGAGAACTTGGCAGCAAGCATAGGCTCAACAATGTTGCAAGAGTCTGGATAAACCTGCCAAGTAAGCTAGAATGCTAACAGAGGGTTTGAAACACTCCTTTCATGCCCAGGAGATTTATCAACTAGAGCCCTAAGTTAACTCTTTGGTCAGGGACAGCCCCCTTCTAATGTCAGAAGAGTTGGTGAAACACATAAAATAATAAGACAGACAGATTCTGGTTTGGGGGTAGATGCTCAAGCAGGTCCAGGGGGTCTATCGAGTCCTGAGGCCTTGCTTATCAGTACTCTTCCGCATGACCTTGTCATGGGTCGGACGGCCCAGGGAGTCCCTTGAGTCCTCCATGACCTTGTCATGGGTGGGATCTCCCATGCTGGCTCCCGACACTAATGAAGAAAACACAATAAAGACCTAACAGAAACAGAAGAGAGTAAGAAGTGGTAAGAATATATAGAAGAACTATACATAAAATATCTTAAAGGCCCAGATAACCATAATGGTGGTGTGGTCACTCACCTAGAGCCAGATTATGGAGTGTGAAGTCAAATGGGCCTTAGGAAGCATTACAATGAACAAAATTAGTGGAGGTGATGGAACTCCAACTGAGCTATTTCAAATCCTAAAAGATGATACACTTAAAGGGCTGCACTCTATATGTCAGCAAATTTGGAAAATTGATCAGTGGTCATACTAGGGAAGTTTTAATTCCAATCCCAATGAAGGGAAATGCCAAAGAATGTTTAAACTACAGTATAACTGTACTCATTTCACATGCTAGCAAAGTTATGTGCAATATCCTGCATACTAGGCTTTATCAGCACATGAACTGAGCATTTTCAGATGTACAAGCCAGGTTTCAAAAAGTCAGAAGAGTCAGAAATCAAATTGTCGACATTCATTGTATCATGGGGAAAACAAAAGAATTCTAGAAAAACATTTGCTTCTGCTTCATTGACTACATTAAAGCTTTGACTGTGAGGATCACAACAAACTTTGGGAAATTCTTAGAGATGGGAATACGATACCACTTTATTTGTCTCCTGAGAAACTTGCATATGGATCAATAAGCAACAGAATTGGACATGGAACAACAGGCTGGTTCTAAATTGGGAAAGGAGTATATCAAAGCTGAATATTGTCACCCTGCTTATTCAACTTATATGCATAGTACATCCGGAGAAAGCAGTGGCAACCCACTCCAGTACTCTTGCCTGGAAAATCCCATGGACGGAGGAGCCTGGTAGGCTGCAGTCCATGGGGTCACTAAGAGTCAGACACGACTGAGGGACTTCACTTTCACTTTTTACTTTCCTGCCTTGGAGAAGGAAATGGCAACCCACTCCAGTGTTCTTGCCTGGAGAATCCCAAGGACGGGAGAGCCTGGTGGGCTGCTGTCTCTGGGGTCACAGAGACGGATATGACTGAAGTGACTTAGCAGCAGCAGCAGCAGCATAGTACATCATACAAAATGCTGGGTTGAATGAATCACAAGCTGGTATTAAGATTGTCAGGAACGCTATCAGCAGAAAGTTAAGAGGAACTAAAGAGCCTCTTGCTAAAAGTGAAAGAAGATAGTGAGAAAGCTGGCTTGAAACTCAACATTTAAAAATAAAAATCATGGTATCTGGTCCTATCACTTCATGGCAAATAGAAGGGAAGAAATTGGAAGCAGTGACAGATTTTATTTTCTTGGGTTCCAAAATCACTGTGGATGGTAACTGTGGGCATGAAATGAAAAGATGCTTGCTCCTTGGAAAGAAAGATATGACAAATGTGTTTGCGAACACATGTAAGAATTAAAGATTTTAAAATTAAAAAAAAAAAACAAAAACTAGACAGCATATTAAAAAGCAGAGACATCACTTTGCTGACTAAAGTTTGTGTAGTTGAAACTATAGTTTTTTCAGTAGTCATGTACGGATGTGAGTGTTGTATTATAAACAAGGTTGAGGGCCAAAGAACTGATGCTTTCATGTTGTGGTGCTGGAGAAGATTCTTGAGAGTCCCTTGGACTGCAAGGAGATCAAACCAGTCAATCCTAAAGAAAAATCAGTCCTGAATATTCATTGGAAGGACCAATGCTGAAGCTC
Source organism: Capricornis sumatraensis (assembly GCF_032405125.1). Lineage (NCBI taxonomy): Eukaryota > Metazoa > Chordata > Mammalia > Artiodactyla > Bovidae > Capricornis > Capricornis sumatraensis. The sequence continues at coordinate 45,600,421 of NC_091085.1, read as the reverse complement.
CAATACTTTGGCCGCCTGATGTGAAGTGCAGATTCACTGGAAAAGATCCTGATGCTCTTCAAGACTGAAACAAAAGGAGAAGGCAGGGCAGGGGCAGTGGATAGGGGATGAGATTGTGAGATAGCATTACTGACTCAATGGCCATGAATTTGAACAAACTCTGAGAAATAGTGGAGGACAGCATATTGTGGAGGAGTCTGACATACTCCAGCTCCTGGGGTTGTACATAGACATGAAATCCACTGAAAAACAGCAATGACCTTATGGCATCCTTTTTGGTGGATTGGAGCTCTATCTGACTTTCTGGTTTGGGGTGTCTCTGGGATGATATTTGTTAGAAAATCCTCCACACTTGCTGATATCTTTGGTTTACAAATTTTACTTCCTCGAAAAGTGTAAGAGAATTTCTAAAGTGGTTTTGACTGAAGAGAATAAATACAATTTTAGTTAACATTTTAAAAAAGTTTCATGCTTAGAAGGAATATTGTGCCAATCAGCAACCAACATGTTTATTACAATATTTCAACAGAAATACCAGCTATAAGAACCTAGCTCTAAAAACTTTTTTTTCCTTAAGGATTCTTTTTTTTTTTTTTTTCATGTTATCAAAACTAAGGAAAACATAGTGTAATGAGGAAGTGACCCTTGGGTAGCTGGTAGTGGATGTCATAACTTTACAATCTGGTAACTATAAATTTCACAAGTAATTGCAGCCATGAGAGTTGGAACACACATTGAAGATATAATGAAATTATCATGGAATGGAGCCATCTAACCAATAGAAATATAGCAAAACATAAAATCTATGTTTCCACCCCCCAAAAGGCTTGCAAATAATGTATTTAAAAGCCATAGAGAATTCTTCAATAAATTTTATACAGATGCAAACAGATGACATAAAATAGAATTTGTAGTATTATCCCCTGATGAGGAAAAAAAAAAAAATCATTTTTTTTCCTTAATGAAAAAAAAAAAAAAAAAAAAAACTAAGTTCAACTCTAACACATTTAAACATCTATGAAGCTGTAATCTACTTAGGAAATCTACCCAAGATATTAACAAAACAATTTTAAAGCTGAACTACTAACCTTATTATATTAGGAATATATTAATTGTATAGAAAATTACCCTTATAAAAATTGAATTCATAATAAATTATCTCTGATACTTTTGAGAACAAACACTATATTTATATGCAGAGTGCTTATGCTAGACACTTTTGTTTTACTTTAGTACAATGCAGTGACAAATTTCTCACAATAATATCACATATCATGAATGTTTATTCAAATTGTGCTTCAAAACTGATATAAAATCTATAAATGCTATATTCTTGACATGCAGGGAATCTTTTTTTTTTCCCTTGTGTTTCTAAACACAGCTCTATTTGATGTATGAGTCCTTTATACCTTTGAACTTTACATAGAAATGATTAAATTCTAAAAATGATTTTTACAAAATTGCATGTCATCTTTTCTACTAATAATTATGGATAGTTTTAATAGATATAATTTAGAACAGAAATAAAACATATGGCTCAAGGTAATGATAGCTTATTATGGATTGGTGTAGACAGGGAGAATTTAGTGGAAAAAAGAGTTAAGCTCACTTAAAGGAAATAATTGATCAGAATTGAGCTTCCTGTCTTAAAAAAAAGATAAGTGGAGTATGCATAGACACAGAAATTAACACAGCATATGTAGAACTGAGGAATTAGGGCAGACAAAACAAGGATTTATCTAGAAAAGATTAGTGGTAAAAAGTAAACAGATTCTGTCCATTTTTAATAGAGAAGGAAAATTGTTTAGGCTTAATATGGAAGAAAATAGGGAATTAATGTGTGTGATCTTTACTTTGTAATGCTGGATAGGGACATAAAGTAAATGTTATTTTAGGAAGATTAATCTTGGAGCAATATTCAGACTGCCTCTGAGTAAGGAAAAACAATCACCAGAAAATATGAAAAATATTAATAATTTTAACATAGAATCATGAGCATCTGGATAAGATATAAATAAAGTTATGAAGTGACTTCCCTGGTCATCTCATGGTCGTCTCATTGGAAGATTTTTCTTCCAATGCAAGAGGTGCAGGTTCAATCCCCGGTCAGGGATTTAAGATCCCACATGTCTTGTGGTCAAGAAGAAAAGAAAAAGAAGAGCAACATAAATAACAGAAGTGGTATTGTAACAAATTCAAAAAAGACTTAAAAATAGTCCACATCCAAAAAATCTTCAAAAAAAAAAAAAAAGAAGGTATGGGGAGAGAAGGGCCAAGTAGTATTCAGACACGGTCAGAGGCAATAGGAAGATGTATTATTTTAAAGAATTTCAAAGCAATAGTGAAACTGAATGCAAGTTTGTCTGCTTCTGATGTCACAGATAAAATACATTTTCAGGAGAAAAAAAGCAACTTATGTTTTATCTAAGTAGCAAATTGTTGCCATTGTTACTGACGAGTTTTAATTATATATATGCAAGTTTTATTTTAGCATATTTTTAATTAATTTCCTTAACAAACACCACAGTTGCAGAAATGTTAATTCAAAGAACTTCTAGTTTTAAAATCAACTTGTATTACCCATAGCCTAGCTATATCATTTCAAGTTCATTTCAAGAGTCAGTTTATGAAAATTCAGAGTTTTGCTTTTGTTGGATAAGCTTTTGTAGTCATAGCCAAAAATAATTGCAAAATCAATGCTGAAGATCTTTTCTCTTATGTTTTCTTCTAGTAGTTTTAGGTTTCAGGACATATATTTAAGTCTTGTATCTATTTTGAGTTGATTTTTTGTTTGTTTGTTTTTGGTGTGTATGTATAAAGATCCAGTTTCATTCTTTTGTTTGTGGCTAACCAGTTTTCCCCAAACCTTTTACTGTCGAGACTATTATTTCCCTCATGTGAGGACAAAGTTAATTGAGTGTATATGCTTGGGTTTATTTCTGAATTCTTGACTCTGTTCCATTAGTTTGTATGCTTAGTTTTATGCCAATGCCATACTGCTTTGATTACTACAGTTTTTTAACAGAATTTGAAATCAGGAAGTATGTTTCTAGGTTTGTTGTTGTTTTTTTTTCTCAAGACTGCTTTGATTATTTGGGGGGCTTTGTGATTTCACATGAATTTTAGAATAGTCTTCTCTATGTTTGCAAAAAAACATAATTTTGATAAAGATTGCATTAAATCTATCACTTTGAGTAATATAGACATTTTAATAAATATAAATTCTTCCAACCCATGAAGACAGAATAATCTTTCAATCTCTTTCTGTCAACTCCAATTTATTTCTTCAATGTTTTATAATTTTTAGTGTATATACGTTTCAGATCTTTGGTTAAATGTATTCCTAAGTATTTTATTCTTTTTAATATTATATAAGAAAGATTGCTTTCTTGATTTCCTTTTTTGAACATATTTTTCTTAGTGTTGTGAAAGGATTTCAGTATAAAATGGAATCAGAGGATATCAAATGGAATCAGAGGATATAAAATGGACAGTCTTACACATGTGCACATAGAAGAATGGAACATAAGAACTGAGAGACTGATTTCCCATAAATGTTTAAGTTTTTTACAAGCCAAGACTTTATCTGCTTTTCAGTGAACATCCACTAAGTATCTCTCTCCATCCTCAAGACAGTTATCTTCCTGTTTGGTCTCTGATTTGATTTTCCCCTCTTCACACTTCTTGCTCATGAACACAGATCATTGCAAGCCCTCAGTGGTCAGTTACGCTGCTTTTCCATAATGTAATAAATTTATTGTAACTTGAACTTGCTTCAGTTTACCTCTTTAATTCAGTTGATAATACAAGGAGTAAAAGTGACTTTTGTATGTAGATTTTGTATCCTACAAACTTACAGTTTTTTTTTTTTTTATTAGTCTTAACTGCTCTTTGTGGAATCTTTAGGGTTTCTGTGTGTAGGATCAGGCCATCTTCAAACATTTAATTTTGTTTCTTCCTTTCTTATTTGAATGCCTATATTTCTTATTCTTGTATGATTGCTCTTGCTATTACTTCGTATACTGAATATAAGTGGCAAGAGTCAGTAGCTATGTCTTTGTATTGGTACTGAGGAAAAGCTTTCAGTTTTTCAACACTAATTATGACATTTGTTCATGATGACTTTGTTCATGATGAGGTGGATTCTTATAAATTTATTTTATTGATAATGTTTATCATGAACTGATATTTAACTTTGTCAAATGCTATTCCTTCATCTATTGACATGATCATGTGGTTTTTGTCTTTCATTCTGTTAATGTGTATCACACAGACTGGTGAATATTTAAATGAAACTTGCATAACTTTCATTTGGCCATGGTGTATAATCTTTTTGATGTGTTGTTGAATTTGATTTACTGATATACTACTGAATAGTTTGCAGTGATTATATACCCATCAGACATATTTGCTTGTGAATTTCTTTTCTTGTAGTTCTTTGTCTGGCTTTGATACCAGGGTGATACTGACCTCATAAAATGAACCTGTGGTGTTCCCTCTGGTTCTATATTTTTGGAAGAGTTTAAAAAGAATTAATATTAGTTTCTCTCTGAATGTTTTATAGAACTCATCTGTGAAGTCATCTTGTCTTGGAATTTTCTTATTTCTGAGGATTTTTGTTATTAAATTTTCTTATTTCATATTGTTTGGTATAGGATTTCCTTTTTTTTTTTTAATTGAAGGATAATTGCTTTACAGAATTTTGTTGCTTTATGACAAATATCAACATGAATCATCTGTAGGTATACATATGTCCACTCTCTTGAACATCCCTCTCATCTCCTCCCCATCCCACCCCTCTAGGTTGTTACAGAGCACCTGTTTGAGTTCACTGAGTGATACAGTGAATTCCATGGACTATCTATTTTACATATGGTAAGGCAGGTTTCCATGTTACTCTCCATACACCTCATTCTCTCTTTCCTCCCCTCCTCCTGGGTCCATAAGGCTGTTCTCTATGTTCGTTTCTCCATTGCTGCCCTGTAAATAAATTCAATGGTACTATCTTTCTAGATTCAATTTATATGCACCAAGGGAACATTTCAGGCAAAGTGGGCACAATAAAGGACAGAAAAGGTATAGATCTAACAGAATCAGAAGATATTAAGAAGAGGTGGCAAGCATACACAGAAAAATTATACAAAAAAGATCTTCACAACCCAGATAATCACAATGATGTGATCACCTCGTGCCAGACATCCTGGAGTGTGAAGTTAAGTGGGCTTAGAAAGCATCGCTAGAAGCAAAGGTAGTGGAGGTACTGGAATTCCAGCTGAGCTATTTCAAATCCTAAAAGATGATGCTGTGAAAGTGCAGCACTCTATATGCCAGTAAATTTGGAAAACACAGCAGTGGCCACAGGACTGGAAAAGATCAGTTTTCATTCCAATCCCAAAGTAAGGCAATGCCAAAGAATGTTCAAACTACTGCACAAATGCACTCATCTCACAAGCTAGCAAAGTAATACTCAAAATTCTCCAAGCAAGGCTTCAACAATACATGAACTGAGAACTTCCTGATGTTCAAGCTGGATTTAGAAAAGGCAGAGGAGCCAGAAATCAAATGGCTAACAATCACTGGATCATGGGAAAAAAACCAAGAGAATTCCAATTAAAAGTCTTCTCTTTCAATGACTACACTAAAGCTTTTGACTGTGGATCATCACTGGTCACTCCACTGCACTCCAGAGAGAAGAAACCCAGCTCCACCCACCAGAACTCCAACACAAGCCTCCCTAACCAGGAAACCTTGACAAGCCACTGATAGAACCCCACCCACAGTGAGGAAGCTCCATAATAAAGAGAACTCCACAAATCACCAGAATATAAAAAGACCACCCCAAACGCAGCAATATAACCAAGATGAAGAGACAGAGGAATACTCAGCAGGTAAAGGAACAGGAGAGTTGCCCACCAAACCAAACAAAAGAGGAAGAAGTAGGGAATCTACCTGAGAAGGAATTCCGAATATTGATAGTGAAAATGATCCAAAATCTTGAAATCAAAATGGAATCACAGATAAATAGCCTAGAGACAAGGATTGAGAAGATGCAAGAAAGGTTTAACAAGGACCTAGAAGAAATAAAAAAGAGTCAAAATATAATGAATAATGCAATAAATGAGATCAGAAACACTCTGGAGGCAACAAATAGTAGAATAACGGAGGCAGAAGATAGGATTAGTGAAATAGAAGATAGAATGGTAGAAATAAATGAATCAGAGAGGAAACAAGAAATACGAATTAAAAGAAATGAGGACAATCTCAGAGACCTCCAGGACAATATGAAACGCTCCAACATTCGAATTATAGGAGTCCCAGAAGAAGAAGACAGAAAGAAAGATCATGAGAAAATCCTTGAGGAGATAATAGTTGAAAACTTCCCTAAAATGGGGAAGGAAATAATCACCCAAGTCCAAGAAACACAGAGAGTTCCAAATAGGATAAACCCAAGGCGAAACACCCCAAGACACATATTAATTAAATTAACAAAGGTCAAACACAAAGAACAAATATTAAAAGCAGCAAGGGAAAAACAACAAATAAACTATGAAACATTCTTAAAGAGATGGGAAGATGGGACTACCAGACCACCTTACCTGCCTCCTGAGAAATCTGAATGCAGATCAAGCAGCAATAATTAGAATCAAACAGGGAACAGCTGACTGATCACAAATTGTGAAGGACTACCTCCAGCCTATGTATTGTAGCCCTGCTTATTTAAATTACATACAGAGTGCATCATGCGAAATGCCAGGCTGGGAGAAGCACAAGCTGGAATCAAGATTGCTGGGAGAAATATCAGTAACCTCAGATTTGCAGATGACATCACCCTATGGCAGAAAGTGGAGAGGAACTAAAGAGCCTCTTGGTGAAAGTGAAACAGAAGAGTGAAAAAGCTGGTTTAAAACTTAACCTTCAATAAATGAGATCATAGCATCCAGTCCCATCACTTCATGGCAAATAGATGGGGAAACAATGGAAACAGTAAGATACTTTATTTTGGGGGACTCCAAAATTATTGCAGATGATGATTGCAACCATGAAATTTAAAGATGCTTGCTTCTTGGAAGAAAAGCTATGACAGAGGGTGGTCCTAAGATGGTGGAGGAATAGGATGGGGAACCATTTTCTACCCCACAAATTCATCAAAAGATCATTTGAATGCTAAGCAACTTCCACAAAACAACTTCTGAACGCTGGCAGAGGACACCAGGCACCCAGAAAGGCAGCCCATTTTCTTCAAAAGGAGGAGGGACAAAATATATTTTTAAAAAGAGAAGCAAAAGAGTTAGAAATGGAGACCTGTCCCAGGGAGGGTGTCATGAAGGAGGAGAAGTTTCCAAACGCCAGGAAACTCTCTCATCAGAAGGCCTGTGGGGAGTTTTGGAATCTCAGAGGGTAACAAAACCAGGAGGGAAAAAAGAAAATCCACAGAATGTGTGCCTAAGTGCAACTCCCAGTGGAGAAGTAGCCCAAACGCTGGCGTCTGCCACCAGCCAGCAGGGGCTGAACAGAGAGGTATGGGTTGCATGCTTAGGGTAAGGACCAGGCCTGAGTGACCTTAACACAATTTGAGGGAGCTTATGTGAGATAGCAACCCAAACTGTGGTGTAACCAGAAAGAGAAAAAAAGAGAAAGAGAGAGAACTTTCTCACGAAAAGCTCTAACCTAAGGCACAACCTGGCCCACTCACAGAACAAAAGACTGAGCGAACATCAAAGGAGAGCTAGCCAGCTGTGGACCAGGCCATCCTTCTGAAGGAGGAAGAGAGACAGGTGGGAAACAGCCAGAGCTGGAAGTTAAGGGGCAATCTTGGTCCCAGAGATGGCATCCTCCACCAAACTGTGAGCAGGCTTCCAGCTGCTAACCAAGTCTTCCTGGGATCCTGGACAGTTGACATCAATCAGGAGGGCTGCAGCCAGAAATCGGCTCCCCAGAGAAGACACAGGGAACATCAGAGATGGTGCTCTTGTTGCACAGCCAAGAAACTGAGCAGCTGGGACTGGAGAGGTGATTAAGGCACACAGCCCACCTGGGACAGTGAGCTTGCCAAGCACCTGGTCACCTGAGCTGCTCAGACCTGGGAAGGGCACAAAACGCAGGCCCAACTGAATCTGTGCCTTGCAGAGTACCCAAGAACCTGAACCTGAGCAGCTTAGACCTGGGAAGTGCACGAAACCCAAGGCTAGTTTTAAACAATTCCTCTGCAGAGCAACCTGGAGCCTGAACAGTGTAGACCAAGAAAGCACACACCACCACAAGCTTGAGCAAAGCCAGTGCGGTCCATACACTATGAGTATCCCACACACACACCCATGATATTTGTTTGAGGTTTTCCTCCCTCCCCACAGCAGAACTGAACAAGTGAGCCTAAATAAGTGACCGCCTTCGCCCATTTGTGTCAGGAGAGAAATTAGACACTGAGAGACATGCAAACAGAGGAAGCCAAAATAAACAAAGAAGAGGGAACCAAACTGGAAGCGATAGCTGCAACAGATTAAAGCCCAGTATTTAGAGCGACTGAATTGAACTGAACTGAACTGAAGCATTGGAAGGGGCTATATACCTTGAGAAGAAATATAAACTGGATCATGGAAGTATCCAAAACTAAACTGATCCACATTGCCCTCAACAGCTCCAGAGAAATTCCTAGATATATTTTTACTGTTATCATTTTTAAATTTTTAAACGTTTTTAATTTTTAAGTTCTTTATTACTCCTTTAATTTTTAATTTTATAACCTATTACCTTGCCAAAAAGACCTTATTTTTAAAGCAAATTTCATATATATATATTTATTTATAACTTTTGTTATTGAGTTTGTTTTGTATTTTTACTATTGTATTTTTTGAGGGTTTAACCTCTACTCTAGATTTGCCATCTTTGCATTTTGGTATTAGTTATCAATTTTGTACCTTTAAGAATCTAATTATCAGTACTCATTTTTACTTCAGGGTGTGATTACTGTCGTGATTGCTCTCTCCCCTTTTGACACTCCCTTTTCTCCCCCAGGTCACCTCTATCTCCTCCCTCCCTTTTCTCTTCTCTACTTAACTCTGTGAATCTCCCTGGGTGTATGGGCTGTGGAGAACACTTAGGGAACTGATACTGGCTAGATTGGTCTCTCCCCTTTTGAATCCCCTGCTTCTCCTCCTGGTCACTTATATCTCCCTCCTCCTGCTTCTCTTCTCTATGTAACTCCATGAAATTCTCTGGGTGTTCCAGACTGTGGACAGCACATAGGAAATTGATTGCTACCTAGATAGCTCTCTCCCCTTTTGATTTTCCCTCTTCTCCTCCTGGTCACCTCTATCTCCCTCCTCCCTCTTCTCTTCTACATGTAACTCTGTGAACTCCTTTGGGTGTCCCTCACTGTGGAGAATCTTTTCACCATTAACCTAGATATTTTATCATTTGTGCTGTATGGTTGGAGAAGTTTTGAGGCTACTGTAAGAATAAGACTGAAAGCCAGAGGAAGGAGGCTTAAATCCAAAAAGTGAGAACACCAGAAAACTCCTGACTCCATCGAACATTAATTGACAAGAGCTCATCCAAAAGCCTCCATACCTATACTGAAATCAAGCTCCACCCGAGTCAACAATTCCAGAGCAAGCCATACAATGCTAATTCTCCAGCAACACAGGAATATAGCCATGAGCATTAAAATACAGGAAGCCCAAAGTCACACCAAAGCCGCAGACACCTCAAAACTTACTACTGGACAGTTCATTGCACTCCAGAGAAAAGAAATTCAGCTCCACCCATGACTGACACAAGCTTCCCTAGTCAGGAAACCTTGGCAAGCCGCTCGTCCAACCTCACCCAAAGTGAGCAACCTCCACAATAATGAGGAACTGCAAACTTCCAGCATACAGAATGGCCACCCCAAACAAAACATTCTAAAAAAAAATGAAAAGGCAGACAAATATTCAGCAGGAAAAGGAACATGATAAATGTCCACCAAACTAAACCAAAGATGAGGCAATAGGGAATCTACCTGTAAAAGAATTCAGAAAACTGATAGTAAAGATGATACAAAATCTTGAAAACAAAATGGAGTTACAGATAAATAGACTAGCGACAGTGATTGAGAAGATGAAAGAAATGTTTGACACGGACCTAGAAGAAATAAAAGAGTCAATCAGTAATGAATAATGCAGTAAATGAGATCAAAAGCCATCTAGAGTGAACCAATTGTAGAATAACTGAATCAGAAGATAGGATAAGTGAGGTAGAAGATAGAATGGTGGGAAAAAGTGAAGCAGAGAGGAGAAAAGAAAAAAGAATTAAAAGAAATGAGGACAACCTCAGAGACCTCTGGGACAATGTTAAATGTCTCAACATTCAAATCATAGGAGTCCCAGAAGAAGACAAAAAGAAAGGCCATGAGAAAATACTTAAGGAGATAATAGTTGAAAACTTCCCTAAAATGGTGAAGGAAATGGCCACCCAGTCCAACACAGAGAAACACAGAGAGTCCCAAACAGGATAAACCCAAGGCAAAACACCCCAAGAAACATATTAATCAATTAACAAAGATCAAACACAAAGAGCAAATATTAAAAGCAGCAAGGGAAAAACAACAAATAATACACAAGGTGATTCCCATAAGGATAACAGCTGATTTTTCAATAGTAACTCTTTAGGCCAAGAGGGAATAACAGGACATACTTCAAGTGATGAAAGAGAAAAACCTACAACCCAGATTACTATACCCAGCAAGGATCTCATTCAAATATGAAGGAGAAATCAAAAGCTTTTACAGAAAAGCAAAAGCTGAGAGAATTCACAACACCAAACCAACAAAGGCTAAAGGATCTTCTCCAGACAGGAAATATAGAAAAGGTTTATAAACTCAAACCCCAAACAACAAAGTAAATGCAATGGGATCATACTTATCAATAATTAACTTAAATATAAATGGGTTGAATGTCCCAACCAAAAGACAAAGACTGGCTGAATGGATACAAAAACAAGACCCTTATTTATGTTGTCTACAAGAAACCCACCTCAAAACAAGGAATACACACAGACTAAAAGTGAAAGGCTGGGAAAAGATATTTCACTCAAATGGAGGCCAAAATAAAGCAAGAGTAGCAATACTCATGTCAGATAAACTACTTTGAAATAAAGGCTATGAAAAGAGACAAAGAAGGACACTACATAATGATCATAGGATCAATCCAAGGATATATAACAATTATAAATATATATCCACCCAACAAAGGAGCACCACAATATGAAAGGCAAAGAATGAAAGAGAAAATTAACAGTAACACAATAATAGTGGGAGACTTTAATACCCTACTCACACCTATGGATAGATCAATTAAACATAAAATTAGCAAGGAAACACAAACTTTAAATGAGGCAATGGACAGGTTAGACCTAATTGATACCTATAGGGCATTTCAACCCAAAGCAATGCATTTCACCTCTCTCTCAAGTGCAAATGGAACATTCTCCAGGATATATCACATCCTGGGCTATAAATCTAGCCTTGATAAAAAAAAAAAATTGAAATCATTTCAAGCATCTTTTCTGATCACATTGTGGTAAGATTAGATGTCAACTACAGGAAAAAAAATATTAAAACACAAACATATGGAGGCTAAACAACATGCTTCTGCACAACCAAGAAATCACAGAAGAAGTAGAAAAAGAAATTAAAATATCATAGTAATAAATGAAAATGAAAACACGACAACCTAAAACCTATAGAATCCAGTAAAAGTAGTGCTAAGGGGAACATCCATAGCAATACAAGCTTACCTCAAGAAACAAGAGAAAAATCAAACAAATAACCTAACTTTACACCTTAAGCAACTAGAAAAAGAAGAAATGATGTACTGCAGGGTTAGTAGAAGGAAAGAAGCCATAAAAATTAGTGCAGAAATAATTGAAAAAGAAACAAGTGAGACTACAGCAAAAATCAACAAAACTAAAAACTGGTTCTTACCATTAGCCAGACTCATCAAGAAAAAAAGAAGAAGAATACCAACAAAATTAGAAATAAAAATGGAGAAATCACAACAGACAACAGAGAAATGCAAAGAATCCTAAAAGACTACTATCAGCAACTATATGCCAATAAAATGGACAATTTGAGGAAATCAATGAATTCTTAGAGAAGTATAACTTTCCAAAACTAAACCAGGAAGAAATAGAAACTCTTAACATGCCCATCACTAGCAAAAAGATAGAAACTGTAATCAAAAATCTTCCAACAAACAAAAGCCCAGGACCAGATGCCTTCACAGCTGAATTCTACCAAAAATTTAGAGAAGAGCTAACACCTATCCTACTCAAACTTTTTCAGAAAATTGCAGAGGAAGGTAAACTTCCAAACTCATGCTCTGAGGCCACCATCATCCTAATACCAAAACCAGACAAAGATGCCACAAAAAAAGAAAATTGCAGGCCAATATCACTGATGAACATAGATGGAAAAATCCTCAATAAAATTCTAGCAAACAGAATCCAATAACATATTAAAAAGATCATGCATCATGACCAAGTGGGCTTTATTCCAGGGATGCAAGGATTCTCCAATATTTGCAAATCAATCAATGTGATACATCACATTAACAAATTGAAAGATAAAAACCATATGATTATCTTAATAGATGCAGAGAAATTCTTTGGCAAAATTCAACATTCATTTATGATAAAAAAAAACCCTCCAGAAAGCAGGCATAGAAGGAACATACCTCATTATAATAAAAGCCATATATGATAAACCCACAGCAAACATCCTTAATGGTGAAAAACTGAAAGCATTTCCCCTAAAGTCAGGAACAAGACAAGGGTGCCCACTGTCACCACTACTATTCAACATGGTTTTGGTAGGTTTAGCCACAGGAATAAGAGAAGGAAAAGAAATAAAGGGAATCCAGATTGGAAAAGAAGAAGTAAAACTGACTCTTTCCAGATGACATGATCCTCTACATAGAAAACCCTAAAGAGTCTACCAGAAAATTGCTAGAGCTAATAAGCTATATAGTAAAGTTGCAGGATATAAAATTAGCACACAGAAATCCCTTGCATTCCTATACACTAATGAGAAAACAGAAAGAGAATTTAAGGAAACAATTCCACTCACCATTGCAATGAAAAGAATAAAATACTTAGGAACGAATCCACTTAAAGAAACATGAGATCTATATATAGAAAACTATAAAACACTGATGATAGAAATCAACGATAACACAAATAGATGGAGAAATATACCATGTTAATGGATCAGAGGAATCAATATAGTGAAAATGAGTATACTACCCCAAAGCAATCTATAGATTCAATGCAATCCTTATCAAGCAACCAACAGTATTTTTTAGAGAACTAGAAAAAAATAGTTTTACAATTTTTATAAAAAACAAACAAACAAACAAAAAAAAAAAAAACAAAAAACAAAAAACCTCGAACAGCCAAAGCAATCTTGAGAAACAAGAATGGAACTGGAAGAATCAACCTACCTGACTTCAAGCTATACTACAAAGCTACAGTCATCAAGACAGTATGATACTGGAACAAAGACAGAAATATAGATTAATGGAACAAAATAGAAAGCCCAGAGATAAACCCACACACCTATGGACACCTTATCTTTGACAAAGGAGAAAGAATATACAATGGAGAAAAGACAATCTCTTTAAAAAGTGGTTCTGGGAAAACTGGTCAACCACTTGTAAAAGAATAAAACTAGAACATTTTCTAACACCATACACAAAAATAAACTCAAAATGGATTGAAAATCTAAACGTAAAGCCAGAAACTACAAAATTCCTAGAGGAAAACATAGGCAAAACATTTTCTGACATAAATCACAGCAGAATTCTCTATGACCCAGTTCCCAGAGTAATGTAAATAAAAGCAAAAATAAACAAATAGGACCTAATTAAACTTAAAAGCTTTTGCACAACAAAGGAAACTATAAGCAAGGTGAAAAGACAGACTTTGGAATGGGAGAGAATAATAACAAATGAAGCAACTGACAAAGAATTAATCTCAAAAATATACAAGCAGCTCCTGCAGCTCAATTTTAGAAAAATAAATGACCCAATTAAAAAAAAAAGGAAATGGGCCAAAGAACTAAACAGACATTTCCCCAAAGAAAACATACAGGTGGCTAACAAACACATGAAAAGATGCTCAACAGCACTCATTATCAGAAAAACTCAAATCAAAACCACAATGAGGTACCATCTCATGCCAGCCAGAGTGGCTGCTATCAAAAAGTCTACAAAAATGCTGGAGAGGGTGCAGAGAAAAGGGAAACGTCTTACACTCTTGGTGGAAATGAAAACTAGTATATCCTCTATGGAGAACAGTGTGGAGATTTCTTAAAAAACTGGAAATAGAACTGCCATATGACCCAGCAATCCTACTGTTGGTCATACACACCAAGGAAACCAAAACTGAAAGAGACATGTGTACCCCATTGTTCATTGCAACACTGTTTACAAAGCTAGGACATGGAAGCAACCTAGATGTCCATTGGCATGTGAATGTATAAGAAAGTGGTAGTACATATACAGAATGAAATATTACTCAGCTATTAAAAATAATGCATTTGAGTCAGTTCTAATGAGGTGGGTGAAACTGGAGCCTATTATACAGAGTAAAGTAAGTCAGAAAAAAAACCACCAATACAGCATATTCATGCATATATATGGAATTAAGAAAGATGGTAATAATGACCCTATATGTGAGACAACAAAAGAGACATAGATGTAAAGAAGAGACTTTTGGATTCTGTGGGAGAAGGCAAGGGTGGGATGATTTGTGAGAATAGCATTGAAACATATATATTATCATATGTGAAATAGACTGCCAGTCTAGGTTTGATGCATGAGACAAGGTGCTCAAGGCTGGTGCATAGGGATGAGCCTGAGGGATGGGATGTGGAGGGAGGTGGAAGGGGGTTTCAGGTGGGGGACACATGTACACTTATGGCTGACTCATGTCAATGTATGGCAAAAACCGCTACAACATTTTAAAGTATTTAGCCTCCAATTAAAATAAATAAATTTTGAAAAAGAAAAGCTATGACAAACCTAGACAGAATATTAAAAAGCAGTTACTTTTCTGACAAAGGCCTTTCTAGTCAAAGCTATGGTTTTTACTGAAGTCATGTGTGGATGTGAGAGCTGGATCATACAGACAGCTGAGTGGCAAAGAATGGATGATTTTAAACTGCGGTGTTGGAGAAGACTCTTGAGACTCCCTTGGACTGCAAGGATATCAAACCAGTTAATCCTAAGTAAATCAGTCCTAAATATTCATTGGAAAGACTGATAATGAAACTGAATTTCCAATACTTTGGCCAGTTGATGTGAGGACTGACTCACTGGAAAAGCCCCTGATGCTGGGAAAGATTGAAGGCAGGAGGAGAAGGGGACAAGAGAGGTTGAAATGGTTGGATGTTATGGACATCCAACTGGATGTCAATTCAATGGATTTGTGTTTGAGCAAGCTCCGGGGGTTAGTCATGGACAGGGACGCCTGGTGTGATGCAGTACATGGGGTCCTAAAGAGTCAGATACAACTAAGTGACTGAACTGAACCGACTTGATATGATATTTGTCTTTCTCTTTCTGAGTTACTTCACTCTGTGTAATAGGTTCTAGGTTCATCCACCTCATTATAACAACTCAGATGTGTTACTTTAATGGATGAGTAATATTCCATTGTGTATACGTACCACAACTTCTTTATCCATTCATCTGTTGATAGACATCTAAGCTGCTTCTATGTTCTAGCTATTGTAAATTGTGCTGCAATGAACATTGTAGTACATGGGTATTTTTCAATTTTGCTTTCCTTAGAGTATATACCTAGTAGTGGGATTGCTGGGTCATATGTTGGTTTTATACCTATTTTTTTTTGTTTGTTTGTTTTGTTTTTTTTTTTTAAGAAATCTCCATACCATCTTCCATAGTAGCTATATCAATTTACATTTCCACCAATAATGCAAGAGGGTTCCCTTTTCTCCACGTCCTCTCCAGCATTTATTGTTTACAGACATTTTGATAATGGCCGTTCCGACTTGTGTTAGGTGATATCTCGTTATAATTTTGATTTGCGTTTCTCTAATAATGAGCCTCGTTGAGCATCTTTTCATGTGTTTGTTAGCCATCTGTATGTCTTCTTTGCAGAAATGTCTGTTTAGGTCTTTTTCCCACTTTTTTATTGGGTTGTTTCTCTTTCTCATATTGAGTTGTATGAGCTATTTATATATTTTGGAAATTAGCCCTTTGTTATTTGTTTCAGTTGCTATTATTTTCTCTCATTCTGAGGGTTGTATTTTCACCTTGTTTATATCTTCCTTATAATTTTCTGTATGCAGTTCTTTTGTCTTAGATTGGTTTATTCCTAGATATTTTATTCTTTTTGTTGCAGAGGTGAAAGGGATTGATTCTTTAATTTCTCTTTCTGATTTTTCATTGTTAGTATCTGGGTATGCAAGTGATTACTGTATATTGATTTTATATCCCACAACTTTGGGTTTCAATTGTGGTTTTATTTCCACCTCTGCATGTGGGTTATCACATGGGTTTGTGCCTGAGGGTTGCCATGGTAGACTTGTGTCTGCCCTGGTGAGGACCAGGTGTGGAGGTGGTGCAACTTCTTGGGTTGCAGGGGCCTGGCAGCACCAGATGGGCTGGTGGCTAGGGCATTAGGAAATATAGTGCTCTAGAGGAGTATGACAACCTACTCCAGTAGTGTTGCTTGGAGAATCCCACAGACAGTGAAGCCTTATAGGGTGGCAATGATGTGACCCCGCATGCACAGATGCAGTACTTTTTTTGCCTCTGTCAGCTCTGTCCCAGTGGGGATCATGCATGGAGATGGCATGGTACTGGGATCATGGGGACCCTGGCAGAACTGACCTTCAATCCCTATACTCAGGCTTCCCATCACTGTGCCTTCTAGGGGACCCATATTCCTGTCTGGGGTACATATGGCTGTGGTAAGGATTATGTGTGTTATTCTCATTCCATTTAGACTGTCAAAGATCAGCTGAGTTACTTTCAGACTCAAATGTTTCTTCTCTGACTCAAACAAGTGCCCTGATTTGGAGATTGGACCCTTGCTTCAGTTCCCCGCACCCCCAACAAGGTCAGGTCAAGTCCTACTAAGTCTCCTCTTTTTCTCCCTACTTCCTTTGTCCTACTGAGTTTTGCATGGCTCTATACATTCTTTTCTGGTGGTCATGTACTCCTGTCCACTCTTGGCTGGTGTTCTGCAAGCTCTTCTGTGTCTGAAGGTGTATTACTGATGTATCCGTGGATAGATGTACTCCACATCCTTCTACTCCTCCACCATCTTGTTCTCCCCACTCAATACAGGCTTTCTATTTCTTCTTTATTCAGCCATGGTAGGTTGTATCTTTCTAAAAATTATCCATTTCTTCAATATTATTCAACTTATGCATATTTGGACTCACTGGACTCATCTTTAGCTTAGATATTATTTTCTCAAAGATATTCTTTGACTATCTTACTAAAGAGTATTTCCTAATCATCATCTGTCATACACCCGGGTTTATTTTCTATTTATTTTCTGTATTATTTCAGTTAACAGTAGTTGAAAATATATATTTTCTTACATGTTTACTCCGTTAGAACACAATGCTCTATATATTATTTTCCTGTCCTGTTAAGTGGAGTGTTTCGCACTTATGTATTTATTTTTTAGAAAAAATGAGGAAGAAAATGGATTTTTTTTCTATAAATGCTGCACATTAAAATTGAAAGTATTTTAACATTATCACTCTTTGGCACTAGAGAAGTTACAATGTGATTTACCATTCAAACTTTACATTTGTTCTGTGAAAGCTCTTATTTAATTGTTTGTAAAATTTACAAAAATATGTATTTATTATTGCATTAATAATTTAAAAAATGATGTCTCACACTAGGTGTCTCACAATATAGAAATTATAGAAGAGGTAGATATAGACAAGATAGATTAAGTAAAGCTCCCCCTCTTTATTCAGTCTGAGGAACTGGAAGAAGGAGAAACACATCGCTCCTATATGAGCCCCCAAATCAGGGAGATATACTGCTAGTGAATTGTGCAATGAAGCTGTTTCCTGTGCATCACTGCTCCTACAAGGAAACAGAATTTCTTTTAGTTTTGGTGCTTGGTTACTTAGGTCTTTTAGATTACCATTTTTACATGATGATTTTGGCAAAATTACTCATCAATAGAAAATCTATTAAAGGCAGACTCATGATCATAAGCTACACCTCTGAAAAATAATACCTTTTCTGGACGTATACTATACACATAGTATTTCTCTGCCTGGCATGCTATACTGTGAAACATGAGCTCTATATAACGATCTTTAAAGATTCTATAGAAAGAAAAATACATAGCAGTCTCATTAAATTATTATATATGTACTTTAACCATGACTTCTACCACATACATATTGACTATAAAGCTGTTCTTTGTTAACATCTACTTAAGTTAATATGACTGGTCTTAGAAATGATCAAACTGAACATATACAGGAGCATACATCTATGTATGAAAGATAGCTAGTATCAAGACCAAGGCTTTCCTGTCTTCTGAGCAGGACCGTTGCAAAAATGAAGTTCTGTTACCAGGTAAATATTACCCCTTATGCAATTACTTATTCACCGCTCAATCTTTTGCTTTCCTTTTGCTTTTCTATTTTGACAGTAGCTCAAGTTAAAAAAAAAATGTTCTCTTTATTCAAATTTCTTTTCAGTCAATTCTGTCAAACTGAGAAGACAAGAAGAAAACAAAGAAAAAAATGAAGCATATTTTGATAGATCTCCTTAGAATGGACATGACACCTGTCTAATTATAAGAGATTGAAATGCAACATCATTCTTAAACAGACAGCCAGTCTGTCTGCCCTTGACAACTTCCTTCTGTCTTTTCTATTATGCAAAAATGGAGGAAAACTTTATGAATATGACCTCACTGATATAGAATTTATAAGATTAAGGCAAAAGAAGTACAGTTATTTTAAAATGTTGCAAACAGAGTATATAGGGTATTATATGGAGATGAACAAAGTGTTAACATTTGAAGAGAAAGAGGTATTTTCATATTTTGTCAATACTTTTTTTCTTAATAGATAATTATTGCTACTTTTAGATTAAAGAAGAGGCATATTTAAATATTACCCATTAATATAATATCTACTTCTTACTAAAATACAGGATTAATTTTAAAATATATCCTATTGGATGTTAGAGTTGGACTATAAAGAAAGCTAAGTGCTGAAGATTTGATGTTTTTGAACTGTGATGTTGGAGAAGACTCTTGAGAGTCCCTTGTACTACAAGGAGATACAACCAGTCAATTCTGAAGGAAATCAGTCCTGAATATTCATTGGAAGCACTGATGCAGAAGCTGAAACTCCAGTACTTTGGCCACCTGATGCAAAGGATTAACACATTGGAAAAGACCCTGATGCTGGAAAGATTGAAAGCAGTAGGAGAAGGGGATGACAGAGGATGAGATGATTGGATGGCATCACTGATGTGATGGACATGAGTTTGAGTAGGCTCCAGAAGTTGATGATTATCAGGGAAGCCTGGCCTGCTGCAGGCCATGGGGTTGCAAAGAGTCGACATGACTGAGTGACTGAACTGATCTGATATTTATTATTTCATTTTCATGTAGCATACACATTCACAGTTACATTATACAGGTTTATAAGTTATAAAGTTAATTAAGTTTGGGGTTTTTAACTTTGCCGAATGTATGAACTTTCTTTGCCAATGATTTTCTTCCATTATTTTAGAGGTATTGATATTTTTCTTAAAATATGTAAAAACACACTGTGTTCAAGTTAGCAGAATCAACAGATAGTTTAAAAATTGAATTGAAATAAAAAAAATTACCTAAATGTGTTCCTCTAATCTGTAAGTACTGAGGGGGAAAAAACAAAACAATTATTCCCAATGTTAGCTGAGTTTCTTCAATATCAAACATGTTGACCACCGATGAAATCTATGTGTACTACAAAGAGTTTCTGTTTTCAAATGTAATTTAAATTGCAGGCAGTTCTTTGTAGCTTAAATAGATGACTGGAAGACACAATTTAGAAAAAATATAAAAATTACTGAACTCAAAATTTGCAATGAAATTAAAAAGGCCCAGTCCATCTCACTCTTTGTTTGATTAAACTAGTAATTATATATTTTTTGCCCAAAGAGTATTGTATTCTACACTGACAATGGAAATGTCATGATTTCGTGCAATAAAGCTAGAGTCTATGGGTGTGTGTCTTCCTTATTGTAGGATCTAGTTTTCTAATATTATCCCCAAAGTGGTTTAATGTCACTCCAGTTCAAACCTCTTTGCTTCCTCTACTCTCTGCATCTTAGTAAGCACCAGCATCACTCACATCATAAACCTGAGAGTCACACCAATTTTCTACTCCTCTGTTCTTCCCCTCAAAGTTTTGAGATTTTCTCTGTTCTGTTTATCACCTCCTTAGTCCAATGGAACATAATCTCCCAATAGGATTACTGCAAATCCCCCTATCTGGTCTCTCTGTGTCTACTTATGTCTATTCTAGTTCCTCCAGTAAATCATAAAGTATAGTTTCTAAAACAAAAATTTAATCTTTTTAATCCCTATTAAAAACCATGTATTAAAATCGGGTGGTATTCAAAGGAACAGAATGCATGCATGTTAAGTTACTTCAGTTGTGCCCGACTCTGTGGGATCCCATGGACTGTAGCCCACCAGGCTCCTCTGTCCATAGGATTCCTCAGGCAAGAATACTGTAGTGTATTCCCATTGCCTCCTCCAGGGGATCTTCCTGACCCAGGGACTGAACTTGTGTCTCTTATGTCTCCTGCATTGACAGACAGGATCTTTACCACTAGCACCACCTGGGACACCCATGAAACAGAATAGAGAGCCCCAAAATATACCCGTGTATATATAGTCTATTAGGAAATTAGACCAACTAGCTACCTATCCAGTCTTTGAGCCACATCCTGTGTGCAAGTATCCCTATGCAGTCTGCATATGCCTAGAGGCCTTGGTGAAAAGTGAGCACTGGTGACTATCACCTTGGTGTAGAGTAGGGCTGGTGCCTGATGGGCTAGAGCTGGAGCTGATTGTGAGCCAAAGCCTTTCGCTCAGTGCAATGAAGTTGTTGCCTTGGTGGGAATGGAGTCAGAGATGGAGGTAATGGAGTCAAAACCCAGTGCCAGCCTTGACTTCTTGCATGGTGCAATGGCATTTACTATCTTGATAGGGTGTGGGACCAGGCTCCCAAAGGGTGAGCCTAAGTCCTACATGAGCTACTGCTTTTCCCTGGCATGACGGTGCCCACTGTCTTTTTTTTGGAGGACAGAGTCCTGAAGGCCTGATATCACAGTTTGGGGTGTGCTGCTTTTCCCAACTGGCAGTGTGACCTTATATGGGTTTGGGACCAGAGTTTGAGGATTTCAAGTGGCTCTTACTGCAGTCTAGAGTAAACTGTACATTCTCCCTGGTGTGATGGCTTTCTCTGCCATGGCAGGGAGTGAACCAGAGCAGGACGGTCTGAAACTGGTGCCCAGTACAGGATAAGGGGATTGCTGGGCTGGTCTTGATGATCTGGTCAGAGTGTCAGGCATTTTTGAGTTTCTGCCTTCTGTGGTGGGATTGGAAGCAAGCAAGGCTGTACATTCTTCAGAGTCTTGGTTTCTTACAATCCTTGGATAAACTCAGTTTTCAAATCAGTATAGAATTTTGTCTTTCTGGTGCCAGGCCCCAGGACTGTGGTGCCCAATGTAGGGCTTAAATACCTAGTCCCTTAGGGATGGTTCCCAAGCCTATGATATTTCTCTCCTCTTGAGTATCACCTACCAGAGATTTCTAGAAATTTCTAGATTTCCATAGATTTCTCCTCCCCTCCTACCAGACTCTATGTGGTTCTTTATATCTCTGGTTGTAGATGTCCTCTGGTCTTCAGATCATTGTTGGAGACTATCACTACTATCTAATAATATTTTTGAAGTCTTCATAGAAGGAGGCAAGTTCAGAATCTTTCTACTTTGACATCTTGATCCTTCTTCCATTTTAGTATTTTCTCTTACTTCCCGACACTGGATATATTATGTAGGAAAAAGCTCATGGTCAGTAGTGAATGTTAGACTGTAGCAGAATGAGTAAGCAATGGAAACTGAGATTATCTTAAGAAATATTCATTATGAATATATTAATGTTTCCCCATAGTTAAAATGTAGTTTCTTAATTTAGAATTAAATAATGGTATATAAACTATGATTTCTGTAGCAAATATTGGAAAAAATGTAAAAAATATGCCTTTTTTGAATACCAAGTTTCCAATTATAACATTTCTCAGCTGCTAGAATGCGATTAAGGCATTGCTATGTCACTCAAAATCTATGGGCTGTTATTGGTTGATAATTTTTTATTTCATAATATTACTGTGTCACATGTTTGCTTTCTTGGTTATTTGTCTTTTTAAGAAATATAATGGAATATATCCTCTTTGCTAAATGAATTTAAATATCAGCAAGAATATGAAGGAGTGTAGTCTGTTTGCTTTGGGGTGTGATAAGGTACAATTGGGTCCATGTTATTCTTTAGTTTGTAGTGTGAAATTAAGTCATCTTCAAATTAAGATGTCAACTTCTGAAATTTCATAAAGTCTTTCTGAGGAGTAAGTGCAGCCAGCTAGTAGTTTTCATTTAAGATTTTTTTTTTTAATATATGAACCAATTTTAAAGTCTTTATTAAGTTTGTTACAATATTGTTTCTGTTTTTTTTTTTTTTTTGACCAAGAGAAATGTGGGATCTTAGTTCCCCAACCAGGGATTGAATACATATTCCTTGCACTGGAAGGTGAAATCTTGAACACTGGACCACCAGGGAAGTCCCAACCAGCTAGTTTTGAGAGAACTAATTTTCACATTTTCAACTTTCATATATATGTTTTGTCTAAAAATGCTTTTAGAATTTTCCTGCATTCAAAATCTCCTCTTTCCAAGCATATCAAAAGAGAAACATTAGTTTTTACTAATTTAAATTGTAGCAAAAACATCTTCCTGGTTTCAGTACCTTACTACATAAATATATTTAGTCCTCATGGTGCACATTGGTTTCTGATTAGCTGGGGGTAACCTCCAGAGTAAAGCTCATCTTTAAACTTTCCTTAAGTATATTCCTAGTTCTGTGATCATGGCTGAAAGAGCAGCACATGTTTGGGACTTTGAGGGGAGGGAGTAAGCATGCTCATGGATGTGTTCACTGGTTTTCAACGTTTCTGTGTGGTCCTGCCAAAAGTCACCTCCCTGTGTATTTGACTAAAGTCAAAAATGACTTTAGTTCAAGCTTGAACATGGGACAAACAGATGTTCTTCTTCTACATAAAGATCTATGATTCACATACAGACTGGCAGGGATTCATGATAGGAGACAATAACAGGATCTAGCACAGAAGCCAGAATCCTCACTGATCTTGAATCTCATTGTGGTACAGTGCCCAAAGACATAAAGGTATCACAAGAACGAGGTTAAATAGGTATTTCAAAGTATAGTATTTGTTTTAGGTAACATCTTTAATTAATTAATTATATCACTTTAATTTCATAGTACTTTAGGTTTTCTTTTATCCACATTCCTAATATCACTTTTATTCATATTTATTGGCCTATGTTGAAATGTTCTGAATTTAAAACAAAAAATTTAGCTTAGGTATTGAGCCTAACTTTTTTTTAAACCTTAGGGCTTCACTGGTGATTCAGATGGTAAAGAATATTTCTTCAGTACTGGAGACACAGTTTCCATCCCTGGGTCAAGTAGATTCCCTAGAGAGGGGAATGACTAGCTACTCAAGTATTTGTGCCTGGAGAATTCCATGAACAGAGGAGACTGATGGGTCGAAGTTCATGGGGTCGCAAAGAGTCTGACATGACTGAGCAGCTAGCACTTTCAAAACTTAGAATGTTTTCCAGATATATAACTTTATTGAATACAATTTTACTTTTGATGATATTTTTAATTCACTATGAGACATGCAATACCATAGTTCAAACTTATTCTTGTAAAGCATTTTGCCACAAATTTATGCCAGCTGTAGCTGAATTGTATTTAATCTTATAAATTGTTTAAGAGTTCTAACTTATATTAACACAAAACTAAATACATTTCAATAGATGATGAAAATTTCCAATGTAAGCTTAATAATGTGTAAAATACTAGCTAATTGCTTTAAGCTATTTTAAGAAGCTGCATCATTAATTAAGCTACTGTCTCTCATTTCAATGTCTTCCCATTCTGACTCTCTTCTGTGAAGGAAGGACTGAGGTACCTCAACCTAACTCCTCCTTGGTTAGTTGATCTGTTAATAAGTTCTGCCTACAATAAATGCAAGAGAGAGATGACGGGATCTGAAGACAGAGTAAAGTCCTTGCTTCTTCCTGGTTTGTAACTCCTTAATTATACC
Organism: Capricornis sumatraensis; assembly: GCF_032405125.1. Lineage (NCBI taxonomy): Eukaryota > Metazoa > Chordata > Mammalia > Artiodactyla > Bovidae > Capricornis > Capricornis sumatraensis. The sequence continues at coordinate 45,575,961 of NC_091085.1, read as the reverse complement.
TCTGTCTCAATTCAGTGGTAGTTGGTTTTAGTTTTCAGATTCTAAATACACTGATACAGTTGCCCTTACTGTGGATTCTGGATTTAATGAGTTAACTCAAGCACCTAGATTTGCCTCCAATTCTTTACTTGTTTAATTGACTTAAATTTAGTTTTACAATGATGGAAATGGTATAAGAAATTCAAAAGTAGAAATAATGTCTTCGAAAGAAGGAAATGTTGGAGTGCATTTATCATGTGTGACCTGCATACCATCCTCCATTGCATCCTTAATAGAGTCTAGAAGACACTCCATTCACTAAGGCATTGATAAATACATTGGGAAGGGGAAATCAGAACAAGGAAAGCTCTGTGACTGTCCCCTGCAAGCTGGATGTGACTATGAAAACTGTGGCCATAAAGATATCTCCCCTATTTTAATGAGGATAATATGAATTTAAAGCTGCAAGGATCAAGTGAGTATATTTAATTATTGAAGGCAAGATATCACAATCACCATAGCATGAAGCAGGAAGACAATAATGATCAGAATTTGCTGTTGTTGTGTGTGTGTGTTTTTTTTTTTTTTTTTTGCTACACTGTACAGTATAGGGGTCTTATTTCTCTGAACAGTGGTGGAAACTGCACCCCCTGCAGTGGATTTTTAACCACTGGACTACCAGGGATATACACATAACGTTTTGATCTACTGGGACTTTGTGCTAGGGGATAATCAAAAATGATGTCCCTGAGAATGAAACACACTGGCAGCCTACTAAAATATTTCTCATCTTCTATAACAAGGAAATACTCCAGGTCCAATGCCAGAAACTTATCCTTGAGTTGTTAAAGGAGAATCACAGTCTTCACTGTTTTTCCATTCCTAACTCACTTCACAGATTGGAGTCCTTCTATTGAAGAGAAAATTGAATTTACTGCAAGTTTCAGATTCTACCACATGATGTAGTATTTTTTTTTTTTTGAACCAAATGTATGGTGTTATTCCTGAGTCTAAAAAATCCATGGTGCATGAGTCTAGGAAACAAGAAATAAAAAGAAGAGTGGCGACTTTCACTATTATTCCTCAGCATTCACTCAAAAATTTTATGTTTCTAGCATTGAAAATTTTGGGATTTGGTAAACTAGAAATGGGACTTCCCAGGCAGCTCTGGTGGTAAATAACCCACCTGACAATTTATGAGACAGAAGAGATACGGTTTCAGTCTCTGGGTGGAGAAGATCCCCTGCAGGAGGGCATGACAATCCACTCCAATATTGTTGACTGGAGAATCTCCATGAACAGAGGAGCCTGGCAGATTACAGTTCATAGGGTCTCAAAGAGTTAAACACGACTGAAGCAACTTAGCACACATGCACGAACTGGAAGCATTAGCTCAAAAGGAAATAAGTTTTGGTTCCATGAAATTGAATACTTTGACTAATATCTGGCTTTATTGGGACCTCATACCTTTGTCTCTGCCAGCAAATATGAATGTCACTGTATGGCTTATGGTGGTTACCAAGTGAAATTAGGCTTCTGTTGTGCAAAGGTGACAGAGAGGTCTCTCTCTCTCTCTCTCTCTTTTTTTTTTTAATATTGATGGTTCCTGGGCTGTGTCTTAGATCCTTTGTTTCCAATAATATTAATTAATTTAAAGGAAAGCCACAGTTAGGAAAAAAAAAAAAAAAAGACTGCTGAAGACTCCAGCTCTTCAGGAGCAAAATTTTAGTCCACCTTAACAGGTAAAAGTCCCCAACTACTGAGATTGTAGCTGAGGAGAAAAGGAACATGGATGGAAGGTGAAATAATGAAGAAATGCACTTCAAAGGCATTTACGGAATTGCAGCACTTACACATATTGTCTTCCTCACTTGTTAAATGTATGTGTTTCTTTTCCTTTTCTTCTTATTAGTGTTTCCCCTTCTTATTTTACATAAAAATTACTGTTGGTGATTAACTTTACAATGTAGTCATTAGATTAAGGAATATTCAAATGGAATTGGTATTCAACTTGAGAAATAATTAACATCAATAGAATTTGAGTAACCTGACTGTTGAAATGTGTATCCCTGTTTTGGGATTGTTTGTTAAACATCCTTTTGCCATTGGAAGGACTGAATTTCTTGTAGCATAGAGCATATTTATGGATATTGACTAGGCAGATGAATACACTATGAGGCTAGGGTTTAAATCTGAATTCTCTCTTTGCTTGCTGACATCCTGTTAGGTTCTACCTTTAGGTGAGGCAAGGGGAATAATGGAAGACAGGAGGAAGAAGAGACACGGTTCCTCTTGTTGGTTTTCTATTTGTGCCAGTGTCTACTCAGACACTGTATTTTACACCATCAGAGGCATTAGGTTTTGACTTCCAGCTTCTTCAAATACATACTCCCAGATCCAACCTCATCATCCTTCTTAGCTGCTGCTGCTAAGTCGCTTCAGTCATATTCGACTCTGTGTGATCCCATAGACGGCAGCCCACCAGGCTCCCCCATCCCTGGGATTCTCCAGGCAAGAACACTGGAGTGGGTTGCCATTTCCTTCTCCAATGCATGAAAATGAAAAGTGAAAGTGAAGTCGTTCAGTCGTGTCTGACTCTTAGCGACCCCACGGACTGCAGCCTACCAGGCTCCTCTGTCCATGTGATTTTCCAGACAAGAATATTGGAGTGGGTTGCCATTGCCTTCTCCGATCCTTCTTGGAGACACCACAAATACCTGGGTGACATGCTTTCTCAGAATTTTAAACCCTGGGTCTTTAGGGAACCTCATTTTGTACTGGGTGACAAAGAATTTCTGGAGCAGCACTGGTCTCAAGATCACACATTGAGTAACACTGGCTATGGTAATCAGGAACACAGCTGGCTTCTGCAGCATTTGTTTCTTGCCCTTAGACAGCTGAGATAAGAATATCTTCTTTCTCTCTCTCTCTCTCTCTTTTTTTTTTTTATTTTATTCAGATAAAGTTTTATTCAGAAAAAGGTTTTTTTATTCAGATAAAGGTACCCATTCACATAAAACATCTGTAACAAGAAGCCTCTAAAACAAACCCTAATGGTGTTGTCCTACTGATACTTACAGACTATTTCTTCCTCCCACATTGTATCAGAATTGGCCTGTGTGGCTAATGGAAGGTGGCAAAAGTGATGGTATGTCACATCTGAAAAATCATTGTGTTCCTTCCTTGTTCTTTTTTAGATTACTCACTCTGGGGGAAGATAGCTGTCATACTAAGAGCTGTCCTTTGGAGATGTCCACATGGCAGTCTTGAGGCTTTCAGCCAAATTGGAGCAAGAACCTGAGCTCTTCTGTCTACACATGAAGCTGAGAATCGTGAAAGAGTATATCCAGTCTGAGTCCAGTCTTCAGATATATTCAGTCCCAGCCATCTGCAATCCCACAAGAGAACCTCAGCTAGCTAGCTCAGGCCAGCTACGCTGACTCTGGATCCTGGACTCTGGATTCCTGATCTTCAGAAACAGTGAGATATGATAAAGGTGTACTTATTTTTATGATGCTAAGTATGGGGGCTATTTGTTATACAGTAAATAGTATATGTACTATGGTACATATAAAAGGTAACAGTACCTTCTATCTTGTAAAATTGAATTTTATGTGTCAGAATATGTCTAGTGAGTTAAATATTGCAACAATATATCAAATTTGAGGATCTAAAGTAACTGCATGAGGGGGCGGTCCTAAGATGGCAGAGGAATTGTATGGGGAGACCACTTTCTCCTCCGCAAATTCATCAAAAGAACATTTTAACGCTGAGCAAATTCTACAAAACAACTTCTGAATGCTGGGAGAGGACATAAGGCACTCAGAAAAGCAGATCATTGTCTTCAAAAACAGTGAACCTCTCTGGCTGTCCCTCAGTGTGGAGAAACTTTTCATCTTTAAACTAGATGTTTTATCATCAGTGCTGTATAGATGGAGAAGACTTGAGGCTACTGTAAAAATAAAACTGAAAACCAGAAGTCAGGGAACATTAATTGATAGGAGCTCATCAAATGCCTCCATACCTACACTGAAATCAAGCACCACCCAAGGACCAACAAGTTACAGAGCAAGACATACCACACAAATTTTCCAGCAACACAGGAAGACACGCCTGAGCTTCAATATACAGGCAGCTCAAAGTTACTCCAAAACCATAGACATCTCATAACTCATTACTGGACACTTCATTGCACTCAGAGAGAAGAAATCCAGCTCCACCCACCAGAACTCCGAAACAAACTTCCCTAACCAAGAAACCTTAACAAGCCACTGATACAACCCCACCAACAGTAAGGAAACTCCATAACAAAGAGAACTCCACAAATTCCCAGAATACAGAAAGGCCACCCCAAACTCAGCAATATAACAAAGATGAAGAGACAGAGGTAAAGGAACAGGAGAAATTCCCACCAAACCAAACAAAAGAGGAAGAGATAGGGAATCTACCTGAGAAAGAATTCCAAATGATAGTGAAAATGATCCAAAATCTTGAAATCAAAATGGAATCACAGATAAATAGCCTGGAGAAGATGCAAGAAAGGTTTAACAAGGACCTAGAAGAAATAAAGAAGAGTCAATATATAATGAATAATGCAATAAATGAGATCAGGAACACTCTGGAGGCAACAAATAGTAGAATATTGGAGGCAGAAGATAGGATTAGTAAAATAGAAGATAGAATGGTAGAAATAAATGAATCAGAGAGGAAAAAAAAAAAAACAAATTAAAAGAAATGAGGACAATCTCAGAGACCTCCGGGACAATATGAAACGCTCCAACATTTGAATTATAGGAGTCCCAGAAGAAGAAGACAAAAAGAAAGACCTTGAGAAAATCCTTGAGGAGATAATAGTTGAAAACTTCCCTAAAATGGGGAATGAAATAATCGCTCAAGTCCAAGAAACCCAGAGAGCTCCAAACAGGAGAAACCCAAGGCGAAACACCCTAAGAAACATATTAGTCAAATTAACAAAGATCAAACACAAAGAACAAATATTAAAAGCAGCAAGGGAAAAACAACAAATAACACACAAGGGGATTCCCATAAGGATAACTGCAGATCTTTCAATAGAAACGCTTCAGGCCAGGAAGGAAAGGCAAGACATACTTAAAGTGATGAAAGAAAATAACCTACAGCCCAGATTACTGTACCAAGCAAGGATCTCATTCAAATATGAAGGAGAAATCAAAAGCTTTCCAGACAAGCAAAAGCTGAGAGAATTCAGCACCACCAAACCAGCTCTCCAGCAAATGCTAAAGGATACTCTCCAGACAGGAAACACAAAAAGAGCATATAAACCCGAATCCAAAACAATAAAGTAAATGGCAACGGGATCATACTTATCAATAATTACCTTAAATGTAAATGGGTTGAATGCCCCAACCAAAAGGCAAAGACTGGCTGAATGGATATAAAAACAAGACCCCTATATATGCTGCCTACAAGAGACCCACCTCAAAACAAGGGACACATACACACTGAAAGTGAAGGGCTGGAAAAGGATATTCCACACAAATAGAGATCAAAAGAAAGCAGGAGTAGCAATACTCATACCCGATAAAATAGACTTTAAAACAAAGGCTGTGAAAAGAGACAAAGAAGGCCACTACATAATGATTAAAGGATCAATCCAAGAAGAAGATATAACAATTATAAATATATATGCACCCAACATAGGAGGACCACAATATGTAAGACAAATGCTAACAAGTATGAAAGGGGAAATTAACAATAACACAATAATAGTGGGAGACTTTAATACCCCACTCACATCTATGGACAGATCAACTAAACAGAAAATTAACAAAGAAATGCAGACTTTAAGTGATACAATAGACCAGTTAGACCTAATTAATATCTATAGGACATTTCAACCCCAAACAATGAATTTCACCTTTTTCTCAAGTGCTTACAGAAGCTTCTCCAGGATAGATCACATCTTGGGCCATAAATCTAACCTTGATAAATTCAAAAAAATTGAAATCATTCCAAGCATCTTTTCTGACCATAATGCATTGAGGTTAGATCTCAATTACAGGAGAAAAACCACTAAAAATTCCAACATATGGAGGCTAAAAAACACGCTTCTGAATAACCAACAAATCACAGAAGAAATAAAAAAAAATAAAAATATGCATAGAAATGAATGAAAATGAAAATACAACAACCCAAAACCTGTGGGACACTATAAAAGCCGTGCTAAGAGGAAAGTTCATAGCAATACAGGCATACCTCAAGAAACAAGAAAAAAGTCAAATAAATAACCTAACTCTACACCTAAAGGAACTAGAAAAGGAAGAAATGGAGAATCCTAGAGTTAGTAGAAGGAAAGAAATCTTAAAAATTAGGGCAGAAATAAATGCAAAAGAAACAAAAGAGACCATAGCAAAAATCAACAAAGCCAAAAGCTTGTTCTTTGAAAGGATAAATAAAATTGACAAATATTAGCCAGACTCATCAAGAAACAAAGGGAGAAAAATCAAATCAATAAAATTAGAAATGAAAATGAAGAGATCACAACAGACAACACAGAAATACAAAGGATCATAAGAGATTACTATCAGCAATTGGATACCAATAAAATGGGCAACGTGGAAGAAATGGACAAATTCTTAGACAAGTACAACTTTCCAAAACTGAACCAGGAAGAAATAGAAAATCTTAACAGACCCACCACAAGCATGGAAATTGAAACTGTAATCAGAAATCTTCCAGCAAACAAAAGCTCAGGTCCAGACGGCTTCACGGATGAATTCTACCAAAAGTTTAAAGAAGAGCTAACACCTATCCTACTCAGTCTCTTCCAGAGAATTGCAGAGGAAGGTAAACTTTCAAACTCATTCTGTGAGTCCACAATCACCTTAATACCAAAACCTGACAAAGATACTACAAAAAAAGAAAACTACAGGCCAATATCACTGATGAACATAGATGCAAAAATCCTTAACAAAATTCTAGCAATCAGAATCCAACAACACATTAAAAACATCATACACCATGACCAAGTGGGCTTTATCCCAGGATGCAAGGATTCTTCAATATCCACAAATCAATCAATGTAATTCACCACATTAACAAATTGAAAAATAAAAGCCATATGATTATCTCAATAGATGCATAGAAGGCCTTTGAAAAAATTCAACATCCATTTATGATAAAAACTCTCCAGAAACCAGGAATAGAAGGAACATATCTCAACATAATAAAAGCAATATATGACAAACTCACAGCAAACATTATCCTCAATGGTAAAAAATTGAAAGCATTTCCCCTAAAGTCAGGAACAAGATAAGGGTGCCCACTTTCACTGCTACTATTCAACACAGTTCTGGAAGTTTTGGCAACAGCAATCAGAGCAGAAAAAGAAATAAGAGGAATCCCAATTGGAAAAGAAGTAAAACTCTCACTGTTTGCAGATGACATGATCCTCTACATAGAAAACCCTAAAGACTCCACCAGAAAATTATTAGAGCTAATCAATGAATATAGTAAAGCTGTGGGATATAAAATCAACACACAGAAACCCCTTATATTCCTATACACTAATAATGAGAAAGTAGAAAAAAAAATTAAGGAAACAATTCCATTCACCATTGCAACGAAAAGAATAAAATACTTAGGAATATATCTACCTAAAGAAACTAAAGACCTATATATAGAAAATTATGAAACACTGATGAAAAAAAATCAAAGAGGACACTAATAGATGGAGAAATATAGCATGTTCATGGATCAGAAGAATCAATATAGTGAAAATAAGTATACAAGCCAAAGCAATCTACAGATTCAATGCAATCCCTATGAAGCTACCAGCAGTATTTTTCACAGAGGTAGAACAAATAATTTCAAAATTTGTATAGAAATACAAAAAACCTCGAATAGCCAAAGCAATCTTGAGAAAGAAAAATGGAACTGGAGGAATCAACCTGCCTGACTTCAGGCTCTACTACAAAGCCGCAGTCATCAAGACAGTATGGTACTGGCACAAAGACAGAAATATAGATCAATGGAACAAAATAGAAAACCCAGAGATAAATCCACACAGCTATGGACACATTATCTTTGACAAACGAGGCAAAAATATACAGTCTTTTTAACAAGTGGTGCTGGGAAAACTGGTCAATCACTTCTAAAAGAATGAAACTAGATCTAACACCATACACAAAAATAAACTCAGCATTGATTAAAGATCTAAACGTAAGACCAGAAACTATAAAATTCCTAGAGGAGAACATAGGCAAAACACTCTCCAACATAAATCACAGCAGGATCCTCTATGATCCGCCTCCCAGAATACTGGAAATATAAGCAAAAATAAACAAATGGGATCTAATTAAAATTAAAAGCTTCTGCACAACAAAGGAAACTATAAGCAAGGTGAAAAGACAGCCTTCGAAATGGGAGAAAATAATAGCAAATGAAGCAACTGACAAACAACTAATCTCAAAAATATACAAGCAACTTATGTAGCTCAATTCCAGAAAAATAAACGACCCAATCAAAAAATGGGCTAAAGAACTAAATAGACATTTCTCCAAAGAAGACATACGGATGGCGAACAAACACATGAAAAGATGTTCAACATCACTCATTATCAGAGAAATGCAGATCAAAATCACAGTGAGATACCATTTCACACCAGTCATAATGGCAGCGATCCAAAAGTCTACAAGCAATAAATGCTGGAGAGGGTGTGGAGAAAAGGGAACCCTCTTGCACTGTTGGTGGGAATGAAAACAAGTACAGCCACTATAGAGAACAGTGTGGAGATTCCTTACAAAACTGGAAATAGAACTGCCTTATGACCCAGCAATCCCACTGCTGGGCATACACACTGAGGAAACCAGAATTGAAAGAGACACGTGTACCCCAATGTTGACGGCAGCACTGTTTATAATAGCCAGGACATGGAAACAACCTAGATGTGCATCAGCAGATGAATGGATAAGAAAGCTGTGGTACATATACACAATGGAGTATTACTCAGCCATTAAAAAGAATACATCTGAACCAGTTCTAATGAGGTGGATGAAACTGGAGCCGATTATACAGAGTGAAGTAAGCCAGAAAGAAAAACACCAATACTGTATACTAACACATATATATGGAATTTAGAAAGATGGTAACAATAACCCTGTATGCGAGACAGCAAAAGAGACACAGATGTATAGAACGGACTTTTGGACTCTGTGGGAGAGGGAGAGGGTGGGATGATTTGGGAGAATGGCATTGAAACATGTATACTATCATGTAAGAAACGAATTACCAGCTATGTTTGATACAGGATATAGGATGTTTGGGGCTGGTGCACGGGGATGATCCAGAGAGATGATATGGGGAGGGAGGTGGGAGGGGGGTTCATGTTTGGGAACTCATGTACACCCGTGGCTGATTCATGTCAATGTATGGCAAAACCAATACAGTATTGTAAAGCAAAATAAAGTAAAAATAAAAAAAAAATTAAAAAAAAATAAAGTAACTGCATGTATTTTGACTTCCCTTCATATGGAGAATTTTTAAGAGCTGTGGATCCAAATCAAAAGGACCTTCTGAAATCCTTAATTACTTTGATCATGTTATTAAAAACATTAAGCATGCATTATGTCCATCTTAAATTTCTAAGTGACAGTTTATTATTGTTTGTTTAAGAAATGAAAATGAGGCAGGTTTGTTTAAATTAATAAATTTTGGAAGAAAAATATCATCTAGTAGTATATGATGCTGTAGGATTTGATATCTTCTTTCCCTCAGTTTCATACTTTTTTTGTTGGTGGGATTATAACTTACTGAAAATCCTGTTCTCAATTTTGATATCATGTGTCTTACTTAAGCTCTATATTATCCTCTTTCTCCAAGCTCCTCAATTTTGAAATTTCCTTTCAAATCAACAGTTTCATATTTGAGAGCTTCATTAAATTTATTTTATTCTTTTTTTAAATAAGGTTTTCTTTGTTGTGAAGAATCACATCAAACTCTTTTCTTATAGACTATATTTCTTAGTTTTTAATCCAGAAGTTTCAAATTTACATCTTTGCTTTTCTAATTTTCCCTGAATCAGAGCTTTACTCACTGAACTGTAACTCTTTACTAAAAATTACAACAGTCATAAAAAGAGTGGATTTGTAATCAGTAATAAGAATAATTTCAACAGGAATAAAATTTTACCTTACTTTATCTTATTACAAGTAGTAAACCTGCTCTATCTGTGCTTTCTACTTGGTGCTGTATGCAGAAGCATTATAATTTATTTCTAGTGCATAACTACATTGAGCCAAGGCTCATTTATGTTAATGTTTTTTTTTTTTCTTTTACTATGTCTCCATATTTTGAGAATAATTATGACTCAATACTATAGTTTATTAGTAACTTTTTGTATTAATTCAACAGATGTTTAATGAGGTAAATCCTCATATCACATAAAACATAGAAACCATTGTTTTGAATACTGAAAAAGTTATGTTAAATGAGTTACATTTCAGTAGAAGGAATAAAGTATACATCCAAATAACTCAATGCCATTATGGGAGCTTACTAAAACTCATGTCCATTGAATTGGTGATGCCATCCAAATATATGAACCTCTATTGTCCCCTTCTCTTCCTGCCTTCAGTCTTTCCCAGCATCAGAGTCTTTTCCAATGAGTCAGCTCTTTGCATCAGATGGCCAAAGTACCGGAGCTTCATTCAGCTTCTGCATCACTCCTTTTAATGAATATTCAAGACTGATTCCCTTTAGGACAGACTGGTTTAATCTTGCAGCCCAAGGTACTCTCAAGAGTCTTCTCCAAAACCACAGTTCAAAGGTATCAATTCATTAGCATTCAGCCTTCTTCATGGTCTAAATCTCATATCCATACATGACTACTGGAAAAAACATAGCTTTGACTAGATGGACCTTTGTTGGCAAATTAATGTCTCTGCTTTGTAGTACACTGTCTAGGTTTGTTATAGCTTTTCTGCCAAGGAACAAGCATCTTTTAAGTTTCATGGCTGTAGTTACCATCTGAAGTGATTTTGGAGCTCAAGAAAATAAAGTCTGTCACTGTTTCCACTGTTTCTCCATCTATTTTCCATGAAGTGATGGGACAGGATGCCATATCTTTGTTATTTGGATGTTGAGTTTTAGGCCAGATTTTTCACTCTCCTCTTTCACCTTCATTAAGAAGCTCTTTAGTTCCTCTTCACTTTCTACCATAAGGGTGGTGTTTTCTGCATATCCAATGTTACTGATATTTCTTTTAGGAATCTTGATTCCAGGTGAGCTTCATCCAGACCGGCTTCATCCAGCCCAATATTTCTCATGATGTACTCTGAATATAAGTTAAATAAGCATGGTGACAATATACACCCCTGAAGTACCCCTTCCCAATTTTGAACCAGTCTGATTTTCCAGATCTAACTGTTCTTGACCTGAATACAGATTTCTCTGGAGGCTGGGAACATTGTCTGGTATTCCCATCTCTTTAAGAATGTTCCATAGTTTGTTCTGATTCACACAGTCAAAGGCTTTATCATCATTAATGAAGCAGAAGTAGATATTTTTCTGGTTCTCATTAGTTATCTATTTTATATATAGTGCCAATATTGTTTATATGTCATATATTCTCCTCTAATTATTCTTTTTCTCTCTCATTTCTCCTGCCCTCAGCCTTTTCCTGTCTCTCTCCCTCTGTTTCTCTCCTCTACTCTACAGGTAATGAAGCCTTTCTCTAAATTTGAATGTCCTGAGATATGAAGATAGAAGATTTTGGTCCAATTGCAGACTTTTTGAGTTAACTTGAAAAGAGGAGACATTTGGGTTTGGGAAAGAGATATTATTTGCAAAATAGGAGGAAATAACTTTAAGTGTATCTTGGATGTGGTTTATGAAAGAAAAATATCAGACATGTCCATTAGAGTGTGCAAAATTAGGAAGATTCCTTGATTTGTACCGAATGTTTGGAGAATAGCCTATCTACTTATAACTGATATAAATTGCATTACAATGCAAATATTTTTGTGTAAAACATTTTATGAACACCTATTTTCTTCTATGATTCTCTCCTTTAATTGATTTTTTAAAAATGTACAGTGACTGTAGTCAATGATACTTGAATAGTACACTTGAAACTTGCTAAGAGAATAGATCTTAAGCATTTTCAAAATAATAATCTTTCCAGTTCCAGTTCAGTCACTCAGTCTTGTTCGACTCTTTGTGACCCCATGAAACGCAGCACGCCAGGCCTCCCTGTCCATCACAAACTCCCAGAGTCTACTCAAACTCATGTCCATTGAGTCAGTGATGCCATCCAGCCATTCTCATCCTCTGTCGTCCCCTTCTCCTCCTTCCCCAATCCCTCCCAGCATCAGGGTCTTTTCCAATGAGTCAACTCTTTGCATGAGGTGGCCGGAGTATTGGATTTCACCTTTAGCATCAGTCCTTCCAATGAAAACCCAGGAATGATTTCTTTTAGAATGGACTGGTTGGATCTCCTTGCAGTCCAAGGGATTCTCAAGAGTCTTCTCCAACACCACAGTTTAAAAGCATCAATTCTTCGGTGCTCAGCTTTCTTCACTGTCCAACTCTCACATCAATACATGACCAATGGAAAAACCTTAGCCTTGACTAGATGGAAGTTTGTTGGCAAAATGTTTATGCTTTTGAATATGCTATTTAGGTTGGTCATAACTTTCCTTCCAAGGAGTAAGTCTTTCAATTTCATGGCTACAATCACTGTCTGCAATGATTTTGGAGCCCAGAAAAATAAAGTTTGACACAGTTTCCACTGTTTCCCCATCTATTTCACATGAGGTGATGGGACCAGATGCCATGATATTCATTTTCTGAATGTTGAATTTTAAGCGAACTTTTTCACTCTCCTTTTTCAAATTCATCAAGAGGCTTTTTAGTTCCTCTTCACTTTCTGCCGTAAGGGTGGTGTCATCTGCATGTCTGAGGTTATTGATATTTCTCCCAGCAATCTCGATTCCAGCTTGTGCTTCTTCCTAACCCAGGGTTTCTCATGATACATTCTGCATATAAGTTAAATAAGCAGGGTGACATTATACAGCCTTGAGGTACTCCTTTTCCAATTTGGAACCAGCCTGTTGTTCCATGTCCAGTTCTAACTGTTGCTTCCTGACCTGCATGCAGGTTTCTCAAGAGACAGGTCAGGTGGTCTGGTATTCCTATCTCTTGAAGAATTTTCCACAGTTTATTGTGAACCACATGGTCAAAGGTGTCATAGTCCATAAAGCAGAAATAGATGTTTTTCTGGAACTCTCTTGCTTTTCCCATGATCCAGTAGATGTTGGCAGTTTGGCCTATGGTTCATCTGCCTTTTTAAAACCAGCTTGAACATATGGAAGTTCACAGTTCACGTATTCCTGAAGCCTGGCTTGGAGAATTTTGAGCATTACTTTACTAGCGTGTGAGATGAGTGCAATTGTGCGGTAGATTGAGCATTCTTTGGCATTTCCTTTCTTTGGGATTGGAATGAAAACTGACCTTTTCCAGTCCTGTGGCCATTGCTGAGTTTTCCAAATTTGCTGGCATATTGAGTGTGGCACTTTCACAGCATCATCTTTAAGGATTTGAAATAGCTCAACAGGAATTCCATCACCTCCACTAGTTTTGTTCGTAGTGATGCTTTCTAAGGCCCACTTGACTTCACATTCCAGGATGTCTGGCTCTAGGTGAGTGATCACTCCATCGTGATTATCTGTGTCGTGAATTTTTTGTACAGTTCTTCTGTGTATTCTTACCACCTCTTCTTAATATCTTCTGCTTCTGTTAGGTCCATACCATTTCTGTCTTTTATCGAGCCCATCTTTGCATGAAATGTTCCTTTGGTAGCTCTAATTTTCTTGAAGAGATCTCTCGTCTTTCCCATTCTGTTCTTTTCCTCTATTTCTTTGCATTGATCACTGAGGAAGGCTTTCTTATCTCTCCTTGCTATTCTTTGGAACTCTGCATTCTGATTCTTATATCATTTCTTCTGCCCTTTGCTTTTTGCTTCTGTTCTTTTCACAACTATTTGTAAGGCCTCCCCAGACAGCCATTTTGCTTTTTTGCATTTCTTTTTCTTGGAGATGGTCTTGATCCCTGTCTCCTGTACAATGTCACGAACCTCATTCCATAGTTCATCAGGCACTCTATCTATCAGATCTAGTCCCTTAAATCTATTTCTCACTTCCACTGTATAATCATAAGGGATTTGATTTAGGTCATACCTGAATCGTCTACTGGTTTTCCCTACTTTCTTAAATTTAAGTATGAATTTGGCAATAAGGAATTCATGATCTAAGCCACAGTCAGCTCCCAGTCTTGTTTTTGTTGACTGTATATAACTTCTCCATCTTTGGCTGCAAACAATATAATCAATCTGATTTCGTTGTTGACTATCTGGTGACGTCCATGTGTAGAGTCTTCTTGTGTTGTTGGAAGCGGGTATTTTTCTATGACCACTGTGTTCTTTTGGCAAAACTCTATTAGCCTTTCCCCTGCTTCATTCCATATTCCAAGGCCAAATTTGCCTGTTACTCCAGGTGTTTCTTGACTTCCTACTTTTGCATTCCAGTCTCCTTTAATGAAAAGGACATCTTTTTTGAGTGTCAGTTCTAAAAGGTCTTATAGGTCTTCATAGAACCGTTCAATTCAGCTTCTTCAGTGTTACTGGTTGGAGCGTAGGCTTGGAGTACCATGATATTGAATGGCTTGCCCTGGAAACCAACAGAGACCATTTTGTCGTTTTTGAGATTGCATCCAAGTACTGCATTTCAGACTCTTTTGTTGACCATGATGGCTACTCCATTTCTTCTGAGGGATTTCTGCCCACAGTAGTAGATATAATGGTCATCTGAGTTAGATTCACCCATTCCAGTCCATTTTAGTTCGCTGATTCCTAGAATGTAGACGTTCACTCTTGCCATATCCTGTTTAACCATTTCCAATTTGCCTTGATTCATGGACCTAAATTTCCAGGTTCCTATGTAATATTGCTCTTTACAGTATTGGACCTTGCTTCTATCACCAGTCACATCCACAGCTGGGTATTGTTTTTGCTTTGGCCCCATCCCTTCATTCTTTCTGCAGTTATTTCTCCACTGATCTCCAGTAACATATTGGGCACTTACTGACCTGGGGAATTCCTCTTTTGGTATCCTATCATTTTGCCTTTCAATCTGTTCATGGGATTCTCAAGGCAAGAACACAGAAGTGGTTTGTCATTCCCTTCTCCAGTGGACCACATTCTGTCAGACCTCTCCACCATGACCTGTCCATCTTGGGTGGCCCCACATGGCATGGCTTAGTTTCATTGAGTTAGACAAGGCTGTGGTCCATGTAATCAGATTGGCTAGTTTTCTGTGATTATGCTTTCAGTGTGTATGCCCTCTGATGCCCTCTCGCAACACCTACCATCTTACTTGGGTTTCTCTTACCTTGGTCGTGGGGTATTTCTTCACGGCTGCCTAGTAATAAAGAACTATGTGAGGTGATAGAAGGTTAACCAGCTTTTAAAATTTAGACATATGTTTTCATTAAGTAATTTTTCTTTATTCTAATTATCTATCTTGATTAAATACAACAAGAAACAATGAAGTGGAAAATAAGAAATCCTAAATAGTTGGAAAAAATTGAAATATATCACTAAGACACTTTATGTTAAGAAAAGGAAGTTGAAGTTTTCAGTTCATGTCCAAGGGATAACTGAGAAGTTGGAAATTGGGTTTATAATGATATGACATCAGGGCTGGGTTCCAGACTAAGCATCCCTTTAACAACCTGGTCATGTTGCCAGATGTAAAGTGCTCTTTGACATGTGCTAAAACTTTCAATATTTCATGCTAGAGAGAAGAGAAAAAGGCTTCAATTATTCACACCACATTACAACAGTTTCCCTAATTGGCTTTTGCATATCCAAAGTAGATACAAAATAAATTATTTCTCCTTCACAGCTAGTTATAAGGATGTTATTTCCTGCACAGATGCAAGACTGGTTATATAAAAAGAAGTAAGAAACTGTTTAGGTGGAGTGATTTTATAGAATACCAAATGCTGTCAACTTGACCAAATAACTTATCTTAAAATATGCCTGTATGTGTATGTCAGTGTGTGTGTGGTATCTGGTTGCCCACATTTCCACCTTTAACACTGGAAGCTTTTGAATTAAAACAATGCAATTTTCTATTTCAAAAAAGAAAATTGACAAAGTTTAATAAGCTTGATAACATTTGTATTGCATAGTGTAATCATGTACTTCTGTTGTATGCTTTCACACTTTTTAAGAGGGAAAATTTAGAAATAAGTACTAAAAGTAAAATGAAAATGCCATTTTATTTAATAAGTTGGTTTTAAAATTTTCATACTATATACTACACAAATTACAAATTGTAAAATAAAATGTGCACTAATATTTATTGCTTACAAGTCCAAGAAAACTGTGAATAATCTAAGTGTTCATTAGTAGAATAAAGACTAAAAAATAAATGCAAAGTTATATAATGCAGAAATCTTTGAAAAATGTATCCATATGTGCTTACTGAAGAAAAATTGCTAAGATAAAATATTGGGTGAGATAAAACAGAATAGGTAGTGTGATTATTTTCTATGTGAGTATACTTGCAAAAGTTTTACAGGGATAAACAGAGATAAACAGAAATAGAAACCAAAAAAAAAAAAAAAAAACCCAGAAATTTTCATGTACTTCCTTATGCATGGGTTCATGCTAAGTCACTTCAGTCATGTCCAAACCTGTGCTACCCTATGGACTGTAGCCTGCCAAGCTCCTCTGTCCTTGGGGATTCTCCAGGTGAAAATACTGGAGTAGGTTTCCATGCCCTCCTCCAGGGGATACTTCCAAAGCAGAAATCAAATGTATTAATCCAGGAATTTCTATGCATATGCAAAATACATCAAATTAGACAGAGATCTGTATAATCCATCTATATTTAAATGTATGCTTGCAAGTAAGAGCATACATGTGTGCTAAGTTGGTTCAGTCATGTCCAACTGGAATCAAACCCACATCTCTTATGTCTCCTGCATTGGCAAGAAGGTTCTTTACCACTAGTGCCACCTGGAAAGCCTGCTTGAAAAGTAAAATACTGTTTTCAGTGGTTACATATGAAAAAGTAAAATAATTAATTTCGTATTTCAACTTGTACCATTTGTATTTAACACAATTTATAGAAATTGTTATTGTAAGAGTATATGTCCTTCCATCCTTCACCTCTAGGCAATAGCAGCCCACTCCGGTACTCTTGCCTGGAGAATCCCAGGGACGGAGGAGCCTGGTGGGCTGCCGTCTCTGGGGTCGCACAGAGTCGGACACGACTGAAGTGACTTAGCAACTTAGCAGCATCCTCAGTTCAGTTCAGTTCAGTTCAGTCGCTCAGCCGTGTCCGACTCTTTGCGACCCCATGAATCGCAGCATGCCAGGCCTCCCTGTCAATCACCAACTCCCAGAGTTCACTCAGACTCATGTCCATCGAGTCAGTGATGCCTCCCAGCCATCTCATCCTCTGTTGTCTCCTTCTCCTCCTCCCCCCAATCCCTTCCAGCATCAGAGTCTTTTCCAATGAGTCAACTCTTCACAGGAGGTGGCCAAAGTACTGAAGTTTCAGCTTCAGCATCATTTCCTCCAAAGAAATCCCAGGGCTGATCTCCTTCAGAATGGACTGGTTAGATCTCCTTGCAGTCCAAGGGACTCTCAAGAGATTTTTCCAACACCACAGTTCAAAAGCACCAATTCTTCGGCGCTCAGCCTTCTTCACAGTTCAACTCTCACATCCATACATGACCACTGGAAAAACCATAGCCTTGACTAGATGGACCTTTGTTGGCAAAGTAATGTCCCTGGTTTTCAATATGCTATCTAGGTTGGTCACAACTTTTCTCCCAAGGAGTAAGCATCTTTTAATTTCATGGCTGCAATCACCATCTGCAGTGATTTTGGAGCCCCCAAAATAAAGTCTGACACTGTTTCCAGTGTTTCCTCATCTATTTCCCCAGAGTGATGGGACCAGATGCCTTGATCTTCGTTTTCTGAATGTTGAGCTTTCAGCCAACTTTTTCACTCTCCACTTTCACTTTCATCAAGAGGCTTTTGAGTTCCTCTTCACTTTCTGCTATAAGGGTGATGTCATCTGCATATCTGAGGTTATTGCTATTTCTCTCAACAATCTTGATTCCAGTTGTGATTCTTCCAGCCCAGTGTTTCTCCTCCTCACTGCCATTTAATTCCATGTGCTATCGGAACTAATTCTATTACACCCATTATCCTAGTTCACATCAATTAAAATAGGGGTACCAAAGGTCCCAGGTAAACTCTCACTCAAATTTTCATTCCCAAATACCTTTTCAGTTTCTAATCTGCCCCCTCTCTTATTTCTTTTCAAACACTAAAGTGTTCTTTGTCCCTGCAGTTCACAGTCCATCAACAATAAGACCTTGTTTATCTCTCCAATCATTTCTTCACTTCGTTACTCAACATGAAAGCTGTTTCTTGTGTGAAGTCTGTGCTTCCTCTGTTGCCCTGTCATTTGGTAGCTAGAAGAGTGATCTATCTTCTTTTTCATTTATATTTCCATATAATTAACCTACTCCTTCTTAACACTCAGATCCAATGTTCTTATCATCAATTTATAGCCACACCATCTTTCCTGGCACAGTCTTCTATTAATGACTCACTCTTTTTCTGATTTATTATTTATTGTATCTTATTTAATTTTTCCTAGTGGTTTGTCTCTCTTAATCCTCTAACCATATCTTGTCCTTCCATAGACCTTCTCTTCACAAACAAGTAGTTTATTCTCTGTATCTATGAGTATTTTATATTTTGTTATATTCACTTGCTTGTTTTATTTTTGCATGTCACATACTGAAAACTTACAGTATTATATTTCACTAAGCATAATACCCTACAGGTCCATCCATGATACTGTAAGTGGAAAGATTGCCTTCTGTTTTTTATGGCTGAGTAATATTTCATCAAATATGTCTGTGTCACATCTACTTTATCGGTTCACCTGTTGATGGATACTTAAGTTGCTTTTATATCATGGCTGTTATAAATAATACTGCTATGAACACTGAGTTGCATATAACTTTTCAGATTAGTGTTTTCATTTTCTTTGGATATATAAGAGATGGAACTTCTGGATTATATTGTAGTTCTATTTTTAACTTTTTGAGGAACCTCTATGCTGATTTTCATATTTATCACATTAACTTATAATCCCTCCCAACAGTGAACAAAGTTCATTTTCCTTCACATACTCTTCAACATTTATTATTTGTTGTTATTTTTACAATATCCACATAAAAGTTGTTTGATGATATCTCACTGAGGTTTTGATATGCTTTTCCCCAATGATTAGTAATATTGACTATTCTTAATGCACTTGTTGGCTAGTGATGTGTCTTCTTTGAAAATATGTCTTTTGGGAACTTCTGCCCATCAATTAGATTGTGGTGAAGTTTTGTTTCTTTTTCTTTTTTCTTTTTTTTTTAGCTATACAAGAACTTTATGTAGTTTAGATATTAACCCCTTAACAGACACAACATTTGCAAATATCTTCTCTTATTAAGAAGATTTTTTTGATTTGTTTGGTTAATGGTTCACTTCACTGTGCAAAACTTTTTAAGTTTTAATTAGGTCCCATGTGTCTACATTCACTTTTGTTGCTGTTGTGTAAAAAGACAGATACAAAAAAACATATATTCCTGACTTATGTCAAAAAATATAGTACCTATATTTTCGTCTAGCAGTTTTATGGTTTCAAGTCTTACATTTAGGCCTTTTAACTCATTTTTAGTTGATATTTGTATATGCTGTGAGAAAATGTTATAGTTTCATTGTTTTACATGTAGCTATCAAGTTTTTTCCATTTTATATTTTTCCTCTTGCATTATAGATTAATTGCATGGGTTTATTTTTTGGTTACTATTATTTTCTATTGATCGGTGTGTCTTTTTTTTTGAAGTACCATACTTTTTTTGATTGCTTTATTTCAGTGATTATTTGTTATCATTCTGTGAATAAACTGTCACAGGTATTTTAATAGATATTGCACTGAATATGTACATTGCTTTAGGTAGTATGGACAGTTTAACTACATTAATTCTTACAATCTATGAACATAGCTTTCCATTTATTTGTATTGTCTTCAGTTTTCTTCACCAATGGCTCATAGCTTTGACAGTATGGATCATCTCAAAGGCATGTCTTTCTGTGGGAGTATCTTTATGCTGTCTCTGTGTGCTTGGTGGCTTTTGTGGGAGCTGGGTTCTGAAATGAGCAGGAAGCTATGTCTTCTCTGGGAGTGCACTGTTAGCCACCACCTTGATAGTTGCAGGGGCTAGAGACAGAGCTGCAGCTGGGGCTTCTCCTATGCTCAGTGACATTACCACTCTATCAAGGGTGAGCTAAGTGTTCCATGGTTTGGAGTAGGAGCCCAGAGGGAGCTAGGTTTTTTACAAGTATGATGGATGTCTCCAGTTTGGTTTGGGACATTGCTGAGGCTTAAGGACTTCAGGTTGAACTTTATGCTGGTTTTACTTTTTTTCCCACGTGGATATCTTGTTTAGAGTCTGGGTTTGGTGTCACACAACTTGGCTGCTATTTACCCTTCTCAAGTGTGCATACAGACACACCCTTCAGTAGTGGTGGTCTCCCATATGCAGCTAGCTTTGCTCCCTCTGGAATGTGTCCAGGGATGTATGAGCTGGTATGGCTGTGCCTCTACTTTGTCAGAGATAGGGCAGGGATTGGAACCAGGTTTGTAACCCCAAGTGTGCATACAGTAGTTGGAAATAGCAGCCTCTGACTTAGTGGAGAGCAGTCTCAAAGAAAAATTATTGGAGAAGCACAATGTGTGAAGGAGACAAGCTGGGGCATTCCTGGCAAGCCAAGCAGATACCTGGATAATTTTCAGTCTGTTACCTCTGCATTGGGACTGGAAGTAAGCAAGCTTGTGTATATACTCTTCAAGGATGGATCCTCAATTTCTTACAGCTTTCTTATACATCCCACTGGTTTTCAAACCACCGAAGGGAGTTAACTATACTGATGTTGGACCCAGGGCTAAGATGTCTTATGTGTGTCTTGAACCCCTTGCTCCCCAGGGAGAATTTCTGAGCCTGTAATATCCCTCTAGTTTTCTGAATCTCCTGATAGAGGTGTGGGTCCCAGCAGATCCCTTATTAGCTTTGGTGGTAGAAGAGTCACCCTGCTAATTCCCAGGTTGACTTCAGCATGAATCACTCCACATGTGGTTTTGACATTCTCATGAGAGTAGGTGAGCCCAGCTCCCTACCCCACCATCTTGATCTACCCATTTGATGCTGTAATTTATAATGAGAAATATACATATTTGGTCTTCATTCTCATTTCTGGCAAAGCTCTCCTTAATCTCTTGGAGCTTCCTAAGTAGTGAGAGCTATGAAAGTGTCTTCTGTTTTGTTAACGGCCAGAACCTAAGGATGGAGGCAGTAGTCAGTGGAGCCAACCTTATAATTAAAGTATTGAAACTTCCAGTCCCACCCACACCATCCACCTATTGGGAGGAAAGAGGGGTTGTAGATTGACTTCAAACACCAATGGCAAAACATTGTCAATTATGCTTATGAAAAGCAGCCTCTGTAAAAAAACCAAAAGGTCAAAGTTTGAAAAGATTCCAGGAGGAATCTTGCTCTCTGGAGAGGCCCTTTTCCTGTACCTTGTTCTATGCTTCTCTTTTATCTGGCTGTTCTTAAGTCATAACCCTTTAAAATAAACTGGTGATCTAGTAAGTAAACTGTTCTTCTGAATTCTATAAACCACTTTATCAAATTAATTGAACCCAAGGTAAGGATTGTTGAATCTCAGATCTGTAGTAATTGGTTGGAAGCACAGGTGATCTGAATGGGAGTGAGGGGAAATCTTGTGGGTACTCAACCCTTAATCTGTGGAATCTGATATTATCTCCAGATAGATAGTGTTAAGGAATGAGTTAAATTTTAAGAAACTTTGGTTTGGACAGTTTCTTGATGTGTAGGGAAAATCCCCTCTCCACACATTGAAATTTGGGTGTAGAGCTGCATTTTGTGTCATCTGCTTGAGAATAAAAGTAATAGTTAATAATATTGGTAATTATGTCTGAACAATAGTTTTTATTCTTCAGCTCTCATTCTCAAATTTATTCCAGCCAGGCTTTAGCCAAGTGTTGATTTCTACATAGCTGGTTTCAATGATTACTTCTTAGAGACACCTCTAACTGGACCTGTCAGCACCATCTGAGAGGCTGATCACTTCTCTCTTCTTGAAACACATTCTTTACTCATCATGAAGACATAGCTATTATTTTGTTTTCATTATATCTCACTGGCTTCAGTTTTTCAACTTCCTTTGATATTTCCTATACCTTTTTCTGGGCTTTCCTGGTGGTTCAGACAGTAAAGAATCTGCCTGCCATGCAGGAGATCTGGGTTCAGTCCCTGGCTGGGAAAGATTCCTTGGAGAAGGAAATGGCTACCCATTCCAGTATTCTGGCCTGGAGAATTCCATGGACAGAGGAGCTTGGCCAGTTACAGTCCATGGGTTCACAAAGAGTCGGACATGATGGAGCCATTTTCACATACATACATACCTTCCTCTGACATTTAAATACTGGTGTATGCTGATATTAGACTTTTTTTTCATTCCCTGTTTGGATAGTGTGGTAGACTGACTGTAAGAATTCTCTTTATTTATTCCCTCACCTGAAGTCATGCATCCACAGCGTCATGTTGTGGCTCTTTCTATTAAAATGTAGGGTTTATTTCCTAATCACTTTAGTCTGCATTGTCTTTAATGAGACAGAAATAGTACTGCGCTATTTCTGAGTCTAAGCCACTAGAGAACTTGCACACTTTCACTTTCTTTGTGGAAACATTATGGCCATCACATGAACAAGGGTGGATTAGCTTTCTGGATGAAGGGATAAACAGTTTGTCTGTTGTGCCAACTGAGTGACAAATAATTGTCTGCTATAAAGAAAGAAGCCAACCTAAAAGAGCTGGTTTCTGGTCAGACAAAGAGTTCATCATAGACTTATGAACAAGGACACCGCGGATCAAAAAAATCTAGTCTACATCAGCAGAACTGCCTCAGTCACCCATAGACATGAGAACAATAATGGCATATATTTTTAAGCTACTGTGATAGGTAGCAGTTGTTCTTACTGCTCAAATGTGAAAGAAGGGATCAAGGTATGGACAACAACTTCTAGCTATTAGACTCTTAAGAAACTAGGGGAAAACTCTCTGTATGCAATAACTGGCTTATTATGGCTATCAGATTACTAGAGAATTCTTTGATTTGCCAGATTTTAAGACTTCTTTTAACCAAGAATATGAAGGAAGAGATGAAGAATAGTTTGGGAACACTGAAGATTGCAGCTTAATAATAAGATTTAAAGCTCTTGTGAACTGAAACTGAGATGTATCATCCTTTTCAATTCAATGATTGCAATGTAGAGACCCTAGTGATTTTTTAAGAACAAAGTAAAATAAATTTAAGTTATGCCAATAAGTAGAAAGTGAAGAGGAGAGTACAAGTTATATGAATATTAGTTTTAAAAGAAAGAAAAAACAGTGACTGCATAAGAAATTGAAAAGTTTAATATTTTGTATCAAGAAATAGATTGGGAGCCTTGTCCCTTCCCAAATTTCCTTTTAAGAAAAATCTAAACTTCAGTGCTATAATTATTTTAGTGCTTTTCCTGATATTTATAGAAAAATAGATATTCTTTCTGCTCTCTTAGTTATTGAATGCATTTTTAAATCAGATAAGCTTGCCTTAATTTCTTTTAAACTATTTTTCTAGTTCTATGTAAAATAGAGAAATTAGTATCTTTAAGTAATTTAGATAATATATTAGCATAATATTTATATAAATAAATACTTGCTTTCATAATATTAGATGACTTCTAGGAGAAACATACCCCTGAAGGAACAGAACTTGACTTTCTTAGGAAAAAAAAAAAGAGGTTGGAAAAAAATCTAGAGGTAGAGCAGAGATCATATTTTGATCCAGAAGTTGTGATGCAGTGGGAACAGACTTTATAAAACCAGATATTTGACTCAGAGAGAGAAATGGAAAGGAGAGAGAGAGAATAAACAGAGCAAGTTCACATAGAGAAATACTTTAACTTTTGAAACAACAGTAATGAGTTTCTTGTATTAAATTTGAATATAGACTCCCAGTAGCAAAAAACATATCCAACACTGATATATGGGGTTTATAATACTATTCTAAAATGCAAAGAACCAAGAGCTCTTGGACGACAGATGTCAAAAGGAAAAAGCAGCCAACTGAAACACCTCTCAGTGGCCAAAGATGGAGAAATTTGAACAAAAATTTAAAGTGCTATTGGCTTATAACCCAAAGTATAAATATATATCCATGAGTCCTTACCTACATAAATAGTTGATTATATGTATTTGCAGCTTATGCAAATATAAAATATTGTGATGTACACCCAAAACTATTATAATGTTTTGTGTCAATTACATTTAAATAGAAAATCATATAAAGTAATTGAATAAATAGAAGAGAATAGATAGATAACCCACACAGAATTTTAAATAATTAATGTAGGTACTCCTTTCTCAAAAAGACAGAGCCCTCCTTAAATGGGGCTACATATAATGACTACTTCCAAAAAATAAAGTGTGAAAAGGAGGAAAAAAGTTACTTAACAATGAATATACACAACAAACACGACTTGGGCCAGGTGATCAAGTTTAACATCAACACTGACAAGATGTTGGTAATATCTATTCTTAACATAAGTGCCGGGAGAAATATCAATAACCTCAGATATGAAGATGACCCCACCCTTATGGCAGAAAGTGAAGAGGAACTAAAAAGCCTCTTGATGAAAGTGAAAGTGGAGAGTGAAAAAGTTGGCTTAAAGCTCAACATTCAGAAAACCAAGATCATGGCATCCGGTCCCATCACTTCATAGGAAATAGATGTGGAAACAGTGTCAGACTTTATTTTTGGGGGCTCCAAAATCACTGCAGATGGTGACTGCAGCCATGAAATTAAAAGATGCTTACTCCTTGGAAGAAAAGTTATGACCAAGCTAGGTAGCATATTGAAAACCAGAGACATTACTTTGCCAACAAAGGTCCATCTAGTCAAGGCTATGGTTTTTCCAGTGGTCATGTATGGATGTGAGAGTTGGACTGTGAAGAAAGCTGATTGCCAAAGAATTGATGCTTTTGAACTGTGGTGTTGGAAAAGACTCTTGAGAGTCCCTTGGACTGCAAGGAGATTCATTCAGTCCATTCTGAAGGAGATCAGCCCTGGGATTTCTTTGGAGGGAATGATGCTGAAGCTTAAACTCCAGTACTTTGACCACCTCATGTGAAGAGTTGACTCATTGGAAAAGACTTTGATGCTGGGAGGGATTAGGGGTAGGAGGAGAAGGGTATGACAGAGGATGAGATGGCTGGATGGCATAGCTGACTCAATGGATGTGAGTCTGAGTGAACTCCGGTAGTTGGTTATGGACAGGGAGGCCTGGCATGCTGCGATTCATGGGGTCACAAAGAGTTGGACACGACTGAGTGACTGAACTGAACTGCACTGAACTGAACATGATGTTGCAAACACAGCATTTTACTTATTTGATCTTCTGTCCAAGAAGCACATAACTTCATCCTAATTGTGAATGTTTGCCTGCTCAGTAGCTTCAGTCATGTCCAACTCTTTGTGACCCCATGGACTGTAGCCTGCCTTGCTCCTCTGTCCATGCGATTCTCTAGGCAAGAATATTGGAGTGGGTTACCATGCTCTCTCCATGGTATCTTCTGACCCAGGGATTGAAGCTGCCTCTCTTGCATCTCCTGCACTGGCACGCGGATTCTCCACCATAAGCGCCAATTAGGAAGCCCAATCAGAGAGACCTAATTGAGGACATTCTAGACAACGATCAATACTTCCCTGAACTATCAGGTCATCAAAAATAAGGAAACACTGAGACACTGTCAAAACAAAGAGGAATCTAAGGATTCATGAATATTCACTCAAATATGGAATCCTGGATATCATCCTGAAACAGAGAAAGAATACTAAGCAAAAACCAAGAAGACAAAATCTGTATGTATGTATGACTCTAAAGAATAAGAATGTATGAAGACTGGTTTATGGTTGTGACAAACTTACCAACTTGTAAATACTAAGAAAAACTGTATGTATGTATGTATGTATGTATTAGTTGCTCAGTTCAGTTCAGTTTAGTCGCTCAGTCGTGTCCAACTCTTTGCAACCCCATGAATCGCAGCACACCAAGCCTCCCTGTCCATGACCAACTCCCGGAGTTCATTCAAACTCATGTCCATCTCATCAGTGATGCCATCCAGCCATCTCATCTTCTGTCGTCCCCTTCTCCTCCTGCCCCTAATCCCTCCCAGCATCAGGGTCTTTTCCAATGAGTCAATTCTTCACATGAGGTGGTCAAAGTACTGGAGTTTCAGCTTTAGCATCATTCATTCCAAAGAAATCCCAGGGCTGATATCCTTCAGAATGGACTGATTGGATCTCTTTGCAGTCCAAGGGACTCTCAAGAGTCTTCTCCAACACTGCAGTTCAAAAGCATCAATTCCTTGGCGCTCAGCCTTCTTCACAGTCCAACTCTCACATCCATACATGATCACAGGAAAAACCATAGCCTTAACTAGATGGACCTTAGTCGGCAAAGTAATGTCTCTGCTTTTGAATATGTTGTCATGTCCAGCTCTGTGGTCTCATGGGTAAGAGTCCCTTGATTCTCCTTCTTTAGGGGATTTTCCCAACCAAGGAATTGAACCTGTATCTCCTGCATTGCAGGTATATTCTTACCCTCTGAGCCACCAGGGAAGCAAGGGGAAACTGGATCTGGTGCAAATGGGAAGTCTTTGCACTATTGTCACATTTTTTCCTCAATAAATTTAAGACTATTCACAATAAAACAGTTTGAAAATTAAATGTGAGGCACAATTATATACAAAAGAGTTAAAAATAATTTTGCTTTGTTAAAAGTGAAAACAGACAGCCTGCTATCCAGGCTGCTTGGATTTCTGCATATTTCACAAAGCCTCTCAGTGTCCTGATGATTCTTCCATGGAATGGAGTCTTTGAAGAATAGAATCAGGAGTTCACTGATCTAAAGAATAAGGTTGATAATATACAAGTGTTTGTAGGAGAAAAATTATGAAATTCAGCACTTGCCCTTGGGTCCTCAAAAACATACACAAGTACATCCACTCCACTGTGCTGGCACAGATGAACTGCTTTGTAAGTGGGAGCTAGTGTTATTAGTGCTGGAGTGTATAATGAATACTACATTGTGTGCTTGGGCACAGAAAAAGAAGAGAGTGGTAAGTGGAAAGTCAGAAATAAGATACCATTTCATAGAATTCCATCAACTCATAGATGGCTTCTAATTTCCCTATTTATTCTAAGAAACTGGATAGATGAGATTTGTGATTTTCTCACCTCCCCCCATAATAAATGATAAAGCCATATACATTGTTTCTGTCATTTAGTTCAGTTCAGTTGCTCAGTCATGTCCCACTCTTTGTAGCCCCATGGACTGCAGCATGGCAGGCTTTCCTGTTCATCACCAACTTCCGGAGCTTGTTCAAACTCCATCGAGTTTGCCATACAGTCATCTATCTCATCCTCGGTTGTTCTCTTCTCCTCCTGCCTTCAATCTTTCCCAGCATCAGGGTCTTTTCCAATGAAAAGTTCTTCAGTTCTTCTCATCAGGTGACCAAAGTACTGGAGCTTCAGCTTCAGCATCAGTCCTTCCAATGAATATTCAGCATTGATTGCCTTTAAGATTGACTGGTTTGATCTTGCAGTCCAAGGGACTCTCAAGAGTTTTCTCCAATACCACAATTCAAAAGGATCAATTCTTCGGCACTCAGCTTTCTTTATAGCCCAACTCTCACATCCATACATGAGTACTGGAAAAAACTAGCTTTGGCTAGACGGACTTTTGTTAGCAAAGTAATATCTCTGCTTTTTAATATGCTATCTAGTTTGGTCATAGCTTTTCTTCCAAGGAGCAAGCATCTTTTAAGTTTCATGGATGCAGTTACTATCTGCAATGATTTTGGAACCCAAGAAAATAAACTGTGTTACTATTTCCATTGTTTACCCATCTATTTGGCATGAAGTGATGGGACCGTATGCCATGAACTTAGTTTTTTGAATGTTGAGTTTTAAGCCAGCTTTTTTACTCTCCTGTTTCACTTTCATCAAGAGGCTCTTTAATTCTTCTTTCCTTTCTGCCATAAGGGTGGTTTCATTTGTATATCTGAAGTTATTGATATTTCTCCCTGCAATCTTAATTCCAACTTATGCTTCATTCAGCCCTGCATTTTGCATTATGTGCCCTGCATGTAAGTTAAATAAGCATGGTGACAACATACCTTGAAGTGCTCCTTTCCCAATTTGGAACCAGTCCCTTATTTCATGCCCAGTTCTAACTGTTTCTTCTTTACCTGCATACAGCTTTCTCAAAAGGCAGGTAAGGTGGTCTGGTATTCTCATCTCTTGAAAAACTTTCCACAGTTTGTTGTTATCCACACAGTCAAAGGCTGTAGCATACACAATGAAGCAGAAGTAGATGTTTCTCTGGAATTCTCTTGCTTTATCTATGATCCAACAGATGTGGGCAATTTGATCTCTGGTTTCTCTATCTTTTTAAATTTTAGCTTGAATATCTGGAAGTTCTCAGTTTATATACTGCTGAAGCCTTGCTTGGAGAATTTTGAGCGTTTCTTTGCTAGTGTGTGAAGTGAGTGCAATTGTGTTGTACTTTGAACAATCTTTAACTTTACCTTTCTTTGGGATTGGAATAAAAACACCTTTTCCTGTCCTGTGGCCACTGCTGAATTTTCCAAATTTGCTGGCATATTGAGTGCAGCACTTTAACTGCATCATCTTTCATTAGGAGAGCATAAGGCAATTATAGCATCAGGAGCAACTCTATTTTAGCACTGTCTCTTAAGATGTTACAAATAGCTCCCCTGTCTCTGTTTTACTTATGAGAAGTATTTCTTACACTGTAATATATTCTGTAAGATTAAAGACACATATTTGTCTTTTAGGGACATGACAAGATAGTGTTGTGATAGCAAGAAAAAAATCTGAATTGGATCAAAGATTTCATAAATCCAATGTGGGCAGGCTTTGCAAAAGTACATTAATGAATGCTATCTATTAACAGGATTTGGTTTGCTGAAGACACAGACATGTGGTATTATATTAGCAAAAACAATTTCAGATAATTCTTGCTTTTGATAATTTTGTGAATTGATAGAGAGCTGCTGATAGTGATCTGCACTTAGATATGATATTTTGTCCTTCCTTGTGGGAATAAATGATCTTTCTAACTAGTTTATCTGTGATAAATTAAGTTTAAGATTCTCTCCAATCAAACATGCATCTAAATAGTAATAAAATTACACTATAAAAAATGAAATCTTTAACTGACATAAATGAGCAACTGTGACATCTGAAGGGAACACATGCCTTAGATCTCTAATGGCTTGCACTTCAAAATGCTGATTTTTCAGTGTCAGGATAAATCCATCTGTAACGAAATATCACCCATATGATGTTTCCATAGCTTTATTCTCTATGTTAGAAGAGTTTTCTTCCTTTTTAGTAAAATGGATCATCAAAAGGCCAACTCAAAGAGAAATATAAAGAAAGCACTTGAATATTATATTTTCATGGCTTTCTAAAAGAGGCTTAGACTTTGATCATTTCTCACTTGATCAAAGAGTATTTGGTACCCTCTGTAGGGAAGTGTATTGTGTAGTATCCATCAGATTTTATTCATAACTTCATCATGACAAAAGTGAAAGAAAAAATTGCTTTTATTATAAATTGGATGTGCTTAGGTAAAACAAGCATGGCTATACACACACACACACATACACACACACACACACACACACACACACATATATATATATATATATATACATAATTTTAATTTAAAATATATAGTCACTGCTCTTATGTAAACAAATATCATCCATTGTGGAAAAATAATTGAAACAAAAGTTGAATTTAAAGTCAAATGTGGTGATATTCATCTTCTATAAATATTTTAAAATCAATCTTGTCAGTGTTTCTTACCATATGACCAATAAGCAATATCCCCTGACTATGATTTATCACAATTTTTTTATTGAAAAATCACTAAAGTAGTGTAATAAATGTACTAAATATAACAATTAACATTTTTGTAGGTTTAAACTCAATGCTCATTTATAAATCAGATTGTTAAATAAAAATGCACTCAAATTCTAAGGCATTCCCTGGAATAAAATTAAGTACATTAGACAGCATAAAAATTTTAATGTCTAATCATAACTAAAAATAGAAAATGATACACAATCTCAAATGGCTTTCACCTTTGTAAATACCTTGATATTTTACCAAGCTTGCAATCCCATGGAGGCTTACATTAATTTTATTTTCTATTACTAATAATATGATAAAGGCCAGGAGATATTCATATATAAGTACAACTTTGATTTCTGAATGTTTGCAGTATAAGACAGAATGTGTTTTCTTTCTGTATTATGTCTAGCATTTATATACAATATAAAACACCTAAGTTAAACAATGAGACTAATATTCTGGAAGCTTTGTTTATCCAAGTTTGTGAATTCTTCTCATTGGAAATCCAAGGATATTTATAACTTTATTAAAATATTCTAGGGTTTCTCCTGTGGCTCAGATGGTAAAGAATCGGCCTGCAATGCAGGAGACCCGTATTTGATCACTGGGTTGGGAAGATCCCTTGGAGAAGGAAATGGCAGCCCACTCTAATATTCTTCCCTGGGAAATCCCTTGAACATAAGAGGCTGGTGAGTTACAGTCCATGGAATTGCAAAAGGGTCAGACTACTTAGTTACTAAATAATAACAACATATATATGTCAGTCGCAATCTTCCAGATCATCCTCCCCCATTTCCCTCCTTGGTAACCATAAATTTGTTCTCTAAGTCTGTGACTCTATTTCTGCTTTGCAAATAAGTTCATGTTTACCATTTTTCTAGAGTCCACACATAAGTGACAAGTTTTTTTTTTTTTTTTTTGTCTTTTGACTAACTTTACTCTGTATGACAATATTTAAGTCTATCCATGGCTTTAGAAATGGTACTAATTTCATTCATTTTTTGTGACTGAGTAATATTCCACTGTATTCAAAGTCTACTTTAGTCATTTCTCTATGGACATTTATTCACCTACATTATAAATTTATCCATTTCTGCATGGACTTTTAGTCACCTAATCTATGACAAAAGTAGTAAGAATATACAATGGAGAGAAGACAAGTCTCTTCAATATGTTCTAGGAAAACTGGACAGCTACATGTAAAAGAATGAAATTAGAATACTACCTAACACCATATACAAAAATAAGCTAAAAATGGAATAAAGATCTAAATGAATTGCTGGGTACTATGATACTTTAAAATTTAAAGGAAAACATAGGCAGAAAATTCCTTAGCATAAATTACAGCAAGATTTTTTTTCATACACTCCCTAAAAAGTGAAAATGAAAAGAAAAATTAACAGTTGGTACCTAGTTACACTTAAAAGCTTTTGCATAGCAAAGGAAACCAAAAACAAGATTAAAAGACAGCTCTTAGACTGGGAAAAAATATTTACCAGCAAAACAACTGATAAGGGATTAATCTCCAAAATATACAAAAAATTCTTACAGCTCAATAAAAGAAAAGAACCATATCAAAAAATGAGCAGAATGAATACATAGACATTTCTCCAAAAATGACACAGAGATGGCCAAGAGGCATATGAAAATATGTTCAACATCACTAATTATTAAAAAAACATAAATCAAAACTACAATGAGTTATCACCTCACACTAGTCAGAAGGGCTATAATTAAAAATATCTACAAACCTAATCTTGGAGAGGTTGTGGAGAAAGGGAATCCACTTGCTCTGTTAGTGGGAATAAAAATTGTTACAGATACTATAGAGAATAGTATGAAAGTTCCTTAAAAACTAAAAGTAGATCTATGATAAGACCCATTCCATTCATAGGCCTGCCCTTTGGAGAAAACCTAGAATTTGAAAAGAAACATTCTGCACAGTGCTCATTACAGCACTCTTTACAATAGCCAGGATGTAGGAGCAACCTAAATGTCCTCATCGTTGCATAAGGCAGAATTTTTTTTTTCTTTCTTTTGACTGATATTTCATTGTATGCATATATATATATATGTGTGTGTGTGTGTGTGTGTGTGTGTGTGTGTGTGTGTGTATATACATATATATATATCAGTTCAGTCAGTCATGTCCGACTCTCTGTGACGCAATGGACTGCAGCACTTCAAGCTTCCCTGTCCATCACCAACTCCTGGAGCTTGCTCAAACTCATATCCATCGAGTCAGTGATGCCATACAACCATCTCATCCTCTGTCATCCCCTTCTCCTCCTACCTTCAATCTTTCACAACATCAGAGTCTTTTCCAATGAGTCAGTTATTTGCATCAGGTGGAATATTGGAGCTTCAGCTTCAGCATCAGTCCTTGCAATGAATATTCAGGATTGATTTCTTTAGGATGGACTTGTTGGATTTTCTTGCAGTCCAAGGGATGCTCAAATGTCTTCTTCAACACCACATCTAAAAAGCACGAATTCTGGCACACTCAGCTTTCTTTATGGTCCAACTCTCACATCCAGACATGACTACTGGCACAAGCCAGTCCATGTGAAAGAAGTGAAGAGAGACAAGTGGCTTTTACTCTCTCTGGAACGTGGGTCAGGGTCTGTATGGTTAGAACTTTGAACCAGTGCCAGGAAGGGAATGTACAGGGCTGTCTTCTTGTTAGGTCCAAATGCGAGGCCAAAGAGGTAGATGAAGGGCGAAAAAGTTGCGTTCAGGTTGAGCATCCAAAATGGGGTTCTTCTCTTGGTTACACACAACTCCATAGAATACCCCAAACAAAGAAACTGACCACTTTAAATAGGTGAATTTTATAGTATATGTATTACATCTCAGTAAAGCTATTTAAATAAAACACTGATGAACATACAGTCCTGGTTAAGATATGGAACTAACAAAGATATATATGGCTGACAGGAATGCAAAAATGATAAACCTGAAATTGTAAAACTTTTGTAAAAAGTTTTGAAAGCTTTGCTTTTTTTTTTTAAACTTTAAACATGAACTTATAAATTGAGCAAGACATTCCACTTTTATGTATTCTAATCCAAGAGGAATAAAAACATGTGTGCATGCATGCTCAGTCACTTCAGTTATGTCTGACTCTTTGTGACCCTATGGACTGTACTCCACCAGGCTTCTCTGTCCATGGAGATTCTTCAGGCAAGATTATTTCTAATAGACCACATTTTCAAACAATCCATTTACTGAAATGAATACACAAATTGTGGTATGTAAATGCTCTTACCTGCAACAGCAGTGTGCTCTGTGAATGGAGCTAGTAAAGCAAAGAGTCATATGCTTCAATGTCTATTACATTCTTGAACTGGCAAACTGATCTGTGCTGAATGTAATCAGCTCACTCTGGTGAATCAGAGGGTTTATTGTTGAGATACAAAGCTACAAATTTGAGGCACTTGACGAGGAGAGTTCAATCAGATAATATCAGGAAAATATATGTGTGCACTTGAAAAGAAGCACAGCGCTCCCCAAACTTAAGGCCTCTTGGAATACCACGTCTTAATGTATTCATCGACATACATTTGTACATTTTTAAAGAAGATATTTAACATTCTTTTAGCATGTTTGTAATTGCAAGACTTGTGATGTACCTAAAATTTCCATTTTTAATTCATTAATCTATTCATATACTGCTGTAGATTTAAAACATCAATATTTTACTCATGCAGATATACATAGAGTCATACCTTCAGGTACTTGCAAAATTGTGACTCATAATATCTGCTTTTGTTCAATTCTTCTTGAAATAAGTTAGTGAATTAATCAGGATTACAGTATAAACTTGTTGCTTATTTAAGTTTTATTCTGAATTTCTAATGCCTGTGCCAATTCTACACTATTTTTTCATATAAGAAGAACAACAATATTTTAAAAGCCAATGTCACGCCTCACAGTAAGATGTAAATATAATGCTTTAGATACCTACTTAAACTTATCTACTATAAGTTCAGATGATTTTAAATATTTAAGTTCATGTGTGTTTTAAAAAATCATGTATATTTGTTGTTTGACTAGAGTATAACACTATAAATATGTGTTCTATAGCTTAAATCAGCCATTCTGTGCAACTGCATGTATCATTATTTTTATCCTCATTTTACTGTATTCTAGAAGAATCAGTGTTCAAATGAGGAGTGTAAGATAGAAAGAGCTCATTGTTTAGACTTGCATATAACCTTCAGTTCATAATTAGATAATTCATCCAAAAAAATTGATGCCAAGTTTCATGTCTTTTCATTCAAACCAGACAGGAAATTAGAATCAAAATAATGCTAATTCTCAAAGTTAAAATACATGGACATCAGAATAGCTTGTGATAGAGTTTAGTTAACAATAATTCTAAATAAGGTCTTCAAATTCCAGCTTCATAAATAACAGAAAATAAAATTGTCTTTTTTAACTGTGAAGAGCAAGACAGATACGAGTGCTGGTAAATGTTGAGATGTACCCCAGCTGCAATGCAGAAATAAATTTTCATAGTTCCTTGTTCTTACTTGCTTTCAGTTCTCCCCTTATTCTTACTCTCTGCCCACAAGTCTCAGAGCTTCTGCTATACCATTGACAACTCCACGTGGCAGTTGTTGATGAATATTGATAAATCAAGATGTGCCTATCATGACTTTCAGAAAACTACTGCTACTTTCCCTACTGCACTGGCTGTTCCTTGTCAATATTCTTTGCTGACTTTGCTTCATCACTCTGGCATCTCAGGACTCAGACATGTTCTCTTTTGTGTCCTCATTCACACCTTTGGAGTCTTCGGCTGTAAATATCCTCTTTGTACCAATGACTCACAGACCAGGATGCAAAAATTTTATTTACCTGCCCCTTGAACTTCAGATATGTTTATACCCTGCCTACTTGACATCTCTATTTTGATGTCTTACACTCAAACATGATAAATGTCATATATATATATATATATATAATATGCATTATATATATGCATATTATATACATTATAAATATATACATTTATAATGACTTTAAAAAAATTTGTTGAGAGTATCATTGATTTATGGTGTTGTGTTAGTTTCTGCTGTACAGCAAAATGAGTCAATATATAGCCTCTTTTTTTACTTCACATCAGGTCACCAGAGAGAACTGAGTAGAGTTCTCCAAGCTATACAGTAGCTTCTCATTAGATATCTATTTTATACATAGCATTGTAAATATGTCAGTCCCAATCTTCCAATTCATCTCATCCTCCCTTCCCTGCCTTGGTGTCCATAGGTTTATTGATTGTCTTCATCTTTTTTTTTTTTTTTTTAACCTCCAAACGTGCTTCTCCACATTCTCACTTATCTCTGAAAAGAGATACTTCATGTTTTCAGTTACTCGGGACAAGCAACTCAGAGTAAGCAAGATTCATTTTTCTCTTACCTCTCATATTCACTCTGTCTATTGTTGATGCTCCTTTGAAATATCTCCTGGGGCTGAGGCATTTTCACCTATTCCTTTTCTCTCAGCTTTATCCAAAGCACCATCACCCCTTGCTTGAATCACAATAGCTTTCTAATTTACCTCCTTCCTCTGAGTACTTCTTTCTATTTCCACCAATCCATTTGTAACACAGAAATAAGAATGACAATTTAAAGTGTGAAACAAATGCTACCTCTGTGATCAGACTCTCCAGTGGCATCTCATTTTTTTTTTTTCAAGGTAAATATTCTTTTAGTCCAAAGTGTATGACCCTTCATTACTTCTCCAACCTTAACTTCTGTTTCTCTCACCATTGTTCACTGGGTTACAACCACTCTGAATCCTATGAAATTCCATAGCACAACAAGCATTTTTCCACCAACCTTGCATTCAGATTTTACCAGAAATCCTAATTTTTAAAACGTGCCTTTAGGTTCTTCATATTCCTATTCCAATATCACCTTATAATTGAATTTTTCTCTTACATTCTGGAGAAAAAGTTAACTCTTTCTCAATATTGTCAATATGTCAGTTCTTTCAAGTTGACCTACAGATTCAATGCAATCCCAATCAACATATCAGCAATTTATTTCATGGATATCAACAAACTTCTTCTATGGTTATATGGTGAGGTAAAAGACTAGGATAGGAGGGAAGTGGGAGGGGGGGGTTCATGTTTGGGATCTCATGTACACCCGTGGTGGATTCATGTCAATGTATGGCAAAACCAATACAGTATTATAAAATAAAATAAAGTAAAAATAAAAAGTTAAAAAAAATGAAAAAAAAAATGAAGGAAAAAAAAAAAAAAAAACAATGCTGCAAGACTGATGCTACCGAATTCAAAACTTCCTGTACAACTACAGTAACGAAGATAGTATGGCAGAGGTGAAAAAACAGATGCATAGATCAATGTAATAGAATCAAGATCCCAGAAGCAGACCCACATAAATATTTACAACTGATCTTTGACAAGACGCAAAAGTAATACAATGGAGCAAAGATAGTCTCTTCAACAAACGGTGCTGTAACAACCAGACTTTCGCATACCTACCCTCACCCATTCCCCCGGCAAAAGAGACTCTAAATATGAATCTCAAATTCTTCAAAAAAAATCAATGCCAAATGAATCACTGGGCCTAAAAATAAAATGCAAAACTATAAAATTATTAGAAGATAACATAGGAGAAAACCTAGATGACCTTGTGTATGGCAAAGTCTTATTAGATATAATACCAAAAATACAATTATGTTAGAAATAATTAATAACTTGATTTCATTAAAACTGAAAGTTTCTACTCTGTGAAAGATAATATCAAGACCAGTATTATTACCAAGACCAATATTATTGTTTCTTTATTATCAAGAAAGATAATAAAAAGACCAACCACAGTCTGATAGAAAATATTTTACAACACCTTTAATGGATTTTTTCCAAAATATATTTCAGAAATACTTAAAACTTAACAGTAGTAAACAAAGGATCTGATTATAAAATAGGCCAAAGACTTTAAAAAAGATATATGGATAATGAATAAGCAAAGCATATATAAAGAGGAGTGTATAACATGATATCATATGTCTTCAGCAAAATACAAATTAAAACACCAATGAAATACCACCACACATCTATTAGAAATGCCAAAATTTGGAACACTAAAAACAGCAAAAAGTAGTAAGGATGTGGAGCAACCAGAATTCTCATATTTTTGGGTAGGATTGAAAAATAGTATAGTCAATTTAGAAGACAGTTTAGCAGTTTCTTACCAAACTAAACATATTCTTACCATATGATCTAGCAAACATTCTGCTTAGTATTTATGTACTCAAAGGAACGGAAACATATGTCAACAGAAAATCCTGCATACTAACATTTATAGCAGATTTATTCATAGTTGCAAAAGCTTGGAAACAACCGAGATGTTCTTCAGTAGGAAAATGGATAAATAAGCTGCGGTACATCCAGATAATGGAATTTTATTCAGCACTAAAAAGAAATGAGCTATCAAGCTGTGAAAAGACATGGAGACAACTTAAATGCATCTTACTAAGTGAAAGAAGCCAAGCTATGTGAAACCCACTATACGACATATTGGAAAAAGCAAATGTATGGAATCAGTAAAAAAAAAATTATTGTACTATTTCAAATATCTCTAAGATTAATTTTATCCCTTGAAACACAGGGAATGTTTTTGCTGTTTTATTTCTCTTATGAATTATAGCATTATAGTAACATGATTCATGTTTGAGTAAAATAAAATTTTGTGAGTTATTTAGGCAATAGTGTGATTTTTGAGGAATATAGGTTATGTATGTATGTATGTATTTACGAATGCATGTATATATTTAACACAGAGCTTTTCCAAATCTCAGCTCTTCACATACCCTCATTGAGCTTCAGTTTTCTTATTGCCCTAAATGAGGATATAAGTTACAATTTTAAGGCTGCTGTGAGATATATTAGTTTTCTATGCTTTGTAATAAGTTACCTCTAAGTTAATGTCTTAGAGCAACACAAGAGTGTTATCACACAGTTCCTGTGTGTGGTCTCATTTCTCACAAAACCGAAATCAAGGATTTGCCCAGAACTGAGATTCTCATCTAGATCTCTGTTTCCTCTTATCCTTCAAGCTGATAGAATCTGGTTCCCTGTAATTGTAGGACTGAGGTACCTCTGTTCTTGTTGGTTGTCTGCTGGGATTCACACTTACCTCCTCGGTGTCACCCATAGCTCCTGGCTGCAAGGCCCCCACTAGAGGCAGTTCACAAGACTGTTTGCACCCCACTCCAGTACTCTTGCCTGGAAAATACCATGGACAGAGGAGCCTGGTGGGCTGCAGTCCATGGGATCTCAGAAGAGTCGGACACGACTGAGCGACTTCACTTTCACTTGTCACTTTCATGCTTGGAGAAGAAAATGGCAACCCACTCCAGTGTTCTTGCCTGGAGGATCCCAGGGACAGTGGAGCCTGGTGGGCTGCCGTCTATGGGGTCTCACAGAGTCGGGTACGACTGAAGCAACTTAGCAGTAGCAGGAGCAGTCCAGATGCAGAGTGTGTATTACCCTTTTTCTCTTTTAAGGACTCACTTAAGCAGGTCAATCAGCATAATCTCCCTTTGGATTGATTTAAGTCAAGTGAGTCAGTTGAGTTCAGTTTCTTAGTTGTGTCTGACTCTTTGTGACCCCATAGACAGCAGTACGCCAGGCCTCTCTGTCCACCACAAACTCCCAGAATTTATTCAAACTCATGTCCGTTGAGTTGGTGATGCCAACCAACCATCTCATCCTCTGTCATCCCCTTCTCCTCCCGCCTTCAATCTTCCCCAGCATCAGGGTCTTTTCAAATGTGTCAGTTCTCATCAGGTGGCCAAAATATTGGAGTTTCAGCTTTAGCATCAGTCCTTCCAATGAATATTTAGGACTGATTTCCTTCAGGATGGACTGGTTGGGTCTCCATGCAGTCCAAGAGACTCTCAAGAGTCTTCTCCA
This sequence comes from Capricornis sumatraensis, assembly GCF_032405125.1. Taxonomy (NCBI): domain Eukaryota; kingdom Metazoa; phylum Chordata; class Mammalia; order Artiodactyla; family Bovidae; genus Capricornis; species Capricornis sumatraensis. The sequence goes on along the minus strand of NC_091085.1, from coordinate 45,536,833 downwards.
ACACCACAGTTCAAAAGTATCAATTCTTTAGTGCACAGCTTTCTTTATAGTCTGACTCTCACATCTATACATGACTACTGGAAAAACCATAGCTTTGATTTAGGGATCTTAATTTCTTCTACAAAATCTATTTTACCATATCACATAATAATGAAGGAAATATTGCACCAAGTCCCACATAACAGGCTCACCACCCAACAGGCCAATAAATCGAGACATGAGTTGTTGGGGCAAAGAAGATGACTTTATTTGGAAAAACACCAGATCAAGGATATGGTAGATTAGTGTCCCAAATAATCACCTTCCCCAAGTTAAAATTCACACTTTTTTTAATACTTAAAGGAGAAGGGGGTGTGGTCATTTGTTACAAACTTCTTGATGTAGGAATTCTTTGTTGTTGCAGCTACCACATAGGTCAGGTCACAATGCTCCTGTAAGCCTCCAACAAGACAAATGTTATTCTCTTTCTTCAACTTTTTGTCTCTCTATGAATGGAAAGGGCTTACCAGGTGGTGCTAATGATAAACAACTGGCCTGCCAATGAAGGTTAGATGTAACAGATGCAGGTTTGATCCCTGGGTTGGAAGGATCCCCTGGAAGAGGGCATGGCAACCCACTCCAGCAATCTTGCCTGGAGAATACCATGGACAGAGAAGCCTGACAGGCTGCAGTCCATAGGGTCGCACAGAGTTGGACATGACTAAAACAACTTAATACACACACATGAATGGAAATGTGTTATACCTTTAAAGGTCAGAACCTTGAGAACTTGGACTGTCATGTATATTTCATATTACGTGCTATTACCTGTTATTTACATGTATACTGCATGCTAAAGGCAACACTCTTGTAGCAAAATCAATGGAATACCAAATTAAAGTAAAAGAGATCAATTGTAGGGTTAGATTTGTTCTTTCCTATTACAATATCCATCATGTGCATCCCATTCTCAAGGTTTGGGGGCATTACACCAGGGCAGAATCATTGATGGTTGCCTTAGAATTCTGCCTAGCACATGAGAAATCAAGTTATTTTATAGGAGATGTACACTGTATATGCTCAAGAAGTGTGTGTCATTATTATGCCCCTTATTTTTATCTTTTAAATACATAATAGGTTTATGTTTTAGGAAGTAGCTTGTATTATGATAATTACAATTTAGGAAAATTACTGATTACACATATCATGTAAAAGCATTCTCAGGTCTTGAGTAAAAGAAGACATTGATAAATTATGTGAAATATCTATTCTATTTTACCTCTATTTTAACTATTTTTTCACTTGAGCAATTTGCCCATCATGTTTCCTAGGAGACTAAGTAAATTGTACTTTAAGATGCTGCAAAAGGAAATTTCCATGTCTTTCAAGTACAAGCTACATTATTTATTACCAGATCAGTGTTCTGGCAGTGTTGCTTATAAGTAGATATACTGATTTAATCCTAAAATCAGTCAGGTGAGCTGAGATTTGCCTTGGGCTATAGGATAAGGAATGTATCTTACTTTGCTACAACATTTGAAGCCAAGTTCATCGAAGAAAATATTCAAATTTAAAGCAATTGTAAAGAAAAATATTGCTGTTTCTTTGGACAATGTGATTGAACAAAAAAGCTAAAATTTTAACTGGAATTATTCTTAACATATATCTACCATGAAATTTTGGCAAAGATATTATTCTCAAGGTAAAGATGAAAGTTATTAATTCAGTATACAAGCTAGTTATTATTGCTATACTTATGAATATGAAAAACCCTAAACATAGTTTTTCTCAAAAGATGCTCAGCTTTTTAAAATAACAGCAAATTATTTAATGTCACTGGCAACTTTGCTGTCAGATAAAATGTAATTACTTCATGAAACCACTTGGAAGTAGACAGTTCATCATATTTATAAATGAGTATTAAGATAATTTTGATATACAATATAGAAAACTTTAAAAATACTGTCATTTAGAAAGATTTCAAAGTAAATTAACCAGTTTCTGTATGTGGCACATTGTATTTGGGCAAAGAAAGCAGGGTTGTCAGTAGTTCTCTACTGACAGTAGATCTCCCAAGTCAGTGTCATAACCCAGCTGAATCTGCACCATCCCAACCTTGGACCCACAATTCTTCTAATCTCCACTGTTAGAGTCACATGACTGCCATATCTAAGGCAAGACATTTCTCAAGATATGGCATCAACCTAATGATTATTTTTAAAAAATAAGACAATTATGTGCTCTCTTGATTTAGTTTCAATTGAACTTTCTGTTGCTCCTCTGTTGCTAGTTTTCATTGTATTCTCATCTATAAATATTTTCTCGGTTGCAACTCCTACCCTTGTGCTTAAGAAGTAGAAATATTCACCAGATCCGAATACTGAATACCAATTTGCCTGGATTTTGTGCTTTTTTATTGTGTTCCATCAAATAATCTCCCACAATCTTTTGCTAAACCTAATAATTTCCAAATTTTATACTTCTGTCCATAATTATTATAATTTCAAACTACTGTAATTCTTTCCATTATGTGCAAGTAGATTTGATTGTTGGCTTTATGTCTTTAGATTTCTAGCACTGATTTTATTTAAATTAAGCATATTCTTCTGTTCAGTTCAGTTCAGTCGCTCAGTCATGTCCGACTTTTTGCGACCCCATGAATCACAACACGCCAGGCCTCCCTGTCCATCACCAACTCCCAGAGTTCACTCGGACTCATGTCCATAGAGTCGGTGATGCCATCCAGCCATCTCATCCTCTGTTGTCCCCTTTTCTTCCTGTCCCCAATCCCTCCCAGCATCAGAGTCTTTTCCAGTGAGTCAACTCTACGCATGAGGTGGCCAAAATATTGGAATTTCACCTTCAGCATCAGTCCTTCCAATGAACACCCAGGACAGATCTCCCAGAATCCAATTTCTAATAGTCAAATTGCAAAACTTAATACCTTGTGTATTATAACAATTCATTTATAAATTGCCTGGAGATCTTTATGATATCAAGAAAAGTCTGGAAGAACACTAAGAAAGTGACAGAGTCATCTCTTTTACTTATTATTTCAGATTTTTTTTGCTTATTCAAAGAGAATAATGACACATTAACTTAACAATTACTCATATTTATTTTAAATTTTACCTGATGACATAATAAAAAAATGAATGTTTTAGATTTTCTTAAATTATTATTATATTAGCAAAAGTTTTTTTCTTATGTAAAACACAAACTAAAAATTCAAACTACTTCAAAAGATAAGACCTTTATATTCTTCTCTATTTATATTTTTTCCATTTCCAGCCTTTCAAAAGGAGCCTAGTTTGCTAATTTTATTGAAGAATAACACTCATATGTAAACATGCATATCAAAACTGGAGAGTGAATATGCTTTGTAATAAGCATCTAGAATGTTTTTTTAACAGTCAAACAAAAATTATTTGAAATCCAGAAGCCCGTCTTGAGTTTCTTTCCATTCTCTACCCCTGTGACATGAATAACCACAATCCTATGTCTAGCACCACAGATTAATATTTTCTGTTTCTGAACTTTGTACAAGTGGAATCAAACAAGGTGCATTCTTGTTTGTGGCTTATTTTACTCAGTATATGTTTTGATAGTCAGTCTTGCATATAGTCTTATTTCATTAGTATTTATTGCAGTGTATAGCATCCTGCTTTGTTAATTTCAATGTAGTAACTCATTCTAGGATTCAGGGTTATGTATTTAATTTCATTCATTATTAAAAATATTTTTGCCATGAAAAGCTTGCATGTGTATTTTGTTGTCAGGTAAAGGTCAAGATTCTTGCTTTTTAATTTGTTTTGAAGTGAATATCCGATTGACTCAGAAATCTCTGCTGTAATTCGGCATCACCTTTATAATCAATCAAGTGAAATATTGGTATCTAGACTCCCTATTCTTTACTTTGTACTATTTTCCATTCTTGTGAAAACACTACACTGTTTAATTTACATTGCTGAGTAAGTAGATATAATTAGACTATTCTTGCAGTCATATTAATCTTCTTCTTTGAATTTACCTATATTCCCAGGAGGCACTGATAGTAAAGAAACCACCTGACAGCGCAGGAGACTCTGAAGATGAAGGTTAGATCCCTGTGTTGAAAAAATCTCCTGGAGTAAGAAATGGCAACACACTCAATGTTCTTGCTTGGGAAACTCAATGAGCAGAGGAGCCTGGGGGGCTAGAGTCCATGGGACTGCAAAGAGTTGGACACAACTGTGTGACTGAACAGGCGTATTTCTATGTGTTAAATAATAGAATCAGCTTGTTGATTTTTAAAGGAATAAACTTCTTCTGATATTTTGACTGGGATTGCATAGAACAGGTAAATCAGTTTGGAAGTATATTAATTATAATTTACAATATTGTTTTTAAAAGAATGGAAATAATACATTCCTCTGTTTACTTAGGTTTCTTTTAATTTTTCTCCATAATAGATTGCTTTATTGTAGGGATTACAAGGGGCTTTCACAGTGGCTCAGTGGTAAAGAACCCGCCTGCAGTGTAGGAGCTGCAGAAGACACACTCCAGTATTCTTGCCTGGAGAATCCCATGGATAGATGAGCCTAATGGGCTAGAGTCCACAGGGTTGCCAAGAGTTGGCCATGACTAAAGCGGCTTAGCAGGCACACAAGGATCACAAACATCTTTTATTTATTTATTTCTTTTTCAAAGTTAATTTCTTTTTTTTTTTTTAATTTTTATTTTTACTTTATTTTACTTTACAATACTGTATTGATTTTGCCATATATTGGCATGAATCCACCACAGGTGTACATGCGTTCCCAAACATGAACCCCCCTCCCACCTCCCTCCCCGTAACATCTCTCTGGGTCATCCCCGTACACCAGCCCCAAGTATGCTGTATCCTGCATTAGACATAGACTGGTGATTCATTTCTTACATGATAGTATACATGTTTCAATGCCATTCTCCCAAACCATCCCACCCTCTCCCTCTCCCTCTGAGTTCAAAAGTCCACTATACACATCTGTGTCTCTTTTGTTGTCTTGCATACAGGGTCATCATTGCCATCTTTCTAAATTCCATATATATGTGTTAGTATACTGCATTGGTGTTTTTCTTTCTGGCTTACTTCAGTTTGTATAATCAGCTCTAGTTTCATCCATCTCATTAGAACTGATTCAAATGTTTTCTTTTTAATGGCTGAGTAATACTCTATTGTGTATATGTACCACAGCTTTCTTATCTATTCATCTGCTGATGGACATCTAGACAAACATCTTTTAAAAGCTTTATTTCTAGATTCATATGTACTTTAATAATATTTTATGACCTGTTATATATCTATATCTATATCTATATCTATATCTATATCTATATCTATATATATATATCTTGGTTGCTCAGTCGTGTCTGACTCTTCGCGGCCCCATGAATTACAGCATGCCAGGCCTCCCTGTCCATCACCAACTCCCGGAGTTCACTCAGACTCATGTCCATCGAGTCAGTGATGCATTCCAGCCATCTCATCCTCTGTTGTCCCCTTCTCCTCCTGCCCCCAATCCCTCCCAGCATCAGAGTCCTTTCCAATAAGTCAACTCTTCGCATGAGGTGGCCAAAGTACTGGTTTCAGCTTTAGCATCATTCCTTCCAGAGAAATCCCAGGGCTGATCTTCAGAATGGACTGGTTGGATCTCCTTGCAGTCCAAGGGACTCTGAAGAGTCTTCTCCAACACCACAGTTCAAAAGCATCAATTCTTCAGCACTCAGCCTTCTTATTTTATATATATATATATATATATATATATATATATATATATATATATATATATATATATAATATCCCTGGTAGCTCACCTGGTAAAAAATCCATCTGCAAAGCAGGAGACCCAAGTTCAATTTATGAGTTAGGAAGATCCACTGAAGAAAGGATTGGCTAACCACTTTATTATTCTTGGGCTTCCCTCGTGGCTCAGCTGGTAAAGAACCCGCCTACAATGCAAGAGACCTGAGCTCTATCCTTGGGTTGGAAAATCCCCTGGAGAAAGGAATATGTACCCTCTCCAGCACTCAGACTCCTGAGTATGAAGGGTATTCAGGCTCTTGAGAGTCCCTTGGACTGAAGGGGGACCAAACCAGTCAATCTTAAATCAGTCTTGAATATTCATTGGAAGGACTGATGCTGCAGCTGAAGCTCTAATACTTTGGCTATCTGATGCAAAGAACTGATTCACTGGGAAAGACCCCGATGCTGGGAAAGATTGAAGGTGGGAGGAGAGGTGGACGACAAAGGATGAGATGGTTGGATAGCATCACTGACTGGATGGGCATGAGTTTGAATAAGCTCCAGGAGTTGGTGATGAACATGAAAGCCTGTCATGCTGCAATTCATGGGGTCACAAAGAGTTGTAGATGACTGAGTGATGGAACTGAACTGACTCATTCCAGTATTCTGGCCTGGAGTATTCCATAGACTGTATAGTCCATGGGGTGGCAAAGAGTCGGGCACGACTGAGCAACTTTCACTTTCATATACATAAATGCCTCCATTTCATTTGGTTCTTTCGAATCCTCATGCCTTTTCCTTTTGTTTATTTTTCTTTATCACACTGGTTAGAACTTCCACTACAATATTGGGTAGAAGTCATAATTAGGTGTATCACAATTCCATTCTTGATTCCAAGGGATATATTAGTTGATGTTCTCAAGAGATATAAAACCAATAAGATATATATATATATATAGATAGATAGATAGATAGATAGATAGATAGATGATAGATTTACTACAGGAACAGGCTCAAATATCTATAAAGTATGAGAGATCCCAGGATTTGTGGTCTTAAAGCTGGAGAACCAGAAATGCCTGGTAACTCAGTCTGAGTCAAGATCCAGTAGTTTGTATCCCAATTTGAGTCTGAAAGCCTGAGAACCAGGAGATCTGATGTCAAGGGCAAAATAGTTCAAGCAGACAGAGCAATCTTCCTCTTCCTCCAACTTCTTTGCTCTATTCAGGTCCAAACCAATTGGATGATGCCCATCAGTATTGGTGAGGGTGATCTTCTTCTATTAATTCAAATCCTAAACTTTTCTGGAGACACCCTCAGACTCACCCAGAAATATTATTTTACCAGCTGTTTGAGTGTCCCTCAAACTAGTTTGCATGTAAAATTAACCATCACAGAGACAAAAATTCTTGAATTCATTATTGAATGTGATTTTGCTCTAACGTTTTGTCTTTGTAAAATTAAAGGATGTGTTTACTTGCCTCCAAGTTGAAGACTCTGAATTATCCACACATGAATAATTTTAAGTACTTCTTCTTTGAGCATGGGCTAAGCTTGTTGGCTAACTTCAAATCAATAGAATATGACAGAAGGGACTTAAAAGATGGATGTAAAAGGTGGATTTGCTCTCTACTGGATTACTTGTTCCACACAAGGCCAGCTGCCATGCTGTGATAACTTTATTGAGAGAACCATATGTCGAGAACCTGAGGCTTCCAGCCAACAGTCAAAAACCTGCAAAACCCATGTGAGTGATCTTGAAGAGGATTCTACAGCTATGGTTAAGTCTTGAGATGGCTGTGGAACTGGGCTTGCAGCTTGACCACAATCTTGGGAAAGACTCTAAACCGAAACACCCAGTAAATTTACTTCTAAATTCTGAAAGCTTAGAAATTACATGAGAAAATGAATGGCTATTTTATTAAGCTGGAAATTTGGAGGAAATTTGCAAGGCACCAGTAGAAAACTAACATAAGAAATTTCCCTCTGTTCCTAGTTTTCTAAGATTTTTAATCACAAGTGGTGTTTAATTTCTCCTTTTTCCGGTGTGTATTGAATCAGAAGTTTCCTATTTATATTTAAGAAATTAGAATACCCTAGTGGGTTGACATGCCCCCCTCCAGAGGATCTTCTCAATCCACATATCGAACCCAGGTCTGCCACATTACAGGTGAATTCTTTACCATCTGAACCACCAGGGGAGTCCAAAACTATAAGAAAGGAAGAGTAAATAATTAACCAAAATGGGCTTTCCAGGTGGTCCTAGTGAAGAACCTGCCTGCCAAGGCAGAAGATGCAAGAGACTCAGGTTCTATCCCTGGGTCAGGAAGATCCCCTAGAGGAGGGCATGGTGAACCACTCCAGTATTCTTGCCTAGAGAATCCCATAGATAGAGGAGCCTGAAGGGCTACAGTAATAGGGTTATAAAGAGTCAGACATGACTCAGCATGTATGCACAAATGTTTAAATATTATTTTGTTTGTATAATAAAAAAGTATGCCTTAATGAGTGCAATGTGGAAATAAGAGTAATAAGACATACTATGTCATACTTTTGTTTATATGTGTATATCACTTCTATAAGTTTTTTTATTTAAATCTTGAAGCATAACATTGAAGATAATAATGACATAGATCACAAAAGCGAAATAATGCTAGATGCATTATTTTACTGAAACCTTGGGGAAAAATCAGGAATCAAATAAAGTTTCCTTTCCCAAACATTAAGAAATGAAAGTATACATTGCTTGTGGATAAGGCTAATGAAGAGTGCTTTGGAACAAGCAGTCTGGTCCTTATTGTACAGAGGGTATACCTACACTTGTTTGGCTTACAACTCATTACAATATTTGACATTTCACTTGATCTTTCTTTTAGAATGAGTCTATGCCTTTAATTGACTATGTCCATATCTGTCATAATGACATTTCACCGTATCTATTTATGCATTTGGTACACATGGCTACTTTGATTTTAAGTTACTGGCATCTTGGAGTATGAATTTATGTTTCTTAAAATTTCATGGACACAGAGAATAGAATCTTGGTTGCCAGTGCATAAGTGAGGGGAAAATGGATATTTGTTGTTCAGTGAGTATAAAATTTCAGTTTTGCTAGATGAATATATACTAGAGATCTGCTACACAATACTGCTTATAGTTAACAGTATTGTATTGGACACTTAAAAAAAATTTGTTGAGATGATAGATCTCATATTATGTACTGTTAAACACCACCCCTGGAAACAAAAAACAAAGGGGAATGAAACTTTGGTAATGGTGGATGTATCAATTATCTTGACTGTAGAGATGATATCAGGAGTATGCATTTTACAAACTCCTCAGATTGTATACACTAAATATGCACATATTTTGGTTAACAATTACTTCCATAAAATTAAAATAGTCCTTGGGGTTTTAAAGGAACTTAAATATTTGTTGATATGCTACAAATAAGCAAGAGAAATTCTGAGTAATTAAACATCAACATCAGCTAGCTGAACTTACTATTTCAGAAAGTAAATATGTTAGTCAACTCTGAGCTTCAATACTAGATTTGCAACTCTAAGTTTTCATTAACCACCTCCCCCAGAATGGAAGCATTCTTTCTCATACAACAAACTCACTTTTTTAACTTCTATAACCCATACAGCTAGATATATTTTTAATTGTTAAATATAAAATACAGCTCTTTAACATATCATTTTTTTGTGTTAGAAAATACAAATTCTAAATGCTAAAAATATTGTTTAAATGTAAACTTCCAATTAAGCCCATACCCAACACTATTGGCTGGCTTTTCTACTGAACATGTTTTTCCTTGGTAAAAATATAAAGTAATACTTGAGTAATAACTTAAAAAAAAAAAAAAAACAACTATTTTCTGAAGAAAAAATATGTCAATTGTGTAAAGGGAAACTCAACCATCACATATCAATGAAGAAATATTGAAAATAGTAAAATAGTTAATAGATGAGAAGAAATCACTCAAAAATTAGAGGAAATTAAAGCTTCTCCTATGTATGTAAAGAGTATGTCCCACTTACAAAAATTACAGCATTTGTTTGAACTCTGAATGGTGGAAAGAGACTAGGAAGTGCAATACATAAGTTAATATTGCACACTGGAGCAGATATATTTTATATATCAATGGCACAATTGCAAGAATGTTACCTCTGGTTACTTGAGAGATGGAAAATATACTCACTGAACTTGTGGATCTAAGAAGAATTATAGGCAAGATTTTGAGACTACTAATTGGCTTTTTTTAGTGGAGCAAGATAAGATATTGCTAAAGAAATAAGAGATTAAGAATTGGGTTTCCTTTTCAAGAACATTTTATGTAACTTATTGAATTGGAAAATAAAACTGTTTCTTGTTTCCAACATTTCCAGGCAGCAAAAATTTCTCGAGTTAAGAAAGGCCTCATGGTGAAAACTCAAATCTAGTGAGCAACCTAATAATACCTAGGCAATTTTAAGGTGGTGTTTCACAGGCCCTCTCATTAACAGGTAACTTGGCGTGGAGGGATAAACAACTAAATGAAGAGTTTTAATATCTCCATGAAGTTTCTGGTCCACAGATCACATTTATTATTACTTCTACCAATAACCTTGCCTGTTCTTCTAGTCCCTTCCACACTCCCCCTTCTAAGGATGCCATGTGAAGAACAGATGGGGAAAAATGCTGAAATCACTGATTTCAGAGCTGACACAAGTGTTGTCTCACAGCAACTCTGCCCCGCCTTGAGAGAGGGAACAAATCCTCCTCCTGCTATCGTGAAAAAATCCTCTCTGGGAGAATTAGGGAAGGCCTTTTAATGATTACAACAAATAGAAAAGCTTGGGGAGAAATAAACGTATAAATCTCTCTGTAGGGCTCCATTTGCAAGGAGTGCTTACCATTCAAGCATCCTGTAAGCCAGATTGTCAGGAATTTTTATTCTGAAAGCCCTGACCATTATGAAACAAAAAAATGGTGTCTTAAAGTTCTGCCTTTTATTTTACATGGTACTACTTATGTCAAATTTTCTATTTATTTGCTACTTCATAGGCCATCCTGATTACTGTTACCAGCAAGGGAGAGCAACAAGCATTTTCTTTGTCTGACACAGCACTTATCAAGGCTGTAGCAGCAGAGCTCAGTGCAACAGTGTGAGACCACCAGGTAGTGTGGATGTCAGGGTCTTGGATTCAAAGAACTAAGGAAATTATGTTAACTTTCAGAGTCTACCAGAGAAAGTCTGGTGATTAGACCTATCTGTCTGGTTCAAGGTATTAATCCAAATGAAAATGTTAGTTGCTCAGTCATGTCTGACACTTTGTGACCTCATGGACTGTAGCCAACCAGGTTCCTCTCTCCATGGGATTTTCTGGTCAGGGATACTGGAGTAGGTAGCCATTCCCTCCTCCAGGGAATCTTTCAGACCCAGGGATCAAACCTGGGTCTCCCACATTGCAGGAGGATCCTTTACCATCTGAGCCACCAGGAAAGCCAAATAAAACAAGGTATCATCATAACTGGCACATATATCACCTTGACCTACAATAAGGAAGTTTAGAACAAGACTGTCACCAAGAGTAAAACTGGCTAGTAAATTGGGGCTGACATGGATACCTTCAAGGGTACAGATACTGTCATTTATCACTTCAGCTAAAGTTAGAGCCAAATTTCACATTACCCTTTCAAGAAAATACTCTCATGTAGATAAAACTGCCCACAGAGTATGACATATTTTCTTAAATACTTGAGTGTTTTGGAAAACTACAGTGATCATCAGTGATTTTGTGATCAGTTGTGTCTTTGTATCCTCCTGGATTGTAGCTTGCCAGGACCCTCTGTCCATGGGCTTTTCCAGGCAAGAATACTGCAATGGGTTGCCATTGCCTCCTCCAGGGGATTGTCCCAATACAGGGATCAAACCTAAGTCTCTTGCATCTCCTGCATTGTCAGGTAGACTCTTTATCACTGCCCCACCTGGGAAGCCCCTAGATACAAATCACAGTTAGTTCAAAAGTCTAGAACAGCTATGGGATATAATATAGTATTTAAGCTTAACTGATATTTCTGGGAGACATCCATGACTTCAGGAGAACCTCACTCAAAGGCCTTAGAATAGCCAGTGGCTTTAGTTTGGCTTCAGGTATACAGTTCAGTCTTTAAGTTGTGTCTGACTCTGTGACTCCATGGACTGCAGCACTCCAGGCCTCCTTGTCCATCATCAGCTCCTAAAGCTTACTCAAACTCATGTCCATGGAGTCAGTGAAGCCATCCAACCATCTCATCCTCTGTCATCCCCTTGTCCTCCCACCCGCAATCTTTCCCAGCATTAGGGTCTTTTCCACGAGTTAGTTCTTTGCATCAGGTGTCCAAAGTATTGGAGTTTCACCTTTAGCATCAGTACTTCCAATGGATATTCAGGACTGATTTTCTTTAGGATAGACTGGTTGGATCTCCTTGCAGTCCAGAGACTCTCAAGAGTCTTCTCCAACAACACAGTTCAAAAGTATCCATTTTTGGTGCTCACCTTGCTTTAGAGTCCAACTCTCACATCCACATATGAATACTGAAAAAACATAGCTTTGACTAGACAGACTTTTGTTGGCAAAGTAATGTCTCTGCTTTTTAATATACTGTCTAGGTTGGCCATAGCATTTCTTCCAAGGAGCAAGCGTCTTTTAATTTCATGGCTGCAGTCACAAAGTGCATTAATTTTGGAACCCCCCAAAATAAAGTCTCTCATGGTTTCCATTATTTCTCCATATATTTGCCATGAGTGATGGGATTGGATGCCATAATCTTAATTCTCTGAATGTTGAGTTTTAAGCCAACTTATTCATTCTCCTCTTTCACTTTCATCAAGAGGCTCTTTCGATCTTCTTCACTTTCTGCCTTAATGGTGGTGTCATCTGCATATATGAGGTTATTGATACTTCTCCCAACAACCTTGATTCCAGCTTGTGCTTCATCCAGCCTGGCATTTCACATGATGTACTCTGCATGCATATAAGTTAAATAAGCAAGGTGACAATATAGAGCCTTGATGTACTCCTTTCCTTATTTGGAAATAGTCTGTTCTTCCATGTTCAGTTCTAACTGTTGCTTCTTGACCTGCATACAGATTTCTCAGGAGGCAGGTCAGGTGGTCTGGTTTCCCCATCTCTTTAAGAAGTTTCCATAGTTTGTTGTGATCCACACAGTCAAAGGCTTTCGTGTAGTCGATAAAGCAGAAGTAGATGTTTTTCTGGAACTCTCTTGCTTTTTAGATGATCAAACTATTATTGGCAATTTGATCTCTGGTTCTTTTGCCTTTTCTAAATGCAGTTTGAACATCTGAAAGTTCATGATTCACATACTGTTGAAGCCTGGCTTGGAGAATTTTGAGCATTACTCAAGTACCATGTGAGATGAGTGCAACTGTGTGATAGTTTGAACATTTTTGACATTGCCTTTCTTTGAGATTGGAATGAAAACTTACCTTTCAAAGTAAGACTTAAATTGAAGAAAATAGGGAAAGCCACTAGACTATTCAGGTGTGACATAAATCATATCCCTTACAGTTATAAAGTGGAAGTGAGAAATAGATTCAAGAAATTTGATCTGATAGACAGAGTGCCTGAAAATCTATGGTTGGAGGCTCGTGACATTGTGCAAGAGGCAGTGGTTAAGACCATCCCCAAGAAAAAGAAATGCAAAAAAGGCAAAATGGTTGTCTGAGGATGCCTTACAAATAGTTGAGGAAAAAAGAGAAGCTAAAAACAAAGGAGAAAAGGAAAGTTATACTGATTTTAATGCAGAGTTCCAAAGAATAGCACAGAGAGCTAAGAAAGCCTTCCCCGGTGATCAATGCAAAGAAATAGAGGAAAGCAATAGAAAGGAAAAGACTAGAGATCTCTTCAAGAAAACTAGAGATACCAAGGGAATATTTCATGCAAAAAATCAGCAAAATTAAGGACAGAGCTGGTATGGACCTAACAGAAACAGAAGATATTAAGAAGAGATGGCAAGAAGACACAGAATAACTCTACAAAAAAGATCTTCATGACCCAGATAACTACAGTGGTGTGATCACTCACCTAGAGCTAGACATCCTGGAATGCAAAGTTAAGTGGGCCTTGGGAAGCATCTTACGATCAAAGCTAGTGGAGGTGATGGAATTCCAGTTGAGCTATTTCAAATCTTGAAAGACGATGCTGTGAAAGTTCTGCACTCAATATGCCAGCAAATTTGGAAAACTCAGCAGTGGCCACAGGACTGGAAAAGGTCAGTTTTCATTCCAATCCCAAAGAAAGGCAATTCCAAAGAATGTTCAACTACTACTTCAGATATATGGGTGCAGAAAACTTTTTTCCCCACATTTTATGATAATTTCTTATGTAAAGACAAAATAACTGTAAGACAGAATAATTGAATTATTTAGTGTACTGTGAAATAAAGATCATATTTTATGGCAAGACAAGGAAAATTTAGCCATATTTTTTTTCTCTGCCTTATAGTACACTCTTTTCCCCACTGTGCATTGTGTATCTGAATTATAGATTGATAAAACCTCCCTCCTTGGCAGGAATACCTGCAAAACCATAAAGGGAATAATTCGATTAGCATGAGTAAGACAACTCCTTAAAGATAACACTTTTCCTGATCTCATAAAGGGTCACATGGCATTTATATGTGGTTTGTGTAAATTGTCAATAATACATCATTTGAGCTATAACCCACTGTCAAAAAACTTATGGGAGGGGGGAGCAGTCCCAAGATGGCAACGGAATAGGATGGGGAGATCACTTTTTCCCCCATAAACACATCAAAAGTTCATCTCCATGTGGAGAAACTTCCACAAAACAACTTCCAAACGTTGGCAGAGGACCCCAGATACCTAGAAAGACAAAAACAAAAATCTTTGAAATTAGGTAGACAAAAGATAAAGGCAAAAAGAGAGACAAAGGATTTAGGGATGGAGACCCATCCTGGGGACAGAGTTGTGAAGGAGGAAAAGTTTCCACAGAATAGAAAAGTCTCTCAAAAATGAGTCAGTGGGGCAGTTTTAGGATCTCAGAAGGCAGTATAAGCAAACAAACAAATCAACACAGAATTCATGTTGAATGGCAATTACCAGCAGAAATGCAGCCTACAAAACCACATCTGTCCACAGTGAGTGGGGGCTGGGTGTGAAGGGGTGGGAGGCATTGTTGGTCCTTAGGGTAAGGACTAGTGTTGAATACCCTGAGGACACTCTGAAGGGATTAATGTGTCATTCAGTTCAGTTCAGTCGATCAGTCGTGTCCGACTCTTTGTGACCCCATGAATCGCAGCACGGCAGGCCTCCCTGTCCATCACCAACTCCCAGATTTCACACAGACTTACGACCATTGAGTCAGTGATGCCATCCAGCCATCTCATCCTGTCGTCCCTTTCTCCTCCTGACCCCAATCCCTCCCAGCATCAGAGTCTTTTCCAATGAGTCAACTCTTCACATGAGGTGGCCAAAGTACTGGAGTTTCAGCTTTAGCATCATCATTCCAAAGAAATCCCAGGGCTGATCTCCTTCAGAATGGACTGGTTGGATCTCCTTGCAGTCCAAGGGACTCTCAAGAGTCTTCTCCAACATCACAGTTCAAAAGCACAAATTCTTTGGCACTCAGCCTTCTTCACAGTCCAACTCTCACATCTATATATGACCACAGGAAAAACCATAGCCTTGACTAGACGGACCTTAGTCAGCAAAGTAATGTCTCTGCTTTTGAATATACTATCTAGGTTAGTCATAACTTTTCTTAAAAGGAGTAAGTGTCTTTTAATTTCATGGCTGCAATCACCATCTGCAGTGATTTTGGAGCCCCAAAAAATAAAGTCTGCCACTGTTTCTACTGTTTCCCCACTCATTTCCCATTAAGTGATGGGAGCGGATGCCATGATCTTCGTTTTCTGAATGTTGAGCTTTAAGCCAACTTTTTCACTCTCCTCTTTCACTTTCATCAAGAGGCTTTTTAATTCCTTTTCACTTTCTGCCATAAGGGTGATGTCATCTGTATATATGAGGTTATTGATATTTCTCCTGGCAGTCTTGAATCCAGCTTGTGTTTCTTCCAGTCCAGCATTTCTCATGATGTACTCTGCATATAAGTTAAATAAGCAGGGTGACAATATACAGCCTTGACGTACTCCTTTTCCTATTTGGAATCAGTCTGTTGTTCCATGTCCAGTCCTAACTGCTGCTTCCTGACCTGCATACAGATTTCTCAAGAGGCAGGTCAGGTGGTCTGTTATTCCCATCTTTTTCAGAACTTTCCACAGTTTATTGTGATCCACACAGTCAAAGGCTTTGGCATAGTCAATAAAGCAGAAATTGATGTTTTTTTGGAACTCTCTTGCTTTTTCAAAGATCCAGCGGATGTTGGCAATTTGATCTGTTTCCTCTGCCTTTTCTAAAACCAGATTGAACATCAGGAAGTTCACGGTTCACATATTGGTGAAGCCTGGCTTGGAGAATTTTGCACATTACTTTACTACGAGTATGTGAGATGAGTGCAATTGTGCGGTAGTTTGAGCATTCTTTGGCATTGCCTTTCTTTGGGATTGGAATGAAAACTGACCTTTTTCAGTCCTGTGGCCGCTGCTGAGTTTTCCAAACTTGCTGGCATATTGAGTGCAGTACTTTCACAGCAGCATCTTTCAGGATTTGAAACAGCTCAACTGGAATTCCATCACCTCCACTACCTTTGTTCATAGGGATGATTTCCAAGGCCCACTTGACTTCACATTCCAGGATGTCTAGCTCTAGATTAGTGATCATATCCTCATGATTATCAGGGTCGTGAAGATCTATTTTGTACAGTTCTTCTGTGTATTCTTGCCACCTCTTCTTAGTATCTTCTGCTTCTGTTAGGTCCAGACCATTTCTGTCCTTTATCGAGCCCACCTTTGCATGAAATATTCCCTTGCTATCTCTAATTTTCTTGAAGAGATCTCTACTCTTTTCCATTCTGTTGTTTTCCTCTATTTCTTTGCATTGATCTCTGAAGAAGGCTTTCTTATCTCTTCTTGCTATTTTTTGGAACTCTGCATTCAGGTGCTTATATCTTTCCTTTTCTCCTTTGCTTTTTGCCTCTCTTCTTTTCACAGCTATTTGTAAGGCCTCCTCAGACAGCCATTTTGCTTTTTTGCATTTCTTTTCCATGGGGATAGTCTTGATCCCTGTCTCCTGTACAATGTCATGAACCTCATTCTATAGTTCATCAGGCAGTCTATCTATCAGATCTAGGCCCTTAAAACTATTTCTCACTTCCACTGTATAATCATAAGGGATTTGATTTAGGTCATACCTGAATGATCTAGTGGTTTTCCCTACTTTCTTCGGTTTGAGTCTGAATTTGGTAATAAGGAGTTCATGATCTGAGCCACAGTCAGCTCCTGGTCTTGTTTTTGTTGACCGTATAGAGCTTCTCCATCTTTTGGCTGCAAAGAATATAATCAATCTGATTTCGGTGTTGACCATCTGGTGGTGTCCATGTGTAGAGTCTTCTCCTGTGTTGTTGGAAAAAGGTGTTTGCTATGACCAGTTCATTTTCGTGGCAAAACTCTAATAGTTTTTGCCCTGCTTCATTCCACATTCCAAGGCCAAATTTGCCTGTTACTCCTGGTGTTTTTTGACTTTATACTTTTGCATTCTTGTCCCCTATGATGAATAGGACATCTTTTTTGGGTGTTAGTTCTAAAAGGTCTTGTAAGTCTTCATAAAACCATTCAACTTCAGCTTCTTCATTGTTACTGGTTGGGGCATAGACTTGGATAACTGTGATATTGAATGGTTTGCCTTGGAGATGAACAGAGATCATTCTGTCATTTTTGAAATTGCATCCAAGTACTGCATTTCAGACTCTTTTGTTGACCATGATGGCTACTCCATTTCTTCTGAGGGATTCCTGCCCGCAGTAGTAGATGTAATGGTCATCTGAGTTAAATTCCCCCATTCCAGTCCATTTTAGTTCGCTGATTCCTAGAATGTTGACATTCTGGAAACACCAACGAAGCAAAGAAAAACAAGGACTTTTCAATGTGGAAGGCTCTAATGCCACAATGTGACCCCTGGCTCACTCACAGAATAAAGGATCACCTCCTAGTGAATACCAAAGGAGAGTAAGCTGGCTGCTGTTTATGGCCCTCCCTGGAGGCAGAGAGGCAGGTGCACAACATCCAGAAGCAGAAGGCAAGGGGCCCCTGCAATCTCAGCCCCAAAGACCACATCTTCTGCCAAGCTATGAGAAGGCCGCCAGTCACTAATTATATCTTCCTGGGATCTTGGGTGGCTCGTATGTACCAGGAGTGTCACAGCCTGAGACCAGATCCCCTAAGGATATGGCCGACCTGGCACTGTGCCCTTGCAGAGCACCAGGAAGCCTGAGCAACTGAACCTGGAAGGTGCACTAGATGTATGCCCCAACTGGGACTGTGCCCTCATGGAGCACCTGGAAGTTTGAGCAGCTTAGACCTGAGAAGTACATGCGGCCTTGGGCTGTGGCAAATCCCCATGTGGTCCACCCACTGTGAACACTTTCCACACGTGGAAACAGTATTTGTTTGCAGTGTCCCTCCTTCTCCATAGCACAAGAGGTCTAGTGAGCCCTAATAAGTGGCCACTTTTGCCTCCTCATGTCAGGGCGGAGATTAGACACTGAAGAAACTTGCAAACAGAGGACGCGAACCTAAGCACAGAAAAGGAGGGGGAACTTTCCCAGAACTGGCAGGTGCAACAGATTAGAATCCTGCAGGTAAGCTCAGACTGTGTTTGAGGTGCAACTGTAGGCTCTGAGGATAAGTAAAAGCCTGAGCAACGGATTGTCTCATGCTGAACTGACCCCACATTGCTCATAACAGCTCCAGAGAAATTCCTAGATATATTTTTATTTTTTAATTTTAAAAATTTTATTATTTTTTATTATTTTAAAATTCTTTTTTCTTTCATCCCCATCTTTTTCTTTTTTCCCATCATAATGTCCTAATATGGCTCTTTATCACTCCTTTAACTTTCATTTTTTATAGGCTACTATTATTTTCCTTTAAAAAACTTATTTTTAAATAAATTCCATATTTTAAAATTTTTTTGTGTTCAATTTTTTTTTATATTGACAATTTGAGTCATTTCTATTTTAAGTTTTTCATTTTTGTTATTATTTTTTTACCTTTAAGATTCTAATTTTTAGTATCACTTTCACTTAGGGATTTCATTACTGGCTTGATTACTCTTTTCACTTTTGACTCTCCAGTGTCTCCTCCTGGTCACCTCTGTCTGTCTCCTCCCTCTTCTCTATATAGCTTTGTGAATCTTTTTGGCTGTTCCTGGCTGTGGAGAGTTGTTTCACCATTAACCTAGGATATTTGTCTTCTGTTCTGTGTGGACAGAAAAGTCTTGATGCTAATGTAAGAGGGGGACTGAAACCCAGAGGCAGGAAGCTCAACTCCAGAACTTTGGATATTCAAAGAACTTCTGACCCCAGGAAACATTAATAGACAAGAAACCACCAAAAAACTTCCATACTTAAACCGAGACCAAGCTCTACCCAAGAGCCAGCAAGTTGCAGTGCAAGACACTCCATACTAATTCTCCAGCAAAAGAGGGACACAATCATAAACTTTAAAAGACAGGCTGCCCAAAGCCATATCAAACCCATAGACACCAAAAAACTCTCTACTCGACACTGCACTGCCTTCCAGAGAGACAAGATACAGCTCCATCCATTAGAACATGAACACAAGTTCCCCCAATCAGGAAACCTTCACTAGCCTCTGGTCCAACCAAACTTACAGGGAACAGACTCCACAGTTAAGAGGAACTACAATTCTCCAGCCTGCAGAAATAAAGAAAAAAGAAAAGTTGCTCAGTCGTGGCCGACTCTTTGCAACCCCATGGACTGTAGCCCACCAGGCTCCTTGGTTCATGGGATTTTCCAGGCATGAATACTGGAGAGGGTTGTCATTTCTTTCTCCAGGGGATCTTCCCTACCCAGGGATCGAACCTGGGAAGAGACCCCAAATACAGCAAACTAAACAAAATGAAAATGCAGAAAAATATCCAACAGGTGAAGGAACATGATAAAAATCCATCAAACCAAACCAAAGAGGAGGAGATAGGGAGTCTTCCTGAAAAAGATTTCAGAATAATGATGATAAAGATGATCCAAAATCTTGAAAACAATAATGGAGTTGTAGATAAATAAGCTAGAGAAACAGATTGAGAAGATGCAAGAAACACTTGAGAAGGACCTGGAAGAAATAAAGAATAGTCAATCAGTAATGAACAACGCAATAATGGAGATTAAAAACACTCTGGAGGGAACCAACAGTAGAGTAACTGAAGCAGAAAAAAAGGATACGTGACTTGGAAGATAGAGTGGTTGAAATAAATAAAGCAGAGCAGAAAAAAAGAATAAAAAGAAATGAGAACAGCCTAAGAAATTTCTGGGACAATGTTAAACCCCCCAGCATTTGAATCATAGGTGTTGCAGAAGAAGAACTCAAATGGAAAGGGCATGAGTCCAAAACTTCCCTAAAATGGGGAAAGAAACAGCCACTCAAGTCCAAGAAGCCCAGAGAGTCGCATAAAGGATAAACCCAAGGTGAAACACTCCAAGACACATACTAATCAAATTAACAAAAATTAAACTCAAAGAGCAAATATTAAAAGCTACAAGGGTAAAGCAACAAATAACTTACCAGGGGATCCCATAAGGATAACAGCTGATCTTTCAACAGAAACTGCAGGCCAGAAGGAAATGGTAGGACATACTTAAAGTGATGAAAGGGAAAAATCTACAAGATTACTCTATCCAGTAAGGATCTCATTCAGATTTGAAGGAGAAATCAAAAGATTTACCAATAAGCAAAAGCTGAGAGAATTCAGCACCACCAAACCAGTTCTTCAACAAATGCTAAAGGATCTTTCTTCTCTAGATAGGAAACATATAAAAAGGTTTATAAAATTGAACCCAAAACAATAAAGTAAATGGCACAGCATCATACTTACCAATAATTACCTTAAATATAAATGGGTTAAATTCTCCAAACAAAAGACAAAGACCACCTAATGGATATAAAACAAGACCCCTATATATGCTGTCTACAAGGAGACCCACCTCAAACCTAAGGACACATACAGACTGAAAGTGAGGGGCTGGAAAAAGATATTTCATACAAATAGAGGCCAAAAAAAAGTAGGAGTTACAATTCTCATATCAGATAAAAGAGATTTTAAAATAAAGACTGTTAACAGAGACAAAGGACACTACATAATGATCAAGTGATCAATCCAAGAAGAAGATACAGCAATTATAAACATATATGCACCCAACATAAGAGCATGTGAATACACAAGGCAATTGCTATTACTAAGGGGGAAATTGAAAATAACACAATAATAGCAGGAAACTTTAATACCCCATTCACACCAATGGACAGATCATCCAGAAATGATATTAACAAGGAAATATAAGCTTTTAATGATACATTGGATCATTTAGACCAATTGATATCTGCAAGGCATTTCACCCCAAAACAATGGATTTCACCTTTTTCTCAAGTGCACACGGAACATTCTCTAGGATAGATCACATCCTCGGCCACAAATCGAGGCTTATAAAAAATATATAAGTAATGATTTCAAGCATAGTTTCTGATCACAATGCTATAAGATTAGATATTAGCCACTGGGGGGAAAAAGTATAAAAATGCTAAAGATATAGAGGCTAAACAGCATGCTTATGAATAACCAACAGATCACTGAAGAAATCAAAAAGTATATCAAAATATGCATAGAAACAAATGATAATAAAAACACAACAACCTAAAACCTATGTGATTTAGGAAAAGCAGTGTTAAAGGGGAAGTTCATAGCAATACAAGCCTACCTCAAGAAACAAGAGAAATATTAAACAACAACCTAACTTTGCACCTAAATCAACTAGAAAAAGAACAACAACAACAAAACAAACTCAAAGTTTGTTTTTGGAAGGAAATAAATTATAAAAACACCAGCAGAAATAAATGAAAAATAAGTGGAGACTAATGCAAAGACTAATAAAAACAAAAGCTGGTTCTTTGAAAAAATAAACAAAATAAGCAAACCTTTATCACACTCAGCACTTAACATGATAAAAAAGGGAGAAGACTCACATAAACAAAATTAGAAACAAAAAATGGAGAAATTAAAACAGACAACACAAAAATACAATCATACATTAAGCAACTATGTGCCAATAAAATGGACAACTTGGAAGAAATGGACAAATTTTTAGGGAAGTATTATCTTTCAAAATTGAACCAGGAAAAAATAGAAAATTTGAACAGACCAATCCCAATAGAAACTGTAATAAAAAATCTGAACAAAAGCCCAGGACTAAATGGCTTCACAGGTGAATTCTACCAAATATTTAGAGAAGAGCTAACATCTGTCCTACTCAAACTCTTCCAGAAAATTGTAGAGGAAGGAAAACTCTCAAACTCATTCTAAGAGGCCACCATCACCCTGATACCAAAACAAGACAAAAATGCTACACACACACAGAAAACAAAATTACAGGCTAATATCACTATGAACATAGTTGCAAAGGTCCTCAACAAAATTCTAACAAGCAGAATCCAAAAACATTTTTAAAATATCATATATCACGATCAAGTGAGCTTTGTTCCAGTGATGCAAGGATTCTCCAATATTTGCAAATCAATCAATGTAATAAAAATAAACAAAGATCCCCAGCAAACTCCCCTTGGTTGGGATACATCATTTTTGAGAGCATTAGCCTACTATGTCCCCCTAAGGCTGGCAAAGCAATAAAGCTTTTCTTTTAAACTTCACCCAAAACTTTGTCTCCGAGATTCAATTTGGCACCATTGAGCTTTCAGCATTAATATGAGTCCACTGAAAAAGCAACACATTTATTTGAGTTTTTTTTTTTTTTCTTTAGTTATATTCTATCTTGTCAGCCATGGAGTGCACCTTTAAGTGTATATTCAAAGGGGGAATCACATGGTCTCTCTGTGTGAAGACTTTTATTTCAGTGCAAGCTCAGTTGCCAGTTTTTCAAAAAAGGGATAAATAGTAGCCATATCCAACACTTTGAAAAGGTATAGCTGGCTGAAATCTAGTGGCATTTGTGCTATATTCTGACACATCCACTGGTGCAAAAATAGAATAGTTTGTCCCAATAACATACTTCTCTATCTGCAGGTTTTCCCAATTGGGATGACCCATTCAGCTACTGTGATTTGGGAAACTACAAGCATATAGCATACATCAATTTCTACCAAGCACTAACAAACAAAAGAAACAAAACAACACAAAATCCTTTTAATCTTATTTGTTGTTTTCAATGCATATTTACTCAAATTTCTGAGTGTTTAGTCAGAATTTCAAAGGTTAAAATCATAGCTGTCTACTATCTCAAAGGTGGAAATCTATTGCAGGAATGAAGGTGAAAAGAAATTAGGTGGCAGAAATGGCTAGATAACTAATAATAACCTACTGTATAGCACAGGGAACTATACACAATACTCTGTAAAGACGTATATGGGAAAATAATCTAAAATAGAGTGGATACCTGTGCATGTATAAATGACTCACTTTGCTCTACAGCAGAAACTAACACAACATTGCAAATAACTATGTTCCAATAAAATTTTTTTTAAAAAATAAATGGTTGGACAGTTGTTGTTGTTTTTTTTTTTTTTTTTTTTTTTTTCTCTTTAGTTTCTAGCTGAATGATTTACTTTCTCCCCTGAATACTTCCCACAGTCAGGGAAGTACCCAGGACTCTAGGCTTCTCTCTTTTAGCCCCTCCCATGTTACCATGGTTCTACCTTGCATTTCTCATCATCTTGGGCCCCTTTCAAATCTAGAACCATTTCCCCCATAGGACTTGATACTTCGGTATCCATGTTCAACAGAAATGTAACTTCAAATCTCTCTGTCAAATCTCTAACCTCCTTAATTCCTTGGTGAATGTTGACCTCAGCTCCATCCTGAATTTTAAGGCAGTTTTGGTCAGAGCATCTGGGACTCAGACATTAACTGAACCAGTGAAGGTTACATGCCAGTCAGTATAACTCATGTACATTCAGGGTCAGGAAGCATACAGTCTGCTCCATCTGCTTCCTCATTGAGGCTTGAGCACCAATGAAATCCTTATTTTTCACCTGAGGGAGAGAATAACACACACACATGATGAGACTGGCACATCCAGGGCTTGGCATTGGGGATTCTAAAACAATTTCTCCTGCAGAGGAAAGAATAGCAAAAATGCGTAGTGTTCTTATCCTGCCAAAGCCCTATACTAGCTCTGGCAACTCTCAGACCCTTTTCCCTTCTTTAAAGAGGAAATACAAAAAAACAAAGCACTATCTGGTTGTGACATTATGCCCTTTTACCTGACAAATAATCATCTCCCCCACTTCTCCTTAATAGGCAACAACATCCAGAAACAGTTCAAGCAGAAAATTAGTCACCAATTTCCATCTCCACAGGTCTGTGAAGCCCTTTTCTCTTCCAGAAAATTGTTTTTCACAGGATTTCACTTTCCGCAAGTATTACATTAGGTTCTTAACACCTAAAATTATTTTGTTCTAAAGGCAAATATATACACCACACATAGGTTCAAACTCTGATAAATTTAAAAAATGCAATGTTTTATACATTGTAAAGTATATTATTTTAATCTAATTATATACAATGTTAGTAAGGATATAGTAGTTCAGTTCAGTTCAGTTCAGTCACTCAGTCGTGTCCAGCTCTTTGCGACCCCATGAATGGCAGCACGCCAGGCCTCCCTGTCCATCACCAACTCCCGGAGTTCACTCAGACTCTCATCCATCGAGTCAGTGATGCCATCCAGCCATCTCATCCTCAGTCATCCCTTTCTTCTCCTGCCCCTAATCACTCCCAGCATCACAGTATTTTCCAATGAGTCAACTCTTCATATGAGGTGGCCAAAGTACTGGAATTTCAGCTTCAGCATCATTCCCTTCAAAGAAATTCCAGGACTGATGTCCTTCAGAATGGACTGGTTGGATCTCCTTGCAGTCCAACAGACTCTCAAGAGTCTTCTCCAACACCACAGTTCAAAATGATCAATTATTTGGTGCTCAGCTTTCTTCACAGTCCAACTCTCACATCCATACATGATCACTGGAAAAACCATAGCCTTGACTAGACGGACCTTTGTTGGCAAAGTAATGTTTCTGCTTTTCAATATGCTATCTAGGTTGGTCATAACTTTTCCTCCAAGGAGTAAGTGTCTTTTAATTTCATGGCTGCAGTCACCATGTGCAGTGATTTTGGAGCCCCCAAAAATAAAGTCTGACACTGTTTCCACTGTTTCCCCATCTATATCCCATGAAGTGATGGGACCGGATGCCACGATCTTCGTTTTCTGAATGTTGAGCTTTAAGCCAACTTTTTCACTCTCCTCTTTCACTTTCATCAAGAGGGATTTTAGTTCCTCTTCACTTTCTGCCATAAGGGTGGTGTCATCTGTATATCTGAGGTTATTGATATTTATCCTGGCAATCTTGATTCCAGCTTCTGTTTCTTCCAGCCCAGCGTTTCTCTTGATGTATTCTGCATATAAGTTAAATAAGCAGGGTGACAATATACAGCCTTGACGTACTCCTTTTCCTATTTGGAATCAGTCTGTTGTTCCATGTCCAGGTAATTCTCACTAATTCAAAAACTCATTGAAGGGACTTTACTGGCAGTACAGTGGCTAAGACTGAGCCTCCAATTCAGGGAGCATCAGATTGATCAATGTTTGGAGAACTAAGATCTCACATACTGTACGATGTGACAAAACAAACAAAACTTGTTGGAGTAATGTTCTCTTAAATCCTTCCCTTCTGAAGAAAGTCTAGAAAAAGAAATCATATACTAAAAAAATACTTTTCTCACATTGTTGTTGTTCAGTTACTAAGTCATGTCCCACTCTTTGTGACCTAATGATGCACAACACAGCAGGCTCCTTGTCTGTCACTGTCTCAGAGTTTGCTCAAATTCATGTCCTTTGAGTCGGTGATGTTATCTAACCATTTCATCCTCTGCTACCCTCTTTTCCTTTTGCCTTCAATATTTCCTAGCGTCAAGGTCTATTCCAATGAGTCAGCTCTTCACATCAGGTGGCCAAAGTATTGTGTCTTCAGCTTCAGTATGAGTCTTTCCAGTGAATACTCAGTGTTGATTTCCCTTAGGATTGACTGATTTGATCTCCTTGCAATCCAAGACACTCTCAAGCACCACAATTCAAAAGCATCAATTCTTCAGCAATTAGCCTTCTTTAGGCTCCAACTCTAACAGTCACAAATGACTATATAGACCTTTGTCAGCAATGTTATATATTTGCTTTTTAATAGCTGTCTAGGTTTGTCATAGACAGCTTTCCTTCCAAAGGGTAAGTGTCTTTTAATTTCATGGTTGCAGTCATGGTCTGCCTTGATTTTGGAGCCCAAGAAAATAAAATATGCTTCCTCTTTTTTCTCCATTCTATTTGCCATGAAGTGATTGAACCAGATGCCATAATCTTAGTTTTTTGAATTCTGAGTTTTAAGCTGACTTTTTCACCCCCGTCTTTTTGCCCTCATCGAGAAGCTATTTTGTTCGTCTTCACTCTCCGCCATTAGCGTGGTATCATCTGCATATATGAAGTTGTTGATATTTCTCCAGGCATTTATGATTCCAGCTTGTGATTTATCCAGTCCAGCATTTAACATGATGTACTCTGCTTAGAAGTTAAATAAGCAGGTGAAAATATACAGTCTTGTAGTACTTCATTCCCAACTTTGAATCAGTCAGTTCAATGTGGGTTTCTAACTGTTGCTTCTTGATCCCATATAGGTTTCTCAGGAGATAGGTAAGGTCGTCTGGTATTTCCATCTCTCTAAGAATTTTTTACAACTTGCTGTGATCCACACAATCAAAGGCATCAGTGTAGTCAATTAAGCAAAAGTAGATGTTTTTCTGGAACTCCCTTGCTTTCTCTACTATCCAAAGAATGTTGGCAATTTGTTCTCTGCTCCCTTCACCATTTCTAAACCCCACTTGTACATCTCGAAGTTCTCAGTTCACATACTGCTGAAGTCTAGCTTGGTGGACTTTGAGCCTAACCTTGGTAGCATGTGGAATGAGTGCAATTCTCCAGTAGTTTGAACATAATTTTGGAGCTGCTTTAGAATTGGAATGAAAACTGAAATTTTCTAGTCCGATGGCCACTTTTGAGTTTTCCAAATGTGCTGGCACAATGAGTGCAGCACTTTAACAGCAGTACTTTCTTTAGGATTTGAAATAGCTCAGCCAGAATTCCATCACCGCCACTAGCCTTGTTTGTAGTAATATTTCCTAAAGCCCACTTGACTTCATATTCTAGGATGTCTGGCTCTAGGTGAGAGATCACACCATCATGGTTATCCAGATCATTAAGACTTTTTGCACAGTTTGTGTATTCTTGCCATTTTTCCTGAATATCTTCTGCCTCTATTATGTCCTTACCATTTCTGTCCTTTATTGTGCCCATATTTGCATGAAATATTCCCTTGATATTTCCAATTTTCTTGAAGAGACATATCTCTAATTGTTTTTGTCCTACCTAGAGTAAGTCTGACCATAGTAGGTTAAATGATCAGTTAGCATTTTTTATCTCCTGAGTGAAGTTGCTCAATTGTGTCCAACTCTTTGCAACCCCATGGACTGTAGCCCATCAAGTTCCTCTATCTGTGGGATTTTCCAGACAAAGGTACTGGAGTGGGTTGTCATTTTGTTCTCCAGGGGATTTATCTCCTAGGACCTTGCAATCAGGATTAGAGTGATGTACCAATTAAGCTCCCAAGGGTAGCTTATCTAAGCATGAATTGAGGCACCTTAGCTTTGGCAAGGCTGGAAAAGGGACAGATCTATGTGAAACACATCAGTGCATCAGTCTCTGCTTGAGCTTGTTTCTGATTGACTACAATTTGTACACTTTTATTAGATCCTGGCTCTCCTTATGACCGGTTCTATATCAGAGTTTTAAATCTCTCTTGCACACAGAAGCCTGCAAGAGTCTCCTTGTCCATGGGATCTTTGTTTCTGAGTCTTATCATTAGTGAACAGAGCTTTGGTACCCAGAGTTACAACCTGCAAGAATATGCAGATGTGTTTATTCAGCTAATACAACATAGAAAAACAAAAATTATTAATTTGGGATGGGCACACACTCTACATTTTTCGCATTTCCCACTGTTCCTTGTGTACGGCATCTGGCTGCGTCACTTTTTTGTGTAACCTGCCTGCATCACAGAGACATGTGATTTTGCAACCCCTTGTGCCAATTAATAGAGCTCTTCTTCGAAGGACATTATGCAGTTAAAGCACCTTGAGAGCAATAAAGTTGGCTTTTTTGTAAAATTTTCCTTGTGACTTCTCCCACTCCTATTGTTTTAAGAAATATCCAGTAAACAATTATTAAATGATTGTTGCGAAAATTGATTTCTCTCATATCTAAAATTGTCCTGACTACATACAGAAAAAGAAAAAGCATGAGACTCAATTGACTTGAAGAGAAAGATCCTGTCAATTTCCTTTCACAATGATTGGGCATAGATTCACAGATACCATTTTTGTCTCTTGAAATTTTTCTAGAAATACATCTGATTTTTCTCTAGACAGGAAAATTTTTTTGTTTCTAAGTATTAAGCTTTGTGAAGTTTTCATTGTCTTTTTAAGTGTTACTAACCATAAAGAGA
The DNA here is from genome assembly GCF_032405125.1 of Capricornis sumatraensis. Classification (NCBI taxonomy): domain Eukaryota; kingdom Metazoa; phylum Chordata; class Mammalia; order Artiodactyla; family Bovidae; genus Capricornis; species Capricornis sumatraensis. The sequence continues at coordinate 45,508,341 of NC_091085.1, read as the reverse complement.
ATCAATTTTACTACGGTGCAAAAGATGATTGGTTACCTGATATAAATTCAACTTGGCATGTTAGAAAGGCTATTTAGTTTTTCTTTTTCACTCAGTCATCCTTTTACCAAAAGAATTGTTAAGAATTGTAAAAGTTTAAAATTATGAAAATATAATATCTTGTGCTTACATGCTGAATCTACACTATAACATGAATAAACTTATCTATGAAACAGAAACAGGCTCACAGACCCAGGGAGCAGGCATATAGTTGCCATGGGGGAGGAGAGTGGAAGACGGAATGACTGAAAGCATGGAATTATCAGATACAAATGATTATATATAGGTTGGCTAAAAATAGTAAGGACCTGCTGTATAGCACAGGGAAATGGAGCTATATTCAATACCATTTGATATATACCATAATGGAAAAGAAATTTTAAAAATAATTCATATATATATATGAATCACTTTGCTGTACAGAAGAAATTAACACAACATTGTAAATCAACTATACTTCAAAAATTAAAATTTTAAAAATCATTTGTTGTTGTTCAGTCTCTCAGTCATGTCCAACTCTTTGCAAACCCAAGGACTGTAGTACACCAGGCATCTCTGTTATTCTATCTCCTAGAACTTGCTCAGACTCAGCTGAATCAATGATGCCATTCAACCATCACATCCTCTGTCATCCCCTTCTCTTCCTGCCTTCAATCTTTCCCAGCATCTGGGTCTTTTCTAATGAGTTGTCTCTTTGCATCAGGTTACCATGATATTGGAGCTTCAGTTTCAGCATCACTCCTTGTAATGAATATTCAGGATTGATTTCCTTTAGGATTGACATTTAAAAATCATAAAATGCAAGTATACCATAGAATATATGATTTATTAGCAACTTGCAGAGTACATCATGAGAAATGCTGAACTGGAAGAAACACAAGCTGGAATCAAGATTGCTGGGAGAAATATCAACAACCTCAGATATGCAGATGACACCACCCTTATGGGAGAAAGAGAAGAGGAACTAAAAAGCCTCTTGATGAAAGTGAAGGAGGACAGTAAAAAAGTTGGCTTAAAGGTCAACATTCAGAAAACGAAGATCATGGCATTCGGTCCCATCACTTCATGGGAAATGGATGGGGAGACAGTGGAAACAGTGTCAGACTTTACTTTTTTGGGGGCTCCAAAATCACTGCAGATGGTGACTGCAGCCATGAAATTAAAAGATACTTACTCCTTGGAAGAAAAGTTATGACCAACCTAGATAGCATATTCAAAAGAAGAGACATTATTTGCCAACTAAGGTCCGTCTAGTTAAGGTTATGGTTTTTCCAGTAGTCATGTATGGATGTGAGAGTTGGACTGTGAAGAAGGCTGAGCGCCAAAGAATTGATGCTTTTGAACTGTGGTGTTGGAGAAGACTCTTGAGAGTCCCTTGGACTGCAAGGAGATCAACCAGTCCATTTTGAAGGAGATCAACCCTGGGATTTCTTTGGAGGGAATGATGCTGAAGCTGAAATTCCAGTACTTTGGCCACCTCATGCAAAGAGTTGACTTATTGGAAAAGACTGTGATGCTGGGAGGGATTGGGGGCAGGAGGAGAAGGGGACAACAGAGAATGAGATGGCTGGATCATATCAGCAACTCGATGGACGTGAGTTTGAGTGTACTCCGGGAGTTGGTGATGGGCAGGGGGCCCTGGCATGCTGCAGTTCATGGGGTCACAAAGAGTTGGACATGACTGAGCGACTGAACTGGACTGAACTGATCAGTTCAGTTGAGTCCGATCCTTTGCAACCCCATGAATTGCAGCAAGCCAGGCCTCCCTGCCCATCACCAACTCCCGGGGTTCACTCAGACTCACGTCCATCGAGTCCGTGATGCTATCCAGCCATCTCATCCTCTGTCGTCCCCTTCTCCTTCTGCCCACAATCCCTCCCAGCATCAGAGTTTTTTCCAATGAGTCAACTCTTCGCATGAGGTGGCCAAAGTACTGGAGTTTCAGCTTTAGCATCATTCATTCCAAAGAAATCCCAGGGCTGATCTCTTTCAGAATGGACTGGTTGGATCTCCTTGCAGTCCAAGGGACTCTCAAGAGTTTTCTCCAACACCACAGTTCAAAAGCATCAATTCTTTGGTGCTCAGCATTCTTCACAGTCCAAATCTCACATCCATACATGACCACTGGAAAAACCGTAGCCTTTAACTAGACGGACCTTTGTTGGCAAAGTAATGTTTCTGCTTTTCAATATGCTATCTAGGTTGGTCATAACTTTCCTTCCAAGGAATAAGCATCTTTTAATTTCATGGCTGCGTCACCATGTGCAGTGATTTTGGAGCCCCCCAAAATAAAGTCTGCCACTGTTTCCACTGTTTCCCTATCTATTTCCCATGAAGTGATGGGACCAGATGCCATGATCTTCATTTTCTGAATGTTGAGCTTTAAGCCAGCTTTTTCACTCTCCATTTTCACTTTCATCAAGAGGCTTTTTAGTTCTTCTTCACTTTCTGCCATAAGCGTGGTGTCATCTGCATATCTGAGGTTGTTGATATTTCTCCCAGCAATCTTGATTCCTAAGCATGCATATATAGACAAAAAATAAAAAATGTAATTACTATATGATTTTAGTATTGAGAAGTTTTCTGGACCTAAACACTAATGAAATAGTAATATCTATACATCTAGTCTTTATGATGGTACTGTTTCCCAAAATTATTTTATTACTTTTATTATTTAATTTTCCAACATCTTATATTTCTTTTTATTTATCTTTTTTACAGACTTGGAAGATGTCATTTAGACATAAAATACCTATCAGTCTCTAATACTGAACCACAGAATTAGGCAGACAACCCACTCATACAATTGTAACATGCCAACATCAAAATTATGTATCACTTTTGTGACACTGGGGATATTTGTAAATTACTTTGCTGAAATAATATAATTAGGAAATCTTTTATAACATCAACTATTTTTTCTGTTAGATATAACATTTTCATAGGAAAACTATAATGACTTTTATGATTCAATGTCCTCTCATGTCATTATTTTAAAATATTACTATAATATTTTAATGGAGAAGGAAATGGCAACCCGCTCCAGTGTTCTTGCCTGAAGAATTAATTCCATGGATAAATGAGCCTAGTGGGCTACAGTGCATGGGGTCACAAAGACTGTTGGACACAACTGATCAACTAACACACACACCACAAAATACTGCTAAGGCTTTCTTACTGTAAAGACACTAACCACCTGCTCCTGTCCTGAGTTCCTGTCTTGTGCTCCCAATAGCTTTTAGACATGGTTCTTGCATTCTTCAGAGAAGGCAAAGTCACCCCACTCCAGTACTCTTGCCTGGAAAATCCCATGGATGGAGGAGCCTGGTAGGCTGCAGTCCATGGGGTCACTAAGAGCCGGACATGACTGAGTGACTTCACTTTCACTTTTCACTTTCATGCATTTGAGAAGGAAATGGCAACCCACTCCAGTGTTCTTGCCTGGAGAATCCCAGGAACGGGGAATCCTGGTGGGCTGCCATCTATGGGGTCGCACAGAGTCAGACACGACTGAAGCAACTTAGCAGCAGCAGCAGCAGCTTGCATATCTTAGTACATTTTATTTTGACTGCACATGTGTTTCCCACATCTTTGTCTCGCACTTCTCCTGGAGATCAAAGATCGTTGCTTACTCATCTTTGGATCACCAGCTCCCAATAATACAGTGTTTTAAGAACAAATACAGGAAGGTGAGTGTTAAGTGGGACTGTATTGTTTAACTGAGTTGGCTCCCTTTGGTTATGGCAACTCTGTGAAGTCTATACCATGTGAAATAAATTCCCCTTGTGTGGTCATTGCCATCTGCATTTAAAGATCTGGCCTGTGACATGTTTCCCTAAGTCTTATTAGAGGAATCACTTATTCCCAATTACTGATATTTCCTCCCATGTAAAAGAACATCTGTTTCTGTCTGCTGCCTTACACTTTACTCACTCTTCCCTCAAGGAAGACAGGGGAGTGTTAGGTTATGTTGAGTGTTTTACAGAGAATCAGGTGTCTCAGTTACTCCATTCTGTGAAGCTTCCTGCATGCAGAGAACAGGTTCTCTGATATGCTCCCAAACAGAAGAGGCTGGGGGTCAAGGCTCTATCTAATTGGGAGATACCTGGGGGTTCCCAGCAAGACTGGGTCGGGGTGGGTTGTCTAATTTCACGGTTGACTGTTAGAAGTCCAAAATTGCCTGGTGCCCTGGCAGCATTCAGCGTACTTTTTTGATATCATTTTTGTTTGTTCTTTAGGGCTTTAGGGTCTATACAGAAAGGTCTTCCTCAGGGAAGACCTGATATTTGGGAAGATAAGTTCAAATCAGAGGTGACTTTTCAGTAACTTGTATTATCGAACAAAGAACTTCAAGGCTTAACAGGAACATTGTATAGATCAAGGTGATTTGGCACAATTGAGGCACGATTGTGCTGCCAGAGAAGGGACTCTGAGGACTGTCGGTAAAGAACAAAGAAAGGCAATGGGAATTTTTATTAAAGTGGTTGCTGTTTCACCTGGAAGGTTTATTGGGTCCCATATTGTGCCAGTTGACTGTTTTCTCAGTCATCTGGTTGGCTTTTAACTGCTGCAGCCTTAAACGTTAAAATTTAAGCAAGTGGACCACATAAGATTTTGATGTTGGTAGTTCCCTATGCTTCATGACTTTTTTTATATGGGCCAGTGTTTATTTTTATGAAGAGAAAGATAAATTAGGAGAGAGTTAAGTGGAAAGGCTTGAGGGCTTACAGTGCAGGCTGTTGTAGATGGATCTGAAATGAACAAGCACAACCTGGACACTTTTGAAAAGGATAGTGACTTGGAAGTAGTGATATTTTGATTCACATTAGCAACAAATCTACTGCTTTCCTTTACTATCAACCAGATCTACAGGATGAAATATCAAATATTAAGGCACATGACTTCTGCCTGATCCACAGAGTATGAGCAAGTGTCCAGGTTCAAACTGTTTAGGTGGGATTGACATTTTATGCTTTTCATTCATGTACATGTGTGAATATTGTATGAGATTAATCAAATTTCTGTGGCTGTTCATGGACTCAAGATTGACCCCTTATGACATGGCTTGTAATTAAGTTTTGCATTAACTATACAATGTGTGATCGTGGCATTGAAGTTTAGAGCCCCAAATTAAAAGGTTTAAGTGCGTGGCAGGGATATTGGTTCTCCTTAGGACTCTGGGGAATAGACTTCAGAATCATCAGTACAAGATTCAGAGCTAGAAAACCCTGAGGATAATTCTTAGGCTAACACAAACATTGAGATTGCACAACATGTGAGTGCCAGAAATACAGGACTCAGAAAATCCAAGTTAGATATTTGAATATACAGAAAAGGAAGTACATCTCAGTTAAGGCCTGGTGACTGGAGTTCAATTCATATTACATTTCAAAACTTCAGAAGAAGGCAGGAGTGGCTCTAGTACATACTTTGAAAGCTAGCCTTCACCTCTACACCCATGGGCACACACACACACACACACACACACACACACACACACACACACAAATATCAAAGTGTTGGATTCTGGTTAAGTTACATTGACTGTCAGCATACTAACAAAGCTGAAATCACTGAGCAGTGGGTCCTAATAATACAATATATGATAATACAATCCTGGTAACACAAATTCTAGGTTGCAGAGATTAGCTTGTTTTCAGAATGCAGTGCATGTACTGCCAGTTCCTTGATGGTCCTGGTTCCTTTTGTCAGCATTTGTTCTTTAATGGAGAGTATATTAGAATCTTACCACTGGATTAATACTACTCCTGAGGCTCTAACTGAAACACCTCCCTTTCCATTAGAGACAGCTTAGGCAGAGTTGTATGAAAATACAAAAAAAATCTATTTAAGCATTGATAATCTTTCTAGAAGAAAAATAATTTATTAATAAATTAGGTAGGTTGCACTTTGTACTTTAGAGTTATTAACTTCAAATCAACACAGAAAGGGTATTTGACTTTGCAGTTCAACCCATTTCAACTTTAAGTCTCAAGAGACTTTAACTAGCTTTAATTTCTACAGGAGAATTTGACAATAGGAGGTAATTAATTCAAATGTGGGGTAACATTTTTAGTGCATGGTATTGGAGTGTCTTTGTGAAGTCTTTTGTTATTATTGAAGGGTATATTGAAAAATACATCTAGAAAAAATTAAAATAGGAAGCAAGAGAAGAAATAAAATTTCAGCCTTGAAATAGAATGACCTTGTAGCTAACTTAATTAACATTATAAGCCATTTCAGGCTCTTATGTTTTCCAGCATCATTTATAAAAGAACAATTTTTGTTTGGGGATCCTTTTTTTCTCTGTCCCAATAGACTGAATCAGCTTCTTTGATCAGAGTGTTAATGGTTGGGCACCCTGGGATTAAAAAGACAAAAAGCTGGGGTTTCTGGTAGGGGTATGTCTTTTTTCACTTCTCATGATTGCTTCCAAGTGGAGGGAGATCCATTAATCAAAGACTCTTCAACTGTCTTTGTTCTTTCAGGTACTGACTTACTCCATTAGTGAAAATAATTCAAGCTTCACAATAGATATGTCTCAGATTCTCAGACTTGTCTGTCTGCAGATATCATGTGCTTTTATGTTGCTCTGAAACTTGCAGTAAATTTAGCAGCTAGATTGTTCTACCTTTTGGTGTACGGGTAAAGAATCCCCTCTGCCAAGACAAGTAACTCAAGAGATGCAGGTTTGATTTCTGGGTCAGGAAGATGCCCTGGAGAAGGAAATGGCAACCAACTCCAATATTATTGTCTGGGAAATTCCATGGACATAGGAACCTGGCATGCTACAGTCCATTGGGTCATAGAGTCAGACATGACTGAGCACAAGCACTCACATGCACACACACACACACACACACACACACACACACACAAACACTTTGCAGAAAGCCTTTATATTCGCTGGAACTACTTGTGACTGAGTGGGAAAGTCTGGGACTCTGATGTTCAACATCAGTAACACAGTTATGCTGCATATACAAACACTACTTTTAAAAAAGGCAAAAACTCACTGTCATTTTAGTCTTCAGTTTGCCTGACTCCCGCTTAGCTTTCATTTTTTTCAAAATTTGATTATGAAAAAAGGATCAACTTCCATCATTTATTAAAATTTCAACAAACTCTAGGGAATTATGGCTATAAATATTGCTTCTGTGTCATTTTTCCAAAATGGATGGGGGTCATAAACGATAAAGAACATATACAAGTATGTGGAGGTTGTTAGAACATCATAATCCTAAATTGCTATTTATGATTTTGCCTAAAAGAGGCCTTTGGGGCATAAAGTCATTGAAGATATTGAAATCTACCTCTTACAAAGAATTGGTTGTAAATATCCAACCAATTGTTTGTTTTAGATAATTATCTAAAGTAGTGGTCAAATAGTTTTCAGATTTTAAGGTTACTTTCATAGACATGTGCTTTCCAAGAGGAAAGAATGTGCTGATATGTTCCAGAATGACTATAATTCTGATGAAGCAGTGATTTTGATGGCGAACTAACTCACTCCAGTAGTTTTGCTAGGAAATGCCATGGACAAAGGGATAGTCTACAGTCCCTGGTGTTGCAGAGCTAGACACGACTTAACAACTAAACAACAGCAATAGGATTTGTGGCTTCCCAGGTGGCTCAGTGGTAAAAGATCCACCTGTCAATGCTAGAGACACAGGAGATGCCCTTTTGATACCTGGGTGAGGAATGTCTTCTAGAGGAGGAAATAACTATACACTCCAGTATCTTGCCTAGTGGGCTACATTCCATGGATTTGCAAAAAGTCAGACATGACTGAGAAACAGAATAGCATAGCTGAGTCTAGCTGAAAGAAGCACAGAGGCCGCCACTGCCATGCTCAGGTTTCATGATACTAGAGAAGGAACTAAATGATAAGCTGCTGATTGAGATATTTGCCTGATGACTCTCAGAGTAGGCTACCTTAGGGCTCACATCATCACATAGCTGTAAACTGAATTTTCCTATCTCATGACTTCTTTTATTAATTGCTTTAATCAAAACAGCTTTCCTCCTTAGATTTCAGGTAAAATATCAGTGTTCAGTTCAATACACAACTTATGAAATGAGGAACTTGAGGGAAAAGAAAGAATCAAAACATTAGAAGTGTACAAGGTTAGAATTCCTTACAAAATTGAAAAGTTTTGACAAAATATTTCAATATAATTTTTATCATTTTCCAAGTGAATGAGCCTCAGTCAGACATAGGTTATATAATTCCATAAATAAAAATGTTAATAGCCAGTATTCTTACTGAGAAAACAGTACATTTATGTTTATTTTCTGAAGGGCAAAAATAAATAAATAAATAAATAAATGTGTTTAAAATGTTCATTGAAGGTAGAAACCAAGTCCAACATATAAATTCTGTTCTGTGAAATACAGCAAGTTTTCAGTTTCAATTTGGCAAGTCTTTGGTGAGTTTTTGAGTTTGACTTTAATAATTAATCTCTAGACTTAAAAGGGGAAAAATTCTTAAATGGACATGGATTGATGTTCTCTTTAGATACACATTTCTCTCAGGAAATATTGATTGACTCTACTTAAGTCTATAATTTTAAGAATTATAGATTTGTGTATTATTAAAAATAGATGAGGGCAAGAGAAGCTTCAGTTTTATGTGCTGCCTCTGTATTTGAGTTTATATTACAAAGAATGTTAGTTAAAAACTCATAAAAATAGAAAATATTTTAATTTCATACTCTATCTTCAAGTATGAAAAATCATTTTAATACTTATATGAATGTCTTCATCTGCGATGGCCATGCTAGTTTGATCTTAAGCAGGGTAAGTATTCAGACTTAATATAAATTAAATAAGCTATACAGAAATGATTTCTCATCATTTAAACATTCATATAAAAACAAAGATTCCAAAAATAACAAATGCAACTAAATTGATTCAAAAGGGCTCTTTAAAAAGCAATAAATTTTTTACATCATTCAGTAGAAGAAAATTTGGAATCACTGAATTGGATGTCAAACTGGAAACATTTCTTGTACTGATTCACTCATCAGAATTGCTCATTAGCATGAAAAATGTCATTATTACATTTTTCTCTCATGTTAGAAGTATGTAATGAGGAAAAATAAGAAAGTATATAAAAGATGTCAGTGTTTCAAAGAGAAATAATAAACAAAAGTCATAAAAAAATAACCATCTTGACTTACTTTCTAATTTAGGATGATTTGTTAGCCATTGACAAACAAGTTAGAGTTAAGTTGTGTTGAATCATTGGATGAAGTGGAAAATTTTAGATGAAAGAGTATTCAGCTATACAAACTAGAATGCTCAAATTAAGTCTGCTTAAAATACTGCTGTAAAAGCTTAGTTTTTACATATAGCAGTGCCTTTAATAGATGAATAAAGTTTGGAAATCTAAAGGTCAAGCTTTCATTGAATTTGTCAAATGATAAATTCATTGAACTTTAACTTCAGGATTTGGAACAGAGATAAGTTTATCCTAATACTTCATTTTTTAGGTAAACCCAGTATAATTACTAAAATGTCTTACTGTAGCAAAAGTCGGTATTAGAAAACCGATGCTAGAACCCAGTTTTCCTGAATTTTAATCCAGTTAGCTGACTGAGAGTTCTCTATGTGGAGATACCAGAAGAAACCAAGCAATGATCAACCTCTCAAATCCAGTTGAAAGGAGGATCAAAGTATGAACTGAGAAATTTCTTATGACAGACACATGTCCCAAAGCCATGGGCCAGGCATTCTTCTCATTGAGACAGAAAAATTCTCATTGGATTTTTCCCAGCCTGGAAAACCCCCAGGAATAGAGTTGGAATCAGACAAATGAGCAAAAACTGCCACATGTACTTAAAAGCCAATTATAAAGTGTTCCTTGCTTCCTAAAATAAAATAAAACCTTAACAGAAAACCTCACCCAGAAAAAAAAAGAAAAAAAAAGAAAAGAAAAAGAAAAGAAAAAGAAAAGAAAAAACTAGCCAGTTAACACTTGTGGCTCAAATACCACAAAATCCCACTTTTCACTGAGATATAGTAGATTTTCTCCAATGAGTATTTCTCCATTTGCATATGCTTTTTTTTTTTTTTCTGGAGACCCCAAATTTTTCTTTCTTTTGCTCTTAGTTTTGGTGATTATCTCTTCAGCCTTATTATGTGCTCTTGGTTGATGAGATATTTAGGAACTTGCACTTTACTTCTCATTACATGGGCTTCCTAGGTGTCTTGAATGGTCAAATGTCTGCCTGCAATGCAGGAGACCTGGATTCTATCCCTGGATCAAGACAATCTCCTGGAGAAGGAAATGGCAATCCACTCTACTACTCTTGCCTGGAAAATTCCATTGAGAGGGGAGCCTGGTAGTCCATGGGGTCACAAAGAGTTGGACACGACTGAGCAACTTCACTTTCAGTATTTCATTACATAGTGTTTCTATAGAAAGCAGATTTAATGACAAAATGAAATTTTCCTTAGTTAAATATATGCTTCAATTAAAAAGTAATTAATTAATTTTAAAAAATGGAGCTGTCCCAATTCTAGCCCTGAAGATTACTGAATAATTTTAACTCTCTTGTCTTGTTTTGTGTCATTTACTGGTTAATCCATATATTCTGATTATTCTTAGTGTATTTTTCTTTGTTTTATGAGTTATTTATGCATATATATTATTTTTTTTAGTAAAAGAGACATTGAAATTGGCTTTAAGCCACCCTTTCTTCCCCCTTACATCTTTCATTTGTTTCTCTGTCACCCTGTCTCATAGTATTTTCCCACAGCCTCCCCCAGCCTCCCAGGCTTGTAGCTATCAGTCTCCTTCACTTTTTCTCTTTTCCTTGAATTATAAACTTTGAGCTTCCCCTGTGCTCTTGTTTTTCTGCATTTTTACACTAGTTTGACTTTCAGTCCATTGGTCTTCACCTCTAAATTCCCCATTCACCAAATTCACTATCTTAAGTCAAAACCCAAGATCAATAAATGTAACTGTCTACTTAAAAGTTACTTTTGCTAAAATGAAACTTCTGCCCTCCTACATGTACCCTGGCTTTAAATTATTTTTTTCCAATCAATACCATATTACAGAATAAAAACCATACATACAAATTTACATCTCTTTTTGAAAATGCCCTCATAATTTTACTTTTACCAGCTAACACTGACAAGGAAAAAAAAAAAAAGTAAACTACAGTTACTGTGGGTTTATAATTATAGGGAGAAAAGATATGAGATTGGACAAATAACTTTCATTATTGATTCTAATTTTATTAACTAACTTTTAAGAAAATTGACAGTTTAACATCATTTTCTCATTCTGTTTGTTCTAGTATGACCTTTGAGAAATTTGTAACACATACTTTGACTCTAATTACATAAGGGCACATTTTCAAGCTTGATGGTCTTTTTTCAACCTTAAATACATTTGTCCATAGCTTTTACCTATGGCTTTAATAAATGTTCTTCAATTGTTTAAGCTTTATTCCAAGATGATATCAACTTTAATTTTGAAAACAACTTTAAAGTAGGCTTCATGACTTACTTAATCAAACTTTTCATTATATTACTTCTGTAAAACAAATATCTGCTATATGTTTCAAAATAATTTTGATGATTGTTCTTCCCATTTTAACAAAACCCAACAGTTCTAACTTTGTGTAGTCAATAACTCTGAGTCATGAATAAGATTCAGATTTGTATACTGAATCCTATTTCTAGTATTAAATATCACATTTGAAATCATCTTGAGTACTTCCACACTTTTAAATCGATTGTCCCTACATTTCAGTGAGTCAATACTTTTAGTTGAGTCAGTGTTATTTTCTTCTGCACTGTGAAAATTATTTTAAAATTTATATTTGTTTAAATTTATCTCAAATTTTTTCACAAACTTACTAATGTTCAGACTTTGATTTAGAGAATTTGGGAAGACTATTTTAGGATTTTTTTTATATGTTTCCCTATCAAAATGTAAAATTGCTGCTTTAATTACCAAGTAATCAGTACATTGTAGATCTCTGTCTCTTATGCCCTACTGTTGACCTGAAATAAACAGACTGCCAGAAGTATCTCCAGGAAAGAAAGGTTCATTCAGGATTAGAAGAGAATTACAACAAAGGTTATGCAACCATAGAAAGCCATGCCTAGGGCTCTTCAGAGCAAGGACAGGAGAACTGTTTTATAAAAAAGACAAGGAAGACTTGAGGGCTGTAGTAAACAAACAGTCCTGGCATTTCATTGGCTGAGTCTTGGCTTCGAAAGACAAGAATTCTTTCTTCTTGCTGTTGGGCTCTGCTACTGTCACAGGGCATCAGAGCTCGCCTTTCTGGTCTCCTGAATGTATTTAATTGAAGCTTTTATTTATTTTTTACACTGCCATGGCTCTATGAGATTTTTCACTTTATATTTTAGTTTTGGTATGATTTCACATTTTTCCATGTAGTAAATCTGAAAAAGAGGGTTTTTAAGAGTTAATTATAACTAATATCCTAACATAATCATGTAGTTTCAAAGTCACTATTAAAGATAAATTTAATTTTATTATATTTCACCTAATTACTTACAATGTGTATTTTTCTTTATATGTAAGTGTGTCTTTTTAAGGTAACATCTCACAGTCTCACTTTTTTATTCACTTTATTTTTACAATTAAATGGGATTTTAAGGGTAATAACTTTAATGCAAATATCAGTAGAATATGATTTAGACCTGCAATTTTATCATTTGCTTTATTTTGTTTCCCTACCTTGTGTACTTCTGTACTGTTTTATATCTTATTTTGGGTTAGTCATTTTTATTCAAATATATATGTGTATATATTCCCTGGTGGCTCAGATGGTAAAGAATCCACCTGTAATGCCTGAGAACTGGGATTGATCCCTGGGTTGGGAGGATCCCCTGGAGAAGGGAATGGGTGCCCACTCTATTATTTTTGTCTGGAGAATTTCATGAACAATGGAGCCTGGCAGGCTATAGTCCATTGGATCACAAAGAGTCAGACATGACTGAGTGACATTCACACTTCACATATATATACAGATATACACACACCCACATCCATATATTAGTATTCAGTAACTGTTGAATTTTTTTTCTGGTTGCTGTAGAGACTGCAATATGCACACAAACTTTCACAGCCTACTAAGAGCTAATTTTATATTTCTTCATATAATATATAGACACACATTTAAAACTCCACAAGAAGTTTTTTTTTTTTTAATAATTTTTATTCTAACCTTTTATCCATAGTTTGAAGAACATAAGTGGTAGTACCTTTTATCTTTACCCAGCTCTACTATTTCTGTTGCTCTCCCTTCACACTTGAAGATCAATATTCCCTCTGATACCATTTACTTTCATCTTGACGGACTGTCATTCACATTACCAATAGAGAAGATTTTTTAAGACACAAATTCATCACAGAATATCTTTACTTCCATTTTGCATTTATGGGACATTTTCACTGAACATAGAATTCTAGATTTACAGTTTTTTTCTTGTTTTAAGTGCTTTAACAATGTTGCTTCACTGTCTTCTATCTATGATGGCTTCTGATGATATTCACAATCATTGTAAATTTTTTTTTTATCTTTTTCTAGTCGCTTTCAAAGGTGTTCATTTCCGCCCCCCCCCCCTTTTGGTTTTTAGCAGTTTGATTATGATATGTTTAGGTGTGGTATTCTTTGAGTATGTTGTTGCTGCTGCTGCTAAGTTGCTTCAGTCATGTCCGACTCTGTGCAACCCCATAGACGGCAGCCCACTAGGCTTCCCCATCCGTGGGATTCTCCAGGCAAGAATACTGGAGTGGGTTGCCATTTCCTTCTCCAAAGCATGAAAGTGAAAAGTGAAAGGGAAGTCGGTCAGTCGTGTCCGACTCTTGGCGATCTCATGGACTGCAGCCTACCAGGCTCCTCCGTCCATGGGATTTTCCAGGCAAGAGTACTGGAGTGGGGTGCCATTGCCTTCTTTGAGTATACCCTGTTAGAAATTCTGAGCTTCTGGAATATGTAAATGTGTATTTTTACTATACTTATGAAGATTTTAGCCATTATTTCACATATGTATATGAACATTTCCCATGCATACAAATAAATATATCATAAATATACACACATATAACTGTCCTCCATCTCTTTCTCATTTCATTTTGGAAGTCTAATTACACGTTAGACATTTTTGACTTGTAATAGTTGTGTAAAATCTATTTATTTGTTATCTATCTCTTTTATATTTTTGTTTTCAAAGTCCAAAATTATGCTGGTCAATCTTAATTGACTCTTCTTTCATATATATTCACTACTAATCCCATTCAGTGAGGTTTTCTTTCTTCCCACATACTGTATTATACATCTGCAAATTTCTCAATTGACTTTCTTATAGTTTCTTTTCTACTAATGAATTTTTCTTTTCTTTTACTTAATTTTATGTTTGCTTCCCTTTGCTACTTTAAGTCTTTGCTGTGTTAGTGTTGATCTGTGCAGCTATGCATCATTCAGAGGTTAGTCTGAGACTTACATGGGTAGCTCAAATAGTTCCTCTTTCAAAGGCTATTTGGGTCTATTCCATACTGTGCAGTTTTGGTGTTAGGCTAATACCAAATTCTTGGTATGGATTTATACCAAGAATTTTGTTGTTCAGTTGCTCAGTCGTGTCTGACTCTTTGCAACACCATGAACTGCAGCACACCAAGAATTAGGGGATCTCTTTCAGTTGTCTTCTTTCTGGGACTATCCTACTCTATGTATGCAGAGGATCATTCTCTGGACTGAAAGATGGAATTTATCTTGTTTTATTTCCCCCACACTGCTTCTCTTCTCTGCAACTAGGTTATAGCCTTAAGGCAAAACCTGGGAGAAGAAACAGTGATAAAGAAATGTATATCTTTGTATGAGTTTTGACACTCCTCTACAATCAAATCTGCTTTTTGCTTAATCTTTAAAGTTTCCAGGCATTTATTTTTTATTTTAAATTAATTTATTTTTTTTTAATTGAAGGCTAATTTCCTTACAATATTGTGGTGGATTTTTTTTTCTTTTTTTTTTTAATTTTAAAATCTTTTGCCATACATCAACATGAATCAGCCATGAGGGCACATGAGTCCCCTCCCACTGAATTCTTCTTCTACCTCCCTCCCCACTCCATCCCTCTGGGTTGTCCCAGAGCCCTGGCTTTGAGTGCCCTGCTTCATGCATCAAGCTTGCAATGGCCATCTATTTTACATATGGTAATGTACATGATTCAAAGCTGTTCTCTCAAATCATCCCACTATCACCTTCTCCCACATAGTCCAAAAGTCTTCTCTTTTCATCTGTGTCTCTTTCACTGTCTTTCATATAGGATTGTCTGTCTTTCTAAATTGCATATGCATGCATTAATATACTTTCTTAACTGACTCAAATGTGTTTTATTTTTTAATAGCTGAGTAATATTCCATTGTGTATAAGCACCACAACTTCCTAATCCATTCATCTACTGATGGACATCTAGGTAGCTTCCATGCCCTACCTATTGCAAAAAGTGTTGCAATGAACATTGTGGTACAAGTGTCTCTTTCAGTTCTGGTTTCCTCAGTATGTATGCCCAGCAGTGGGATTGCTGGCCTGTATGTCAGTTCTAGGTCCAGGTTTTTTTAAGGAATCTCCACACTATTCTCCATAGTGGCTGTACTAGTCTGCATTCCCACTAATGGTGAAAGAGGGTTCCCTTTTCTCCACACCCTCTCCAGCACTTATTGTTTGTAGACTTCTTGATGGAAGTCATTCTGACTGGTGTGAGATGGTACGAGATGATGGCTTTGATTTGCATTTCATTGATAGTGAATAATGCTGAGCATCTTTTCATGTGTTTGTTAGCAATCTGTATGTCTTCTTTGTAGAAATGTCTGTTTAGTTCTTTGGTCCACTTTTTGATTGTGTCCTTTATTTTTCTGGTATTGAGCTGCATGAGCTGCTTGTATATTTTGGAGATTAAATCTGTGTCAGTTGTTTCATTATTTTCTCCCATTCTGAAGGCTGTCTTTTCACCTTGCTTATAGTTTCTTTCATTTTGAAAAATCTTTTAAGTTTAATTAGGCCCCATTTGTTTATTTTTGTTTCTATTTCCATTACTCTGGGAGGTGGTTCATAGAGGATCTTGCTGTGATTTGCATAAGAGAGTGTTCTGCCTATGTTTTCCCCTCTGAGTTTTATAGTTTCTGGTCTTACATTTCCATCTTTAATCCATTTTTAGTTTATTTTTGTGTATGGTGTTATAAAGTGTTTTAATTTTATTCTTTTACAGGTGGCTGACCAGTTTTCCCAGCACCACTTGTTAAAGAGATTACCTTTTCTACATTATATATTTTTGACTCCTTTGTCAAAGATAAGGTATCCATAGGTGCATCGATTTATCTCTGGGCTTTCTGTTTTGTTCCATTGATCTGTCTTCTGTCTTTATGCCCATACCATACTGTCCTGATGACTGTAGCTTTGTAATATAGTTTGAAGTCAGGTAGGTTGATTCCGCCAGTTCCATTCCTCTTTCTCAAGATTGCTTTGGCTATTCAAGGTTTTTCATGTTTTCATACAAATTATGAAATTATTTGTTCTAGTTCTGTGAAAAATACCATTGATAGCTTGATAAGGATTGCATTGAATCCATAAATTGCTTTGGGTAGCATACTCATTTTCACTATATTAGTTCTTCCAATCCACAAACATGGTATATTTCTCCATCTGTTTGTGACATCTTTGTTTTCTTTCTTCAGTGTTTTATAGTTTTCCATATATATGTCTTTTGTTTCTTTAGGCAAATTTATAAGTATCTTCTTCTTTCCATTGCAATGGTGAATGAGGTTGCTTCCTTAATGTCTCTTTCTCCTTTTTCATTGTTAATGTATAGGAATGCAAGGGATTTCTGTGTATTAATTTTATATCCTGAAACTTTACTGTATTCACTGATTAGTTCTAATAATTTTCTGGTGGTCTCTTTAGGGTTTTCTATGTAGAGGATCATGTTATCTGCAAACAGTGAAATTTTGCTTATTCTTTTCCAATCTGGAATTCCTTTTATTAATTTTTTTGTCTTCTCTGATTGCTGTGGCTAAGATATCCAAAACTATGTTGAAGAGTAGTAGTAAGAGTGGCACCCTTTTCTATTCCTGATTTTAGAGAAAATGCTTTCAAATTTTTGCCACTGAGGATAATGTTTGCTGTGGGTTTGTCATATAGGGCTTTTATTATGTGAGAAATGTTCCTTCTATGCCTGGTTTCTGGAGGTTTTCTTTTCTTTTTTTTTTTGTCTTTTTAAATCGGTGTTGAATTTTGTCAAAGGCTTTCTCTTCATCTATTGAGATAACCATATGGTTTTTATCTTTCAATTAGTTAATGTGGTAGATCACAGTGATTGATTTGTGAATGTTGACTAATCCTTGCAACCCTGGAATAAATCTGAATTGATCTTGGTGCATGAAATTTTTAATGTGTTATTGAACTCTGTTTGCTAGAATTGTTTTGAGGAGTTTTGCATCTATGTTTATCAGTAATCTTGGTCTGTAGTTTTCTTTTTTTGTAGCATCTTTGTCTGGTTTTGGTATTAGGGTAATGATGGCCTCATAGAATGAGTTTGGAAGTTTACGTTCCTCTGCAATTTTCTGGAAGAGTTTGAGTAGGATAAGTATTAGCTCTTCTCTAAAGTTTTGGTAGAATTCATCTGTGAGGTTATCTGGTCCTGGACTTTTGTTTGTTGGAATATTTTTTATTACAGTTTCTATTTCATTGCTTGTGATGGGCCTTTTAAGATTTTCTCTTTCTTCCTGGTTCAGTTTTAGAAGGTTATAATTTTCTAAGAATGCTTTCACTCATTTAAAAAAATGTTTCTTGCATATTTTGTCTGTCATAAGAAAAGATTGGGTAAAGAAGCTTATAATATAAGAATAGACCATAGCATAATTGGAACCTCTTTTCTTATATTTTATTTAATATTAAATATTAGAAATTACCAGAGACCTTTTAGTTCAAAGCCTTCAGTTTAAAAATAAGTGAATGCAAGCCTAAATTAAACTTTGCTATTATAGCATAATTCACATTATATAGACATGAACATAATTTATATTTCCAACTTAAGTTTCATACGAGGAACACATGAAAACTGAGCTTCAGATAACTAAAATGATTGACATTACAAAGTAATGTATTTATTTTCCCTTGAACCAAAAAGTTTTTACTAAGCAATAACAAAGTACCAATCACTGTCCAAGTTTTAATTTCAAGTAAAATGCTGAAAGTTAATAGATGTTCAATGATAAAAAGAAAATAGACTGATAAACTTTCTAAAACTAGTGGTTTTGGTTTATTTGCTAAGTTGTGTTCCACTCTTTGCAGCCTCACAGACTGTAGTTGACCAGGCTCTTCTGTCCATGGGATTTCCCAGGAAAGAATACTGGAGTGGGTTTGCCATTTCCTTCTCCTTCAAAAAGTAATAAAGTTTATAAAGTAGAGATATATATCAAACATTAAATAATCAATCTAGAACTATTTTCAATATACCTGCTAAAATTCATGTTAGAATTTTTATGCAAAAAATGCACATGAAATTAGTCTTAGATTTTTAAATTATGTTGAAATTATATAGCCTCAGGCTTTTGACTTTTGTGTCTGTGTGTATCTTTAATGGCAAAAAAATTTATTCTTGTGACATTGTAAGTCCAAAAGTATGGTGCTGGACAAAACAGAACAAACTCCACAATGCCAAAAATCCAGAAAGGAATGTCTAATTCTATGACTGTGGATTCAGAGCTTGCTCATGAACTCCTCTTCCACCCATCACATGATCTCTGAGATAATAAAAATTGGTACAACTTTTAAGACATGCTCCTTTTTTACTTCCTGAAACATTTGGTAGTGAGCCCAGTTATCATCAATTACTTAAATTCTTTATTAGAAAACATACACATACTTCTGAATGACTCATGATATTCTGTGTATTCCTGACATTATTTAAGTGTTCATGGTTAGCTGACTTTGGTATCCTGAAACAGAAGGAAGCTGTGAGCATGTTACATTAAAGATCCCTGGATGATGGATGATTAAAAAGGGCTTTAAGTGTCTCCTCTTCATCCTCCATATGATCTTTTTATTCATAAAATTCATTTCTCACTGTCCTACTGCTTTATTCTCTTTTAAAGTAGGAGGAGAAATAAGTGTTTTTGAGGAACTTAGGAATTATAATTGCTACTGCATGACAGTTGTTAGCAGTTGTGGAGCATGAGCTGTGTTCCTTTTGACAGAAAGGTGCATTATAGTTTTCATGGCCTAGAGAAAGATCTTGTGGCTTCTCCACTGGTGGTTAACTACAATGCACAGGTTTTCTGTGAACACTTTCAGGGACTATTAATTTCTCCAATAAACCACGTCTGTTTTGTCACCTGAGCCTTCACACTTGCAATTCTTCAGCCAATATTTGTGGGAATTCCCTTTATGAAATTTTTATCTGGGCTAATAAAATGTTCTCTACTTAGTATATGAACCTGAAAATCCTAAGCTGAGTTATTTTTAGCAGTTTAAAATAATGCCAGAGAATCAATAACAACACAGTAGAGAGGATGTAAAATTTTCTGGATAATGTAAGCAATTTATCTAAAATAAATGTATATAACTACTGAGATTTAAAGCTTGAAAAGTGTTTTCTCCATTTCAAACAAATGTTTTTGTTTTTTTTTTAAGGTTCTGAATGAAAGCACAAATTAAACTTTTGTATTAATTTAAGGAAAAACTTTAATTTTGAATGAAAAATGTTTTTATCATAACTGAAAGCACACCATATGTTTGGGTGAATTTATGCCTCAGTTTTCTCTATAAAGATTTAATTAAAGATATATATTTACATATATATATTAAATTCAGAAATAAGAGCAAAGTTTCACAGATCTTTCTGTCAAAATATACTTGTTGGCAGAAAGAATGACTTTTTTAATTTTTAATCCTATAGACCTTCTTCCCCACATCACCCCTGTCCTGAGGAAAAACTTGCATCTATTTTATAAATGCTGAGTTTTGTAATTGAGTATTAAAGTATAATTTTCCTATTCATTCTAATTTTTGTACTCAAAACCTCTAGTGAAAAGTCATGTTCCAGATAGATGTAGCCAGCTTATTGAGAGATTCATATATTCCAGAAACATAGATGTAGGCAATTAAATTCAAGAAGCAACAAATTGAATAAAATTTTCACATGAGGTCTGAGTAATTAAATATAAGCTTTCCTTTTTTATCTATGAGTTAGATAACTGATATTTATGTTTAATGGTGGAGCATTCAAATTTAGTCTGGCTGTTCACAGACCATTTTAGTTAGGCAGGTGGTTCTTCCACTCCAGATATGTTAGTGCATTTTTTTTTTTAACACTAAAAGAATTTGTTTCTCTTCTAAGGTAAAATTATTTCAAAATTTGGGATAAATGGACTTTTAATGACATTACGATTTTTTTGGACAAAATGGAAAAGTGTCTATTCCATGGTATAAATAAGTGCATTATTTTAAGTTTTGTTAAACCACGAGATATTCAAGTCTGGTAAATCTCTGTGAATTGCATGTTTAATACACAAGGAAGTTGGAGCTGTACTCTACATCAGAAATACTGAGTGTGGTAGATGCCACGGAAATAGAGAAGTACTTAGCCACCTCTGATTCTGGAAAGCCCCTGGAATTTCTAATGGAAGAGTCAAGTGAGAAGAAAGTTGATGCAACTATTATTCTGTTTTATTGGAGTACGCTGTGCTGTGTTTAGTCAGTTGTGTCCGACTTTTGTGACCTGATGGACTGCCGTCTGCCAGGCTCCTCTGAGCTTGGGGATTCTCCAGGCAAGAATACTGGAGTGGGTTGTCGTGCCCTCCTCCAGGGAATCTTCTCAACCCAGGGATTGAACCCAGGTCTCCTGCATTGCAGGTAGATTCTTTACTGACTGAGCCACTGGGGAAGCCCAAGAATACTCAAGAAGGTAGCTTATCCTTTGTGCAGAGAATCTTCCAAACCCAGAAATTGAACCAAGGTCTCCTGCATTGCAAGCAGATTATTTACCAGCTGAGCCACCAGGCAAAACATTATTGAAGTATTTTCTTGTTCAGCTGCTCAGTGATAATCTGACTTTTTGTGACTGCATGGATTACAGCAAGCCAGGCTTCCCAATCCTTCACCATCTCCTGCATCTTGCTCAAACTCATGTTCATGGAGTCAGTGGTGCCATGCAACCATTTCATCCTCTGTCATCCCCTTCTCATCTGGCCTTCAATCTTTCCCATCATCAGGGTCTTTTCTAATTAGTCAGCTCTTCGCATGAGGTGGCCAAAGTATTTGAGCTTCAGCATCAGTCCTTCTAATTAATATTCAGGATAGATTTCCTTTATGATAGACTGGTTTGATTTCTTTGCAGTCCAAGGGACTGTCAAGAGTCTTCTCCAACACCACAGTTCAAAAGAATAAATTCTTCAGTGTTCAGCCTTCTTTATGGTCCAGCTCTCACATCCATACATGACTACTGGAAAAACCATAACTTTGGCATATGGACTTTTGTCGACAAAGTAATGTCACTGCTTTTTGATATACTATATAGATTTATCATAGCTTTTCTTCCAAGGAGCACACATGTTTTAATTTCATAGCTGCAGTTACTATCTGCAGTGATTTTGGAGCCCAGGAAAATAAAGCCTATCACTGTTTCCATTATTTCCCCACCTATTTGTCATGAAGTGATGGGATGAGATGCATTGATCTTCATTTTTTTAATGTAGACTTTTAACCAGATTTTTCACTCTCCTCTTTCAACTTCACCAAGAAGCTCCTTTGGTCATTTTCAGATTCTTCTATAAGGGTGGTGTCATCTGAATATCTGAGGTTATTGATATTTCTCACAGAAATCTTTATTCTACCTTGTGCTAACATCCAGCCTGGTATTTCACATGAGGTACTGTGCATATAAGTGAAATAAGCAGGGGGACAATATACAGCCTTGACATACTCCTTTCCCAGTTTGGAATCAGTCTATTGTTCCATTTCCATTTCTATTTTTCGCTTGTTCACCTGCTTATAGGTTTCTCAGGAAGCAGGTAAGGTGGCCTGATATGCCCATCTCTCAGAATTTTCGACAGTATGTTGTGATCCACACAGTCAAAGGCTTTAGTGTAGTCAATGAAGTAGGAAAAGATGCTTTTCTGAAATTCTTTTGCTTTTTCTATGATCCAACAGATGCTGGCAATTTGATTTCTGGTTCCTCTGCCTCTTCTAAATCCAGCTTAAAAATCTAGCAGTTGTTGGTTCACATACTGTTGAAGCCTGGCTTGGAGAATTTAGAGCATTGCTTTATTAACATGTGAAATGAGTACAATTGTGCAGTAGTTTGAACATTCTTTGGCATTGCTCTTCTTTGCAATTGGAATGAAAACTTATTTATTCCAGTCCTGTGGCCACTGCTGAATTTTCCATATTTGCTGGCATATTGAGTGTAGCACTTTCACAGCATCATCCTTTAGGATTTGAAATTGCTCAGCTGAAATTCCACTACATCCATTAGCTTTGTTCATAGTGATGCTTCCTGAGGCCCACTTGACTTCACATCCCCAAGATGTCTGGCTCTAGGTGATAACCACCATTGTATTTATCTGGTTCATTAAGATTTTTTTTTCTTTTCTTTTCTTTTTTTTAACAATTCTTCTGTGTATTCTTACCACCTCTTAATATCATCTGCTTCTGTTAGCTCATTATTTTTCTGTCCTTTATTGTGCCCATCTTTGCATGAAATATTCCCTTGGTATCTTTAATTTTCTTGATGAGATCTCTAGTCTTTCCCATTCTACTGTTTTCCTCTATTTATTTGCATTCCCCACCCCCCTCACCTTAGGAAGGCTTTCTTATCTCTCCTTGCTATTCTTTGGAACTCTATATTCAAACAGGTACATCTATCGCTTTTTGCCTTTCACTTCTCTTCTTTTCTCAGCTATTTGTAAGGTCTCCTCAGACAACCGCTTTGCCTTTTGAATTTCTTTTTCTTGGAGATGGTCTTGATCATTGCCTCCTATACAATGTCACAAACCTCTGTCCATAGTTCTTTAGGCACTCTATCAGATCGGATCCCTTGAATCTATTTGTCACTTCCACTGTATAATTGTAAGGGATTTGATTTAGGTCATACTTTAATGGCCTAGTGGTTTTCCCTACTTTCATCAATTTAAGTCTGAATTTTGCAATATTGGAATATAGTTGCTTTATAATGTTTTGTTAGTTTCATATTCCCTCCCTCCCTCTTAGTCCTCCCTCTCACTCCCTTATCTCACCCATCTGGGTCACCACAGAACTGAATTTAATGCCCTGTGCTATAAAGCAGGCTTCCATTAGATATCTATTTTATACCTGGTAGTATATATATGTCGGGCTTCCCCGGTGGCTCACAGGTTAAAGCGTCTGCCTGCAATGCGGGAGACCTGGGTTCGATCCCTGGGTCGAGAAGTTCCCCTGGAGAAGGAAATGGCAACCCACTCCAGTATTCTTGCCTGTCAATCTTAATCTCTCAGTTTGTCCCACCCTCTCCTCCTTACCATATGACCCAATAATCCCACTACTGAGCATATACCTAAGAAATCATTATTCAAAAAGACCCATGTATCCTTGAATTCATTGCACCACTATTTACAATAATCAGGATATGGAATAATGTAGATGTCCATCAGTAGATTAATGGATAAAGAGGATGTGGTATATAGGCACAAAAAAAGAAACAGAATTATGTCATTTACAGAGATGTGGATAGACCTGGAGGCTGTCATCCAGAAAGAAATGTCAGAAAGAGAAAAACAAATATCATATTAATATTCTTAATGCATATATGTGCAATCTATCCAGTTAATATATTAATACAAATATGTGCAAAAATAAATTTTGATGTAATTTTTGATAAGAATACCCACAGCCCTTTATTTTTGAAGTGACAAAGCCTACCACTGTGGAGACGAGAGTGCTATTTTCCTCGTCTCTATCTTCATCTCTGGCATCTAGTTATTTAGTAACCTCAAGACAGAGAATCTTAGTATTACAAGAACATTCTTTCAATCCAGTGATGTTCCCTCATTGAAAACATGATAAATAACTTCAACAGTAGAATTATGGAACTCAAAACAAAAATCCCATGATGACTATTTCCTGGGGAATATACAGAACACTGATTTGTCATATATACCAAAATGATCTTAGGCAGTGTCAAAAATAGCTGAGTTTAGAGCTAGAACTTTGAAAGCAGTCTTGGAGAGTCCAATGAATATTTGAAGTCAAGCTACTTCAAAACTACATTTGTATTCCCTGAATGGTGACAGTTGGTACACTTTCATTACTAAATAGAACACACATTAAACATACTACATACTCTGAAGTGATAAAAATTAAGAGTCTTATCCATTATCCTCCTCTTCCCATATCTCTGTTCTCAGAAAGAAATATCTTTTTCTTCTGTTGAAAAAATGAACCTGAAATCTCCAAGACATATTCCATTTAAATAATTTCATATGTCACTCCCAAATTAGTCATTTGAAAAACTAATTTAATCACCTATACAAAACGTTGTCTTTCCATTTTCTTCATTTCCACTTTTCAAGTTAGACTTTTATAGTCTTTGGCCTAAACTACTTAAAACATCTTAAAAGACTATAATATTTCTTCTTTTCAAATGGCCAGCAAAGGGATCTAATCCTACAGATTGACTTATTTTTAAAATTTATTTTCAAAATGCTTCATAGTATACTGATATCAGCAGAATCAGGTAGAAATCCATGCCACATGTTTCTCTACTTCTTTACATCTGGCTATTGCCTGTTTGATAGCCTTCACTTATAACCATGTCATCTCCTTCACTTTATCCTCTAATCACCCCAAACTCTGCAGACAGTTGGGAATATGCTATGTACTGTCACATTTTTGTGCTTTAGCTCATACTGAACACATGGGTTGAAAGTCTTATGATCTTCTCTATCATTAGTATTCTATTTATCTTTAAAATATGAAATATCTTTAATTATGATATTGTCTTTAATTTTTACTTGTGTAGTAATATTTTCTTTGTAATCATAAATTTTTGCTTCTACTTAAATTTTATAAAGCTTCACACATAGCTTCATAATGATGTTTAAATTTTGTTTTCTTGAAGTAACATTTTTTTGTGACATGATATCAGCCATTAAGCATTTTAAGTGTATAATTCAGTGGAATTTAGCACATTCACAATATTGTGCAATCATCATCTCTGTCTAGTTCCAAGAATATATTCATCACCCCCAAAAGCACACCACACTCATTAAGCAAGACATGCCCCATTCTCTGGGCCTGGCAATGTGTGTTTTCTGCCTCTATAATTTTACCTATTCTTTATGTTTCACATAAATAGAAGACTATAATAAGTTACCATTGTGTACGTGTTTGAGGTTTTCAGCGTTCACACATATTGTAGAATGTATCTGTAGCCAACTCCTTTTTATGACTGAATAGCATTTCATTGATTGGATTAATGATATTTGTTTACTTACTTATCAGATGGTAGTCCTTTGTGTTGTTTCCACCTATTGGCTACTGTGACTAGTGTGACTACAAACAGTGATGTACAGCTATTTGTTTGAACACCAGTTTTCAATTATTTTTGGTTTGTACCTAAAAGTATAATTGCTGGATCATATAGCTATTCTATGTTTAATGTTTAGAGGACCTGCCAAACTCGTTCACAAGGGTTGCATCATTCACATCTCCATCAGCAGTGTGCAAATCCTAATTGCTCTATATATTTGTCAACAATGTCTGATGAAGATGATGATGATGATTTAAATCTAGAGGGTGTGGAGTTGTATCTCATTGTAATTCTGATTTGCAATTCTCTAATGACGAATGCCCCATGTCCAAGGAGTGGTGGCTGCACAGGCGCAGGAGGGCAGAGAGGAGCTACTCCATGTTAAAGGTCAGGAGGAGCGGTGGTGAAGAGATACCATCGTCCAAGGTAAGGAGCAGCAGCTGCGCTTTGCTGAAGGAGCCGTGAAGAGATACCCCAAGTCCAAGGTAAAAGAAACTCAAGTAAGACGGTAGGTGTTATGAGAGGGCATCAGAGGGCAGACACGCTGAAACAATACTCACAGAAAACTAGTCAATGGAATCACATGGACTACAGCCTTGTTTAACTCAATGAAACGAAGCCATGCCCTGTGGGGCCACCCAAGATGGACGGGTCATGGTGGAAAGGTCTGACAGAATGTGGTCCATTGGAGAAGGGAATGGCAAACCACTTCAGTATTCTTGCCTTGAGAACCCCATGAAGAGTATGAAAAGGCAAAATGATAGGATACTGAAAGAGGAACTCCCCAGGTCAGCAGGTGCTGAATATGCTACTGGAGATCAGTGGAGAAATAACTGCAGAAAGAATCAAGGGATGGAGCCAAAGCAAAAACAATACACAGTTGTGGATGTGACTGGTGATAGAAGCAAGGTCCGATGCTGTAAAGAGCAATATTGCATAGGAACCTGGAATGTTAGGTCCACAAATCAAGGTAAATTGGCAATGCTCAGATGAGAGACAGCAAGAGTGAACGTCGACATTCTAGGAATCAGCAAACTAAAATGGACTGGAATGGGGGAATTTAATTCAGATGACCATTATATCTACTACCGTGGGCAGGAATCCCTTAGAAGAAATGGAGTAGCCATCATGGTCAACAAAAGAGTCCAAAATGCAGTGCTTGGATGCAATCCCCAAAACGACAGAATGACCTCTGTTTGTCTCCAAGGAAAACCATTCAATATCACAGCAATCCAAGTCTGTGTCCCAACCAGCAATGCTGAAGAAGCTGAAGTTGAATAGATATATGAAGACCTACAAGACCTTTTAGAACTAACACCTAAAAAATATGTCCTTTTCATTATAGGGGACTGGAATGAAAAAGTAGGATGCCAAGAAACACCTGGAGTAACAGGCAAATTTGGCCTTGGAATAGGGAATGAAGCAGGGCAAAAGCTAATGGAGTTTTGCCAAGAGAACGCACTGGTCATAGCAAACACCCTCTTCCAACAATACAAGAGAAGACTCTACACATAGACATTACCAGATGGTCAACACCAAAATCAGATTGATTATATTCTTTGCAGCCAAACATGGAAGAGCTCTATAAAGTCAGCAAAAACAAGACAGGAGCTGACTGTGGTTCAGATCATCAACTCCTTATTGCCAAATTCAGACTTAAATTTAAGAAAGTAGGGGAAACTACCAGACCATTCAGGTATGACCTCAATCAAATCCCTTATGATTATACAGTGAAGGTGAGAAATAGTTTTAAGGGCCTAGATATGATAGATAGAGTGCCTGATGAACTATGGATGGAGGTTTGTGATATTGTACAGGAGACAGGGATCAAGACCATCCCCATGGAAAAGAAAAGCAAGAAGGCAAAATGGCTCTCTGGGGAGGACTTACAAAAGCTGTGAAAAGAAGAGAAGCAAAAAGCAAAGGAGAAAAGGAAAGATATAAGCATCTGAAGAAAGAATCTTCCAAAGAATAGCAAAAAGAGATAAGAAAGCCTTCCTCAGCGATCAGTGCAAAGAAATGGAGGAAAACAACAGAATGGGAAAGACTAGAGATCTCTTCAAGAAAATTAGAGACATCAAGGGAACATTTCATGTAAAGATGGGCTCGATAAAGGACAGAAATGGTAAGGATCTAACAGAAGCAGAAGATATTAAGAAGAGGTGGCAAGAATACACAGAATAACTGTACAAAAAAAGATCTTAATGACCAAGATAATCACGATGGTGTGATCACTCACCTAGAGCCAGACATCCTGGAATGTGAAGTCAAGTGGGCCTTAAAAAGCATCACTATGAACAAAGGTAGTGGAGGTAACGGAATTCCAGTTGAGCTATTTCAAATCCTGAAAGATGATGCTGTGAAAGTGCTGCACTCAACATGCCAGCAAATTTTGAAAACTCAGCAGTGGCCACAGGACTAGGAAAGGTCAGTTTTCATTCCAATCCCAAAGAAAGGCAATGCCAAAGAATGCTCAAACTACCACACAATTGCACTCATCTCACATTCTAGTAAAGTAATGTCCAAAATTCTCCAAGCGAAGCTTTAGCAATATGTGAACTGTGAACTTTCAGATGTTCAAGCTGGTTTTAGAAAAGGCAGAGGATCCATAGATCAAATTGCCAACATCCACTGGATCATGAAAAAAGCAATAGAGTTTCAGAAAACATCTATTTCTGCTTGATTGAGTATGCCAAAGCCTTTGACTGTGTGGATCACAATAAACTGTGGAAAATTCTGAAAGAGATGGGAATACCAGACCACCTGACCTGTCTCTTGAGAAACCTATATGCAGGTCAGGAAGCAACAGTTAGAACTGGACATGGAACAACAGACTGGTTCCAAATAGGAAGAGGAGTACATCAAGGCTGTATACTGTCACTCTGCTTATTTAATTTATATGCAGAGTACATCATGAGAAACGTTGGACACATCATGAGAAACGTTGGACTGGAAGAAGCACAAGCTGGAATCAAGATTGCTGGGAGAAATATCAATAACCTCAGATATGCAGATGACACCTCCCTTATGGCAGAAAGTGAAGAAGAACTAAAAATCCTGTTGATGAAAGTGAAAGAGGAGAGTGAAAAAGTTGGCTTAAAGCTCAACATTCAGGAAACGAAGATCATGGCATCTGGTCCCATCACTTCATGGGATATAGATGCAGAAACAGTGTAAATAGTGTCAGACTTTATTTTTGGGGACTCCAAAATCATTGCAGATGGTGACTGCAAACATAAAATTAAAAGATGCTTACTCCTTGGAAGGAAAGTTATGGCCAACCTAGATAGCATATTCAAAAGCAGAGACATTACTTTGCCAACAAAAGTTTGTCTAGTTACGGCTTTGGTTTTTCTAGTAGTCATGTATGGGAGAGTTGGACTGTGAAGAAAGCTCAGCACCAAAGAATTGATGCTTTTGAACTGGTGTTGGAGAAGAGTCTTGAGAATCCCTTGGGCTTCAAGGAGATCCACCCAGTCCATTCTGAAGGAGATCAACACTGGGATTTCTTTGGAAGGAATGATGCTAAAGCTGAAACTCCAGTACTTTGGCCACCTCATGCAAAGAGTTGATTTATTGGAAAAGACTCTGATGCTGGGAGAGATCGTGGGCAGGAGGATAAGGGCACGACAGATTATGAGATGGCTGGATGGCATCACCCACTCGATGGACGTGAGTTTGAGTGAATTCCGGGAGTTGATGGATGGACAGGGAGGCCTGGTGTGCTGGGATTCATGGGGTCGCAAAGAGTCGGTTACGACTGAGCAACTGAACTGAACTGAACTGAATGACAAATGTTTAACATCTCTTCATGGGGTTGTTGGTCATTTGTACATCGTCTTTGGAGAAATGCCTGGAAAATGAAATTACATGAGACACAATGTGGAAAATATTTTCAAATTACAGATCTCATACATTCTAATATCTTTAATAATATATTTATGAAGAGCTTTTGCAACTCAACAGAGGAGACAAAATACCAAATTAATACTATGCAAAGGATTTCATCATTCTTAATCATTATATTTTTAGGATGTGAACATAGGACCTGACTTCTTTCTTATTTATTCTTAAGAACCATTGGACTTCCCAGGTGGTTCAGTGGTAAAGAATCCACCTGCAAAGCAGTAGATGCACATTTGACCCCTTGTTTGGGTAGATCCTCTGGAGAAGGAAATGGTAACCTGTTCTAGTATTCTCACCTGGGAAACCCCATGGACACTAGGGCTTGGTTGGCTATATAGTCCATGGGGTTGCAGAAAGAATCTGACACAACTGATGAAACACACACACATGAATGCCTATGTACATTTTAGTATGTATATATGTATATCTGTACTAAATATGGACAGGTTCAAAATATGGACTGAATCAAAACTGTGAAAGGAGTACATCAAGACTGTATACTGTCACCCTGCTTATTTAATGTGTATGCAGAATACATTGTGAGAAATGCTGGGCTGAATGAAGCACAAGCTGGAATCAAGACTGTCAGAAGAAATATCAATAACCTGAGATATGCAAATGACACCAGCTTTATGGCAGAAATTGAAGAGGAACTAGAGAGCTTCTTGATGGAGATGAAAGGGTAGAGTGAAAAAGCTGGCTTAAAACTCAGCATTCAAAAAATGAAGATCCATGCATCTGGTCCCATCTTTTCATGGTAAATAGATGGGGAAACAATGGAAACAGTGAGAGAATTTATTTTCTTGGGCTCCAAAATCAGTGCAGATTGTGACTTCAGCCATGTAGTTAAAAGATGGTTGCTCCTTAGAAGAAAATCTGTGACAAACCTAGACAGCATATTAAAAAACAGACAATTCTTTGCTGACAAAGGTCCATATGTCAAAGTTACATTTTTTTCCAGTAGTCATGTATGGATGTTAGAGCTGGACCATAAAGAAGACAGAGCACCGAAGAACTGATACTTTTGAATTGTTGTGTTGGAAAAGACTATTGAGAATCCCTTGTGCAACAAAGAGATCAAAGAGTCAATCCTAAAAGAAATCAATTTTGAATATTCATTGTCAGGACTGATTCTGAAGCTGAAGCTCAAATACTTTGGCCACCTGATGTGAAGAGCCAACTCATTAGAAAAGACCCTAATGTTAGGAAAGACTGAAGGCAGGAGAAGGGGATAACAGAAGATGAAATGGTTGGATGGCATCACTGACTCAACAGACATGAGTTTAAGCAAGCTCTGGGAGTTGGTGAAGGACAGGAATGCCTGGCGTGCTGCAATCAATGGGATATCACAAAGAGTCGGACATTAACTGAACAGCTGAACAACAACAAATAGTTATCTGTGAAAAGGTACATTTTGTAGTTTTGTTATAGATCTTAGGATCTCCTTTTGTCATCATCATGATTTTTCTTATGTTTTCTTTGGAGAATTTTCTTATTTCCTAGATTTCCTATTTCTATTTCTTAATTTACTCTATTATTTTGGTGCAGTAAATATTCTAGTTCTTTCTGAGATAGATTTGGGCTAAAGAAATTTATCAAGACACTCAGTTTGTAAACATGTATTTATTTAATCTTTTCTTAACTTTAAACTGGACAGAAAATTTTAGTTCAGAAAAATTTAATGCATCTTTTATTGTTTTCTGTTTTCTTATGTTGCAGTGAGAATATGGATGTCTTATTCATCCTGGAGCCATTTCTTGCAACTTTTTTTCCCTCTCTGAATTGTTAAGATTTCTTTGTCATTCTGAATGTTCTTAAATTCATTCAGATGTGACTTTATTTGAATCTATTTCTGTTTACTATCCTATGAATTTGATTGGTACTTAGCTTCAAGAAAAGTTTTCTTACATCTAAAAACTTTATGGAATACATTGCCTACTGGATCCTTTCTCTCTTTTTTAGTCTTTTCTTTTTCTTTTTAAACTAAATTTTATTATAGTTTTTCCAGGTTGATTCTCCAACTTATATATATTCTACCATTTTTTATCTAAAAAAATATTTTTTGGTTTATTTCCTTATCTTCTAATTTTTCTATTGAATTTTTATTTTTCCTGTTATAATTTTAACTTCAAGGGCCCTCTTTTTTTCTTTGAATATTGTTTTCTTTAGAGCAATAGTCTGTTATTTTTTTCATAGATCCAATGTTGTCTCAGCTCTAATCTTCAGATTTTTTACTTACCTTTAAATATTTTCTAAAAAGTACTATTTTCTATTTGCTTCTTTTGTCTTCTGCCTTATTATTAGACTTCGTTTTCCTCAAAACTTGTGGTTTCTTATCTATTTCAGCATATTTAATAATTATGCATTAAAAATCTGTCTGGGATCACCATGTATGTTAATTTGCCTTCAACTGTTAATTTGACTAATGGTTGATTTGGCAGAGTTGTTATAATGAGAAAACCAAAATAAAAATACCTTTAGGCTTTTATTCTCCCAGTGAAATTGACATCCTCTCGTCAAAAAGATACTGACTAGCCAGAAGGTGTGTTCTGGGAGTTCTTCTGGTTGAGCAAATGAACAAGGCCAGGTGCTCACTGTTCACTGATGATAACCAGTGGACACTCTTTCTGTGCCAGGTGCAGCTTTTAGTGTGCTGCATTATTTGTCATTTATTTCACACACAATTCTATCAGTTAGCTCAAGAATTCTACATATTTCACAAATGGTAGGTGAGGTATCACTTCAGTTCAGTTCAGTCGCTCAGTCGTGTCCGACTCTGCGACCCCATGAATCGCAGCACACCAGGCCTCCCTGTCCATCATTAACTCCCGGAGTTCATTCAAATTCAAGTCCATTGAGTCGATGATGCCATCCAGCCATTTCATCCTCGGTCGTCCCCTTCTCCTGCCACCAATCCCTCCCAGCATCAGAGACTTCTCCAATGAGTCAACTCTTCGCATGAGGTGGCCAAAGTACTGGAGTTTCAGCTTTAGCATCATTCCTTCCAAAGAAATCCCAGGGCTGATCTCCTTCAGAATGGACTGGTTGGATCTCCTTGCAGTCCAAGGGACTCTCGAGTCTTCTCCAACACCACAGTTCAAAAGCATCAATTCTTCAACACTCAGCTTTCTTCATAGTCCAACTCTCACATCCATACTGACCACTAGATTAAATAAGTTATCTAAAGTCAATTTTTTAAATTTTAAATTTATTTAATAATTGAAGGACAATTGCTTTACAGAACTTTGTTGATTTCTGTAAAACATCAACATGAATCAGCCATAGGTATACATATGTATCATGCTTCTTGAATATCCCTCCCGTCCCCTCCAATCCCACCATTCCAGGTTGTTACAGAGCCGCAGTTAGAGTTCCCTGAGTCACACAGAAAATTCCTGCTGCTGCTGCTAAGTCGCTTCAGTCGTGTCCGACTCTGTGTGACCCCATAGACGGCAGTCCACCAGGCTCCACCGTCCCTGGGATTCTCCAGGCAAGAACACTGGAGTGGGTTGCCATTTCCTTCTCCAATGCATGGGGATATCTATTTTATATATGGTAATGTAAGTTTCCATGTTAATCATTCCATATATCCCAATCTCTCCTTTCTCCCCATTCCCCCATGTCACACGTGAGTCCGTTCTCGATGTCTGTGTCTCCATTCAATTCAGTTCAGTTCAGTTCAGTCACTCAGTGGTGTCTGACTCTTTGTGACCCCATGAATCACAGCACATCAGGCCTCCCTGTCCATCACCAACTCCTAGAGTTGACTAAAACTCATGTCCATCAAGTCAGTGATGCCATCCAGCCATCTCATCCTCTGTCGTCCCCTTCTCCTCCTGCCCCCAATCCCTCCCAGCATCAGAATCTCTTCCAATGAGTCAACTTTTGCATGAGGTGGTCAAAGTATTGGAGTTTCAGCTTCAGCATCAGTCCTTCCAACAAACACCCAGGACTGATCTCCATTAGAATGGACCAGTTGGATCTCCTTTCACTTCAAGGGACTCTCAAGAGTCTTCTCCAACACCACAGTTCAAAAGCATCAATTCTTCACTCCTCAGCTTTCTTCACAGTCCAACTCTCACATCCATACATGACCACAGGACATGACCTCTGGAAAAACTATAGCCTTGACTCGATGGACCTTTGTTGGCAAAGTAATGTCTATGCTTTTGAATATGCTGTCTAAGTAGGTCATAACTTTCCTTCCAAGGAGTAAGCATCTTTTAATTTCATGGCTGCAATCATCATCTGCAGTGATTTTGGAGCCTCCAAAAATAAAGTCTGACACTGCTTCCACTGTTTTTCCATCTACTTCCCATGAAGTGATGGGACCAGATGCCATGATCTTAGTTTTTTGAATGATGAGCTTGAAGCCAACTTTTTCTCTATCCTCTTTCATTTTCATCAAGAGGCTCTTTAGCTCCTCTTCACTTTCTGCCATCAGGGTGGTATCATCTGCATATCTGAGGTTATTGATATTTCTCCCAGCAATCTTGATTCCAGCTTATGCCTCTTCCAGCCCAGCATTGCTCTGTAAATAATTTCATTAGTGCCATCTTTTTAGATATCATATATATGAGTTAGTAAATGATATGAAGAAGTGAGAAAGTTGTGTTAACTTTTTTTAGAATGGTTGCCTTGTTTTTTTTTTTCTTTTTTGATCCTGCAACTCAAGGATTTAAAGTTTCATGAGTCATTTTAGAAAGGCTTATTAAGATTTTTTGTGTTCACTTTTTTCTTTCTTTTTTTAACCATTTTAAAATCTCTTCTAAAAAGAACATTGTTGCCAGCTCTTCAAACCATTTTTTCATTCCATTGTATGTTATTACAGGTGAAGTGATAAACACACGACATGTTCTGTTTTAGTCTTTATAGAACCACTTTGCCTCTCAAACCATGAGAAATGTTTAGATATTCATATTACACTGTGATCAAAATGCATTAATGAAAGAGAGAACTATATGATCATTATTCTGTCTAGTTGCAACATGAGTATCTTTCTCCCATTTTCATTAAATTGTATCAAATTTTCTTATGCAGAATCTGTGAGCATCCTTTAAAAACAAAATTGTCAAAGCAATTTTCTTTTCTCTTTTTAAAAAATTTTATTATTAATAATATTATTTTTAATTTACAATATTGTATTGGTTTTGCCATACATCAACATGAATCTGCCATGTGTATACACGTGTTCCCAATCCTGAACCTCCCTCCCACCTCCCTCCCCATACCGTCCCTCTGGGTCATCCCAGTGCACCAGCCCCAAGCATCCTGTATCCTGAGAAAAGTGAAGAAAATGTAGAAATAATCTATACATGCTGAAATAAAATTGGTTTTTATCTTTTGTTAACCAAAGCTAGATGCAGGGTAGAAAAATGCAGTCTTATATATCTCCCAAGTGATTAAATAACAAAATAAGGTAAAAAAAAGTGTGGAGATTCTACATATTACTGTGGATATTGCTTATGAGTCAAGCAGTTTGTGAAACACTGAAGAAGATAACATCAATGCAGAAGCCCTTAGTGATATAACTTAATATCTCTGAGAATAAAAACATGTGTAAAAGGAGAAAAAATTAAAGAGATACATTTGGTAAAATATTTATTTTAAACAATGCTGTAGTTTCTAAAATAATGACAGCTTTGGAGTAATTTTTTCTTCAAACTTTTACCTCTAGGGTTTATCTTACTTAACATTATAAATAGTGGTCTTTTTCATTTTAAATTATTCATTGCATTAGTCATGAATTTTGGCATATTCTAATCTACCAGGTTCACTGTCCTATGTGCAAAATTTATCCTGGCTCTCCTGAGTGCAAGTGCATTTTTAATTGCACATGTTCACTACTTCATTGCTCACACCTTTCCTTGAACTGGTTTGTTTTCTTCTTTATTCAGTTATTTATAATTAAATGTTCCTTAAATCCTAAGATCTAGTTGCATTAAAGGTCGTTTTACAGACTCCATTCATTTTATTTTCTATCAAATTATTTTTAGAGTTTGAAAGTTTCTTAATCTATAATTTTGTCTTGTCAAATTCTTAATTATTATTTTCTACACTTGTCATCCTTAAGACATATGTTGCTGAGGAATATGAAATTTTGAATTTAAGGATGTTCTGTAAAGTTCCATAACAGTAAGATCTCTAAGATAATTACTTCATATTTACTGAAGTAAGATTTATTTTTACTACCTTGTTCATTTTCTCACATTGAATTTGCCTCATAGCAATTTCTATATAATATAAAAGAAAATGACCTAATATACAGGAAATGAATAACAATCAAATGGATAAATATACTTAGAGATGTATACTTTAGTGATAAATGGGAAGAGATTATTTTACATTGATATTGAGAAAGAGCACATGAAAATATTAAACACATGAGAAACAGAGCAAGAACAGAGCTAATAATACTATTAAATCTGTAATTTGACAATAATTTCTTTATTTCTCACAGATGCTTCATAACCCCCTTCTAATCCATGAGCAAGACCTATACATTTTACACCAGAAATGATATTTAAATTCATCTATTTTTCTCATCTTAGTTGTCAACACTGCGGAACCATCTCTGGATATCTTACCTAGAATTCTGCAATTAAGAACTTTTAAATTTGTCTCCCACCTTCCACTTAAACTGAATTATATCCCGGCCATGCTCAAAGGCTTTCAGTGGCTTCCCATAACACTTCAGGAAAAACATATCTTTATACCAGTCTGAGAGCTGTGGGGCCTGCTTTTCAGCCTCCTGCCAAGGTTCTTCGTTGTACAACCTTTTCCTACCATTCCTGTATGTTCGCCACCCTGA
The DNA here is from genome assembly GCF_032405125.1 of Capricornis sumatraensis. Lineage (NCBI taxonomy): Eukaryota > Metazoa > Chordata > Mammalia > Artiodactyla > Bovidae > Capricornis > Capricornis sumatraensis. The sequence continues at coordinate 45,472,034 of NC_091085.1, read as the reverse complement.
CATTTACTCTCTTTCTGTCACACTCTAAGTTTTTCTTCTCTGTCAAGTCTGTATTTCTCAGACTTTTGAATGGCTGATCCTTTCTCATTCTTTGCCTCAGTGTGGATGTGACCTCTCCAGAGTCTGTATGTCTTAAGTTGCCCTCTTTTCATCACACCTTCAGTTATTCTGAATCAAATCTTACAACATTTTCTACAGTGATTATTATATTTTGGAATAACTCTACTCCCTATCTTATTTATTTCTGTCTCTTACAACTAAAATATAGGATTCATTTAAGTCTTAGCTATATGGTTTTAGTACTTATAAATAGTACCTTATACATTCAGTTCAGTTCAGTCACTCAGTCATGTCCGACTCTTTGCGATCCCATGAATTGCAGCACACCAGGCCTCCCTATACATCACCATATTAGCCAAGTTAATATATTAGCCTATTTGTGAAGGAATTACCAAGACTTGGCTATGTCTTTGAAACAGGAATTTTATAAGGAAGATTATTATTCTCTTCCTCTCTCTTTCTCTGTCCTGCAAAATAATGAATAAATCATTTGTGATTTTATGTTTTACACTTTTTGGAGCTACCATATTTTAAAACTGCTATGTGATGTAGCATAATTTGCAAGTGGGTGAGTCAACTGAGTGGACTGAAAGATGGTGAGGCCAGTCTAGATAGGAACAAACAGTGTATGAAAAAACAGAGCAGCCTGTGGAATCAGTATGCAGACTGTATAACAAAAAGAGCATGAAGATAATTGGAAAAAAAATCTCCAGGAGTGTTATTCCCAATATACACGTAGCAGACTGGTATTAAAAGAAGAACAGCTCCATTAATTACTACAAAAGTCAAAGATTCTTTCCAACAGAGTCAAACATTTGCAAATTTTCATACTTAAAATACACAAGAAAGAAATTTAGGCTATGCACTGTTTGAATAATTCATCATAATGGAACAACCTTTATTTTTCCTGGTTTATTGATTTACAATATGGTGGAACATCCTTCAAGTAAACCCCAAGTTCTAAGCACACATAGAGAACGCAGAATTTATGCAGGGTCAAAGAGCACAAAGCAAGGTTAGTTTTACAATTGTTATTAGTTTATTTTCTGAATCTTTTTGAAACTATTGTAATAAATGGAGTGAATGCTTAGATACATCTGTCTGCCTATCTATATGATTGTATTTGTGCTTATACCTAAATGTTATCCTTTGTCTTTGACAAAAATTATGTATCTGACAGTATATTTTTATTGGTTTGTTTAAGAGGCAGGACAAAAGCTGTAATGCTACAAATTGTCATAAGCTTTTTCCTTTTTAGATTGAAGTGAGATTTTCCTTTAGGACTAATTTTTTTCTAGAGATGGATCTGAAACAGAAAACACTTTATTGAGCCCTCAATTATACTCATATAAAGAAAATGTCTGTCCATTGTGGGGAGCTGCATGAAGTAACCCAAGAACTGATATTTAAGACAAGGATGAACGTTCTGTTTGGGATTCCCTCATGGTCCAGAGGTAAAGAATCTGCCTGCCAATGCAGGAGATGCAGGGTCAACCCCCCTTGGATTGGGAAGATCTCCTGGAGGGGGAAATGGCAATCCACTCCAGTATTCTTGAGTAGAAAATCCCATGAACAGAAGAGCATGGTGGGCTACAGCCCAAGGAGCTGCAAAAGAGTCAAGTACAACTTGAGACTAAACAACAAGCAAGAGCAACAATCATTCTGTTTAATAACAGAAACTATGCCTTTGAAAATTATGATATTCATTAGAAAATGTTTATTTATAAATCTGAATTTGGACTAAAGTCATGTATCTTCCTATTAAGTTGTCTTTTCCAAGATGGTTTGCAGAAGAACTGTGAAAGATAGAGGAGCAGTTCTCAGCTAAAAAATATATATGTGTTTTATTTTAATTATTCTCATATAAGAGTGTTATCAGTGAAGGCCTATTTAGAAAAATGGAGACTACTCAAGATATTTCAAGCTTAGGGAGTTTAATTCAAGGAATTAGTTTAACCTAGAAAATTAGGTAGATGGAGAAGCTGAGGATTAGAATAATAGAGTTGTATAACTCAGAGATTAACTATAGGCAATACTATCATTCATCTGGGAAAAGATATCCATGAAGAAATGAGAAACCACAGAATTCTTAATTGAGCTTGAACCAAAGCAGTGCTACCCTGCAGGGGGCAGTACCAAGAAAGCAGACCAGGCCAGTGGCACCAAGATTAGAGGAAGTCACCCATTGCCAGAGGCAGAGAGATAGGAGATATACCCATGCACTGAACAAATCTATCAGGAATCCAGTGAGCAAGGAAGACTTTGAAATGTAGCTTGCAAGAGAAAAGAAAGAAATAGATCTTCAAATAAATAGGCCAATGACAAGCACAAAGGGCTTCTTCTGTGCTTTCACAAAAGCAATTTAAAAGTTCAAACTGGTTTTAGAAATTTCTAGATGGTCAAGGAAAACCTCCTTACTTCAGAGCTTAGTGACAAAGATAGCCCTTCTTGAGATTAGTTTGGAGGGTTAGTGGTGATTTCCACTGGAGAATGACTCCACACTAACAAGCGGGATTGAGAATTCCCTTAAAAAGGAGTACAAAGTGCAAGAGTATTGGGCAACTGACTTTTAGAGCTTGTGAAAATTATAAAAAGCTACATATATCTTTATTTATTGGTGTATTACTATGCTAACTGAAGTATGTTGTTGTCGTTTAGTTGCTAAATCTGATTATTTTGCAACCCCATGGACTGTAGCCCAGCAGGCTCCACTGTCCATGGGATTACTCAGGCAAGAATACTAGAGTGTGTTGCCATTTCTTTCTCCAGGAGAATTTCCTGACCCAGAGATCAAACCCATGTCTCCTGCATTGTAGGAGGATTCTTTACCTCTGAGCCACCAGGGAAGTCCTAACTGAAATATACAAAGTTTTAAAGCATTGGATACAAATATTTAAGATCTGCTAGACAGAAAATATCTTATAAATTAATATCTAGTACTTGAAATTAAATTATAATCTCTCCAGTGAGGACTAGAAAAAAAAAATGGAAAAATTTAACATCTTTTATGAGTATACGAACAAAACCAAAAGCCCAGAGGATACACAGTTTTAAAAATCATGTTACCACTTAGGAGATATATTAAAACAAATCTCCCAGGCTTAATTAACATTGGAAAATGGAACTACTTATGTCTTTTGATTGAGAAGACATATTTATTCATGAGTACAGAAATGTTTAAATCAAACTGTCTTTGAAAGATGTTGAAAATCCATTGAACTGTGACTTATGTTGGGTCAACATTCCAAGGTTTGCCATTGAAAATCATTCACAATTTGCTTTTTAAACTATATTTTGAACATCATTTCCTTTATTCTCTAGATTAACTTTATCCATGGCTGAATTTACACCTTCACAGATTCTTAAAGACTTTGTATTTTATCATTTTTACTCTTTATTCATCTCAATTTTTTCACTTAAAATTAGATCTCCTTTTCACTGGCTACTCAAGTTCTACTCACTTTTTTATGTATGTACATTTTTATATGATGCATATACATTCAGAGTCTTTTGTGTTTTATTCATTAGATTATGTGAGGAAGATGCGCTAATAGACAAGATCTTGCCTTTGAAGATGTCTGAGGTATAAGTAGTATGCCTTAAGCATATAGTTACAATGATGTCTGATATGGTTTGTGGAATATTTGTGCTCTATCAGCTTGGTTAAATTGGAATTAGTTTTGCCAGAAATCACATTCCTATATGAATCTGAATGACAGTTGACAACAAAAGAAATCATGCAGAATTTGGAAAGTGGAAGTGAAGCAGTAGCCATTGTACTGTCAAGACTGGTGAAAGGGGTCTATCACAACTGTGTCTCAGGTACATTGCCACCTACCTACTGGATCACTTTGCTGCTATGGGGACTGCACCCAAGCCCATAAGTCCTCAGCACTGTCCAGATTTCCTCTTTCATAGATTCTAGTTCTGGCCCAGACGTGGTGCACAAAGAACAATAACAAGATGATAACTTCTTTCATCAAGGCTGACACTTAAGCTCATGGATGTAGCTTGTCTTCATGAGTCATCATGTGTCCTTGCTCTCTTTCACTTCATGTCCAGCATTTTACTGACTTCTTAGACTCACTCTTAGGTAGAGGGGAAAGAGCCTGCCACACAAATGTGTCACATGCTCCTACAATTATGGGAAGGCTAGTTACAACCATACAGCTTAACCTTTTATCATTCATATTATATTCATTTCCTTGATCAATCACTACTCATGTGAGTAGTTCCAAGAAAAACAACCTTCAAGAATTATTCTCTGAAATATTTCTGATATGATTAGTTCCAATGGCATTAATAACCTTGTTGGTATGGTGAAGTGGGCTACTAGCCCTTGGAAAATTATGTCAAAACATTCACTTACATTATCATACTTAAACTCTTTTCATAAAATGTCTGTAGGAAGTAAGAATTAAGGTGACAAAATAGTTACCCCTGGAAATGTTTTAGTGGAAATAAGCAGTGTAATGTAATTCATTGACTGTTTCTAGTTGTGCATCAGTACTTACAGCAAAAAGAAGCATAATTAGTTCAGAGCTTTAAATTCATAACTAGAGGTCTGGGAAAGTAATCAGAAAAATATGTGATGACTTTACAATAAATTCTTATCCTTTGTAGATACAGAGATTATGAAAGCCAAAGCCACAGTCTAATCTTATGGGTAGTTAAATTGCACTGCAAATTGAATTTACAACCTCAGAAATACTGCTATGTTAAAGTTAAGGCATTGACTAGATAGGAGTGGCGCACTAAAAAATGGGATGTAGGTGCATGTGTGAATTCTTATTAAGCAAGCATTTTGACTTCCTAATTCTGCTAAACCTCATCTACATGCAGAAACAGGTTTTCCTCCTGCCTCTTTTCCTAAAAAAATAACTGCCATCAAAGGAATTGCTGATTTTCCTAAGGACTACACCCACCACCTTTCGTTGCTCCTAGAAATAAATTAGATTCATAACTGAAGGCCCCAGTTTGTAAGTTATAAATTTAATCCTAGAAGGAGAATCTAAAGAGTATAAAATTTTTCCCATTTATATCAATGTTTCTAGGGATAAATGAGGCAAAATAAAATATTGTTGGATCAAGTCGTATTTGTTGGCAGATATTCTGGATTCACTGTATTAGCATTAGAAACTGGGAGAAACAGAGGTTTTAAGTTGTGTGATTGAAATATGGACTCGGGGGGTGGGATGGATTAAAAAATGAGGATATATATATATATATATTTATATATTTATATATGTATATATATATTTATATATATATACTACTATGTGTAGCTCAACTGATAAAGAATCAGCCTGCAATGTGCAAGACTCCTGTTCAATTCTTGGTTTTGGAAGATCCCCAGGAGAATGGATAGGCTACATACTCCAGTATTTTGGGGCTTCTCCAGTGACTCAGACAGTATAGAATCTTCCTGCAACATGGGGTACCTGGGTTTGATCCCTGGGTTGGGAAGATCCTCTGGAAGAGAGCATGGAAACCCACTCCAATATTCTCTTTTTTTTAAATTTATTTATTTTTTAATTGAAGGATAATTGCTTTACAGAATTTTGTTGCTTTTCTGTCAAACCTCAACATGAGTCAGCCATAGGGAAATGTTTATCCCCTTTCTTTTGAACCTCCCTCCCATCTCCTTCCCCATTCTACTTCTCTAGTTGATACAAAACCCCTGTTTGAGTTTCCCGGGACATACAGCAAATTCCCATTGCCTGTCTATTTTATATATGGTAATGTAAGATTCCATGTTACTCTCTCCATACATCTCACTCTCCCCTCCCCTCTCCCCATGTTCATAAGTCTGTTCTCTATGTCTGTTTCTCCATTGCTGCCCTGTAAATAAATTCTTCAGTGCTGTCTTTCTAGATTCTATATATATGTGTTAGAATACAATATATATCTTTCTCTTTCTGACTTACTTCAGTCTGTATAATAGGCTCTAGGTTCACTCACCTTATTAGAACTGACTCAAACATGTATATTCCATAGTGTGTATACCACAACTACTTTATCCATTCATCTATTGATGGACATCTAGTTTGTTTCCATGTTCTAGCTGTCACAAATAGTGCTGCAGTGAAAAAAGGGATACATGTGTCTCTTTCAATTTTGGTTTCCTTAGGTTATATGTTTAGGAGTGGGATTGCTGGTTCATGTGGTGGTTTTATTCCTAGTTTTTTAAGGAATCTCCATACCGTCTTCCATAATGGCTGTATCAATTTACATTCCCTACAACAGTGCAAGAACATTCCCTTTTCTCCACACGCTCTCCAGCATTTATTGTTTGTAGACATTTTGGTGATGGCCATTCTGACTGCTGCAAGGTGATATCTCATTGTAGCTTTGATTTACATTTCTCTAATAATGAGCGATGTTGAGCATCTTTACATGTGTTTGTTGGCCATCTGTGTGTCTTCTTTGGAAAAATATCTGTTTACATCTTTTTCCCGCTTTTTGATAGGATTGTTCATTTTTTGGTTTGGAATTGTGTGAGCTGCTTTTATATTTTAGTAATTAATCTTTTGTCAGTTGTTTCCTTTGCTATTATTTTCTCCCATACTGAGGGTTGCCTTTTCACCTTGTTTAGAGTCTTCTTTGCTGTGCAAAAGCTTTTAAGTTTAATCAGGTCCCACTTGTTTACTTCCATTTTTATTTCCATTACTCTAGGAGGTGGGTCATAGATGATCTTGCTTTGACTTATGTCATCCAATGTTTTGCTTATGTTTCCAGTTAGAACTGGACATGGAAAAACAGACAGGTTCCAAATAGGAAAAAGTACCTCAAGGCTGTATATTGTCACCATGCTTATTTAACTGATATGCAGAGTACATCATGAGAAATGCTGGGCTGGAAGAAGCACAAGCTGGAATCAGGATTGCTGGGAGAAATATTAATAACCTCAGATGTGGAGATGACACCACCCTTATGGCAGAAAGTGAAGAGGAACTAAAAAGCCTCTTGATGAAAGTGAAAGAGGAGAGTGAAAATGCTGGCTTAAAGCTCAACATTCAGAAAATGAAGATCATGGCATCTGGTCCCATCACTTCATGGGAAATAGATGGGGAAACAGTAGAAACAGTTTCAGACTTTATTTTTTGCGGCTCCAACATCACTGCAGATGGTGATTGCAGCCATGAAATTAAAAGATGCTTACTCCTTGGAAGGAAAGTTATGACCAACCTAGATAGCATATCGACAAGCAGAGACATTACTTTGCTAAGAATGGCCCATCCAGTCAAGACTATGGATTTTCCAGTGGTCATGTGTGGATGTGAGACTTGGACTGTGAAGAAAGCTGAGCACCAAAGAATTGATGCTTTTACACTGTGGTGTTGAAGAAAACTCTTGAGAGTCCCTTGGACTGCATGGAGATCCAACCAGTCCATCCTACAGATCAGTCCTGGGTGTTCACTGGAAGGATTGATGCTGAAGCTGAAACTGTAGTACTTTGGCCACCTCATGCAAAGAGTTGACTCATTGGAAAAGACCCTGATGCTGGGAGGGATTCAGGGCAGGAGGAGAAGGGGACGACAGAGGATGAAATGGCAGGAAAGCATCACCGACTCGATGGACAGGAATTTGGGTGAACTCCCGGAGTCGGTGATGGACAGGGAGGCCTGGTGTGCTGCGATTCATGGGGTCGCAAATAGTCGGACACGACTGAGTGACTGAACTGAACTGAACTGACTGAGGAGGTGGGTTATAGAGGATCTTGCTTTGACTTATGTCATCAAGTGTTTTGCTTATGTTTTCCTTAAGGATTTTATAGTTTCTGGTCTTACATTTAGGTCTTTAATCCATTTTGAGTTTATCTTTATGTATGGTATTAGGAAGTGTTCTAATTTCATTCCTTTATATGTAGCTGTCCAGTTTTCCCAGCACCATTTATTGAAGAGGCTGTCTCTGCCCTATTGTATTTTCTTGCCTCCTTTGTCAAAAAGAAGGTATCCACAGGTGTATGGGTTTATCTCTGGGCTCTCTATCTTGTTCCATTGGTCTTTTTTTTTTTTTTTTTTTTTCTGTTTTTGTGCCAGTACCATAATGTCTTGATGACTATAGCTTTGTGGTATAATCTGAAGTTAGGAAGGTTGATTCCTCCAGCTCCATTCTTCTTTCTCAAGACTGCTTTGGCTATTTGGGGTCTTTTGTTTTTCCATATGAATTGTGAAATTTTTTGTTCTAGTTCTGTGAAAAATGCCATTGGTTATTTGATAGTGATCACACTGATTCTGTAGATTGTGTTTGGTAGTATAGTCATTTTCACAATATTGATCCTTTCTACCCAGGGTCATGGAATATCTCTCCATCTGTTTATGTCGTCTTTGATTTCTTTAATCAGTGTCATAACTTTCTGTATGCAGTTATTTTGTCTCCTTAGGTAAGTTTATTCCTAGACATTTTATTATTTTTGTTGCAATGGTGAATGGGATTGATTCCTTAATTTCTCTTTCTGGTTTTTCACTGTTAGTTTTAGAAATGCAAGTGCTTTCTGTGTATTGATTTTGTATTCTGCAACTTTGCTAAATTCACTGATTAGCTCTAGTAATTTTCTGATACAGTTTTTAGGTTTTTCTATGTATAGTATCATGTCATCTACAAACAGTGCAAGCTTTACTTCTTTTCTGATCCGGATTACTTTTATTTCTTTTACTTCTCTGATTGCTGTATTAGGACTTTCAGAACTATGTTGAATAATAGTGGTGAAAGTGAGCACCCTTGTCTTGTTCCTGATCTTAGAGGGAAAGCTTTCAGTTTTTCACTACTGAGAATAATGTTAGCTGTAGGCTTACAGTATATGGCCTTTACTATGTTGAGGTAGGTTCATTCCAAGCCCACTTTTTGAAGAGTTTTAATCATAAATGGGTGCTGAATGTTGTCAAAGACTTTTTCTTCATCTATTGAGATAGTCACATGGTTTTTATATTTCAATTTGTTAATATGGTGTATCACATAGATTGATTTGTGTATTTTGAAGAATCCTTGCACCCCTGGAATAAGCACAACTTGATTATGGTGTATGAGCTTTTTGATGTGTTGCTGAATTCGGTTTGTTAAAATTTTTTTGAGGATTTTTGCATCTGTGTTCATCAGTGATATTGGCTTGTAGTTTTCTTTTTCTGTGTTGTCTTTTTCTGGTTTTGGTATCAGGGTAACGGTGGCCTTGTAGAAAGAGTTTGGAAGTGTTCCTTCCTCTGCAATTTTTTGAGAGACTTTTAGAAGGATAGGCATTAACTCTTCTCTAAACCTTTGATAGAATTCTCCTATGAAGTCATTTAGTCCTGGGCTTTTGTTTTGGGGAAGATATTTGATCATAGCTTCAATTTCAGTGCTTGTAATTGGGTTGTTCACCATTTCTATTTCTTCATGGTTCAGTCTTGGAAGATTAAATTTTTCTAGGAATCTGTCCATTTCTTCCAGGTTATCCATTTTATTGCCATATAGTTGTTCATAACAGTCTCTTATAATCCTTTGTATTTCTGCATTATTTGTTGTAACTTCTTTTTCATTTCTAGTTTTGTTGATTTGATTCTTCTCTCTTTTTTCCTTGATGAATCAGGCTAAAGTTTTGTCAATTTTCTTTATCCTCTCAAAGAACCAGCTTTTAGTTTCATTAATCTTTACTATTGTTTCTTTCATTTCTTTTCACTTACTTCTGGTCTGATCTTTATGATTTCTTCCCTTCTACTAACTTTTATTGTTGCCTTTGTTCCTCTTTTCCCAGTTGTTTTAGGTGTAGAGTTAGGTTGTCTATTCAATGTTTTTCTTGTTTCTTGAGGTAAGATCGTATTGCTATAAACTTCCCTCTTAGAACTGCTTTTGCTGCATACCATAGGTTTTGACTTGTGTTTTCATTGTCATTTGTTTCTAGAAATTTTTTGATTTCCCTTTTTATTTTTTCAGTAACCGGTTGGTTATTTAGAAACATACTGTTGGTCATTTAAATATATTTTAAAACATATTGTTTAATCTCCATATGTTTGTGTTTTTTTTACAGTTTTTTTTTTCTTGTAATTGATATCTAGTATCATAGCATTGTGGTCAGAGAAGATGCTTGATATGATTTCAGTTTTCTTAAATTTATTGAAGTTTAATTTGTGACCTAAGATGTGGTAATCCAGGAGAATATTCCATGTGCACTTGAGAAGAAGTTATATTCTTCTGCATTTGGATGGAATGTCCTGAAGATATCAGTGTGATTCATCTCATCCAATGTATCATTTAAGACTTGTGTTTCCTTATTACTTTTCTGTTTTGATGATCTGTCTTTTAGTGTGGGTGGGGCGTTAAAGTCTCCTACTATTATTGTGTTACTGCCAATTTCTCCTCTATATCTGTTAGTGTTTGTCATGTATTTAGGTGCTCTTATGTTGGGTGCGTAGATATTTACTATTATTATGTCTTTTCTTGGATTGATCCCTTGATCATTATGTTGCGTCCTTCCTTATCTCTTGTAATCTTCTGCATTTTAATATCTGTTTTGTCTGATATGAAAATTGCTACTCCATCTTTTTTTTTTTTTGCTTCCCATTTTCATGGGATAAATTTTCCATCCTTTTACGTTCATTCTATATGTGTCTTTAGGTCTGTAGTGAGTTTCTTGTAGACAGTATATGTATATATATATATGGGTCTTGTTTTTGTATTCATTCAGCTGGTCTGTGTTTTTTGGTTGGAGCATTTAATTCATTTACATTTAAAGTAATTATTGATGTATATGTTCCTATTGCCATTTTCTTAATTGTTTGGGGTTGATTTTGTAGATCTTTTTCTTCACTTGTATTTCTTGTCTATATAAGTGCCTCTAACATTTGTTGTAAAGCTGGTTTAGTAGTACTGAATTGTCTTAACTTTTACTTGTCCAAAAAGCTTTTTCAGTTCAGTTCAGTCTCTCAGTCGTTTCCAACTCTTTGCGACCCCATGAATCGCAGCACTCCAGGCCTCCCTGTCATCACCAACTCCAGGAGTTCACTCAAACTCACGTCCATCGAGTCAGTGATGCCATCTAGCCGTCTCATCCTCTGTCGTCCCCTTCTCCTCCTGCCCCCAATCCCTCCCAGCATCAGAGTCTTCTCCAGTGAGTCAACTCTTCACAGGAGGTGATCAAAGTTCTGGAGTTTCAGCTTTAACATCATTCTGTCCAAAGAACACCCAGGGCTGATCTCCGTTAGAATGGACTGGTTAGATCTCCTTGCAGTCCAAGGGACTCTCCATTAATTTTGAATTAGATCCTTGCTGTGTACAGTAATTTTGGTCATAGATTTTTCCCTTTAAATATATTTTGCCATTCCCTTCTGGCCTTAAGAGCTTCTGCTGAAAGTTCAGCTGTTAAACATGTGGAGTTTCTCTTGTATGTTATTTGTTACTTCTCCCTTGCTGCTTTTAATATTCTTTCTTTGTGTTTAGTCTTTGTTAGTTTGATTAGTATGTGTCTTGTCATGTTTACTTTTGGGTTTATCCTGTATGGGATTTAGACTTGATTGACTAGTTCATTTTCCATGTTGGGAAAATTTTCAACCATAACCTCTTCATAATTTTTCTCATAACCTTTCTTGATCTCTTCTTCTTCCTGGAGTCCTGTAATTAAAATATTGGTGCATTTGATATTGTCTGAGAGGTCTATGAGACTATTCTCTGTTCTTTTGCTTCTTTTTCCTTTATTCTCCCCTTCAGAAGTTATTCCCATCATTTTATCTTCCAGTTCACTGATTTGTCCTTCTGCTTCAGATATTCTACTATTGATTCCCTCTAGAGTATTTTTTAACTTCAGTAATTGTGTTGTTTGTATCTGTATGTTTATTCTTTAATTCTTCTAGGTCCTTGTTAGTTGATTCTTGCATTTTCTCCATTCTTTTCTCAAGGTTTTTGATCATATTTACCATCATTTTTCTGAATTCTTTTTCAGGTAGTTTGCCTATTTCCTCTTCATTTATTTGGACTTCTGTGTTTCTAGTTTGTTGCTTCATTCATGTAGTATTTATCTGTCTTTTCAAACTTTTTTTTTTTTTATTTTTTTAACTTACTGTGTTTGAAATCTCCTTTTCCCAGGCTTCAGTGTTGAATTCTTTCTTCCTTTTGGTTTCTACCTTCTGGTGGCTCAGACGGTAAAGCGTCTGCCTGCAATGCGGGAGACCCAGGTTTGATTCCTGGGTTGGGAAGATCCCCTGAAGAAGGAAATGGCAATCCACTCCAGAACTCTTCCCTGGAAAATCCCATGGATGGAGGAGCCTGATAGGCTACAGTCCATGGGGTCACAAAGAGTCGGACACGACTGAGTGACTTCACTCACTCATTTGGTCCAGTGGTTTGTGTTAACTTTGTATAGGGTGAGATTTGTGCTGAGTTTTTGTTTGTTTGTTTGTTTTTTCCTCTGATGAGCAAGGCTGAATGAGGTGGCAATCCTGTCTGCTGATGATTGGATTTGTATTTTTGTTTGTTTTTGTGTAGATGAGGCATCCTGCACAGGGTGCTACTGGTGGTTGCCTGATATCAGGTCTTGTATTCAAGTGGTTTCCTTTGTGTGTATTCTCACTGTTTGATACTCCCTTGAGTAAATTCTCTGGTAGTTTAGGGTCTTGGGGTCAGTGCTTCCACTTCAAAGGCTCAAGGCTTTATCTCTGGTCAGGAATGAAGATTCCACAAATGGTTTGTTATGGCAGTAAGATTAAAACTAATAATCAAAAATGAGAAACCAAAGATGAATCCCAGGCAAATGGCTGTTACAAAATTAGGCAAATAGCAATTAAAATAGTAAAATATACACATATACATATGCACCCATAAGCAAAATCAAAACAATCAAATAAAAATAAAGTACAATACATTGACCCAGTGAACAAAGTACACCAAAAATTGCATCTACCAGTAAAGAATAAAACTAAGTAAAGCACAAACTGGAAAACAAAACTAAAGCAAGGTGCTGAGTGGGAAATAAAGCAATGAAAACAAAACTAACAAATATTTTGAGAGGAAAGGAAAGAAAAAAAAAAAGTACATGGACTGCCTCCACCACGGGAGTTATGGCCCTATCAGAATCCTTTCTTGAGCTTCTTGTACTGGTGATCAGAAGCCCTCTTTGGCCAGTCTTTCTCTGTAGCTCTCCCCATTCAACCATTTAAAGGGCTCCCTTGCCTAGGGTCCTTCTCTATTGTTTGGCACATCAGGCACATAAAGGAGACCCCTTGGCTGGGATCCTACTCTGTAGATCGGCACATCAAGCACTTAAAGGGGCACCCTGGGTGGGATCTACTCTGTAGTTCAGTGTGTCAGGCATTTGATGGGCCAACCTCTCTATTGTTCAGCTGCCCATGCTGGCATGTGGGGAGAGAGGGGCTATGGTGATGGTTCCATCCACTACGCCAGACTCAGCAGCATTGCCTTGCTTCCATGGTTGCCTATTTTCTCCACAGACATTTCTGACCACAATCTCCTCCCTCACATCCCCTCGATCCATCTCTCCACAGTCAACAGCAGTCCTCGCCCTGGGATTGCTCCACAATCCCTAAACTTCAGCTCCCAGCCACTGCACCTTCTCAGGGACCTGCATCCCTGTCCAGGGTATGTATGGCTGTGGCAAAGACTGTCTGATCCTCATCCCATTTAGGCTGCCACAGATCAGTTTTTTCACTTTCAACCTTAAATGTTTCTCCTCTGACTCAGACAGTTGCCCTGGTGTGGAGATCGGACCACTGTTCCAGTACCCCCACCCACCAAAGGCAGGTCCAGTCCTACTAACACTCCTATTTTTTCCCATAGTTCCTTTGTCCTTCCGAGTTTTGGATGATTCTATATTTTCTTTTCTGCTGGTCAGGTACTTCTGTCTGCTCTCAGGTGATGTTCTGCCTACACTTCTGTGTCTGAAGGTGTATTCTGGATATATCCATGGAGAGAGATATACTCCACATCCACCTACTCCTCCACCATCTTATTATTTCACTCCAGTATTTTTGCCTGATGAATCTGCATGGACAGAGGAGCCTGGCAGGCTACAGTCCATGGCATCACAGAGTTGGACATGACTGAGCAACTAAGCACAACACATGTATAGATAAAAGTAGATAACTAATGAGAACCTACTGAACAGCACAAGGAATTCTACTCAATGCTCTGTGGTGACCTAAAAGGGAAGGAAATCCATGGAAGAAGGGATATATGGATATATGTGGCTGATTAACTTTTTTTTTTTGTACAGGAAATAAACAACATTGTAAACTACACTCCACTAAAAGAAAAGAATAAAGAAATGTGGACTCAAAGGACACCTGCACTGAATAAATTGGAAATGGCAGAACTTCCTATGAAAGGAGATACCCAAAGGAGTAGGCCGTATGGCATGCTAAATCTAGAGCAGATTTATCATGTGAAAAGTGCTCATTCATTCCCTAGTCATAAGAGAGTATCCAGAGGATATTACCTTGGTCAAAGCCATGCCCGGAGCAGGCAATGGCACCCCACTCCAGTACTCTTGCCTGGAAAATCCCATAGATGGAGAAGCCTGGTAGGCTGCAGTCCATGGGGTCGCTGAGAGTCAGACACGACTGAGCGACTTCACTTTCACTTCTCACTTTCATGCATTAGAGAAGGAAATGCAACCCACTCCAGCGTTCTTTCCTGGAGAATCCCAGGGACGGGGGAGCCTGGTGGGCTGCCGTCTATGGGATCACACAGGGTCGGACACGACTGAAGCGACTTAGCAGCAGTAGCAGCAGCAGCAACAAAGCTATGTGAATACTACAAGACCAGAAATTTGTGAGAGGACCCTGCTACTTGCTGCTGCTAAGTCGCTTCAGTCGTGTCCGACTCTGCACGACCTCATAGACGGCAGCCCACCAGGCTCCGCCATCCCTGGGATTCACCAGGCAAGAACACTGGAGTGGGGTGCCATTGCCTTCTCCAGTGCGTGAAAGTGAAAAGTGAAAGTGAGGTCGCTCAGTCCCTGGCATTGTTGAAAAGCTCTGTGGTGGTTATTCTCTGTTCAGTCAGAAAAGGCACTGCGATAGCATATCCAGTCCACAGGGTTCTCATAGTTCACTGTGGAAGATGGTATTTTGGGCTATTAGTGACCAAACTGTGATATTTAATTGTCAGAGACAAGATGTAGAGTGATATCTTAATACGTTTATTGTAGGCAGACTAGAAGCAGTAATCAGAATAGTCTGACTAGCAGAGGTCACTGATTTTGGCTAGTGGATTCTTGAGGAAATCTCATGCTATATTACAAAATGTTTATATTGTGCAATTTTAGGTTTAATCAAAAAGTATCAATATCTGTAGCCATTTACCAAAATGATTGAGCATTAGGTCAAAGGGCCATAATCAAACTCTGCGGAGATGACTAAATACTGTCTCTCACCTGTCACTGATATCTAGAAACCCACATTTCTGTGGTCCACCAATGAGAAGCTTATAGAATAACCCATAAGTCTTGGCTTGAGTTCATCTCATGGTGGACCCCATGTACCATGATTTTGGGCATGCATGCAGCACTCCAAATGGATGTGGTATGTGTAATTGTAGACTCAATCATGTTCTAGTGGCATACACATATCATGAGATCAAGTATCCAAATGCTGCGGAACTTACTGCTATTACATTTTCTCTTATTGTTCATTCTACACCTATATCTTCTTCTGGAGTTTCCTATGACCAGTTGAATTGGTAGAAATAAAAGATAAGCATACTTTACTTATAGTTTTGAAGACAAACTGGTCTAGGTGAAGTAGATCGCTGCAGTACTATACCCCATAAAAGTAAAGGAACTGAAGAGAGGAGAATTTTGAGCTGAACATTAGATTGTTCATTTTTCCTGAATGGAAGGAGAGATTGACAAATACATAGAGATACTGTACATTGATTAATAAACAGTGGTAAATTGTTTGGCTGAAAATTGGGTAACTCAGAAAGGAGGCAATTAGGAAACCAGAGACAATGATTTTTGCTAAATAAAAGTATGGTTAAATTTCTCTAAATTGGCACAGAAGGTAAGGATATGTGTGTTCAAAATAAACATCAACCAAGGAGAAATTTCAGCAGAAGATCTTATAAATTAGATGAATAAACAATGTTCTGTTTTGTAGATATCATTCAACATTTTCCCAACCATTTTGTCTTCTCAGAATTGGCTTCTGAACAAAGTGGCTGTGACAGCAAGGACTAAGTTATGCATGGGCTCACTAAACAATACCTACTGCTGAGTGTGTGACTTGCCAACAGCAAGTTGGCAGCAGTGTGCACCCTCAGAGGTCACACTGAGCCTCCAATATGGCATCCTTCTCTGAGGACTTCTTCTTGCTACCTAGGCAGGTTGCCTACACTGAGATTGCCCACCATAGAAGAAGCAGTTTTCATGTATGTTAATGTCTTGGCTGTAATGCTTCTGCTCAAACCATTATTCATGTAGTGACAGAATGATCAACTTAGCCATATAATATTCCATACTGCATTAGTTCTGACAAGTGGACTCATTTTGTGAAAACTAAAACAACAATGAATACATGCTTGTGGAATTGGCTGGTCTTTCCTTATTTAGCCCTACACTGACATAGCTGTCCCAATAGAATAATGAATGGTCCTTCAGAAATCAGTGTATTGTGCAAGTGGGCAGCAATATAATCCAAGGTTGGGATAAGGTGATCTGGCACTTGTATATATTCTAAGCAAACAACCAATATATAGTCCCCTTTAACTCATAAGAAGTGGTCATATATCCAGGATTCAAGGAGATAAAGTGGAATAAAATTTTTCCATCATTATCCCCAATGACCAAATATCAAAGATTTTATTTTCCATGTTCATGACAGGTTTCTAGAGATATCCAAGTCTTTGTTTTACTGTAAAGAATACTTTCAGTGAGAGATATGGAAATAATGGACAGTCCATTTCAGTAAGAAAAAGGCAAAACAGAAGTTACTTATTATCTATTACTTTCAAAGAGAAATTCAGTTGCTAGTACACCATGGTAGAATGGTGATTTATGTCAGGAATAAAAGATAACCCATAAGTCACCTCTTATGAACCCCATATCCTGTAATAAAAGTTAATTGAAAATGATTATAACTAAGGGCAGGTGGGACCAACAATGCAAAGAATCACAAACAGGAAATTTGCTTGCTCAGGGTACAAGGAATATGAAATGGATAATGGGGAGAGTGGATATAAATACCAGTTAGAAAATATGAAACAAAGGACGTAATAGTTATAGTAGTTTATTATTTATTTATTTTTATAAAATAATCAATGTACATATTCAGTAATTATTTGCATCCTCTATTTGATTGTGTTATCAGTGGAAATAAAATGTTTTATAAGGACTAACATTATATATTCAGATTTAAGTATATCAAAGTGTGACTCAGTTAAAAGTGGACTCAATCTTCAACCAAAACTAAATAAATGATATACAGAGTTTTGTAGCTTTCTTGGAGGAGTGAGTGAGCAATTATTTTTCAGATTGTACAGGGAAGAATTGCATTGTGTTATGGGGAAATGATTTAGATTCCACTGGGTTTCAGAACCTAATAGTTAAGAGAAGATGTCTATTATGGTTATATAGTGGCTAACATATAGATTGTGGATCTTTCTACTATGTTAACTTCGATAAGTTGAAACTAAATTTTCCAGAATTCCCTTTCCTTCATGTTGCTGGGGATAATTACAAAGGAGAGTTCCAGAAAAAAACATCTATTTCTGCTTTATTGACTATGCCAAAGACTTTGACTGTGTGGATCACAATAAACTGTAGAAAATTCTGAAAGAGATGGGAATACCAGACCACCTAACCTGCCTCTTGATAAATCTGTATGCAGGCCAGGAAGCAACAGTTAGAACTGGACATGGAACAACAGACTGGTTCCAAATAGGAAAAGGAGTATGTCAAGGCTGTATATTGTCACCCTTCTTATTTAACTTTTATGCAGAGTACATCATGAGAAACACTGGACTGGAAGAAACACAAGCTGTAATCAAGATTTCTGGGAGAAATATCAATAACCTCAGCTATGCAGATGACACCACCCTTATGGCAGAAAGTGAAGAAGAGCTAAAAAGCCTGTTGATGAAACTGAAAGAGGAGAACGAAAAAGTTGACTTAAAGCTCAACATTCAGAAAATGAAGATCATGGCATTTGGTCCCATCACTTCATGGGAAATAGATGGGGAAACAGTGTCAGACTTTATTTTTTTGAGCTCCAAAATCACTGCAGATGGCGATTACAGCCATGAAATTAAAAGACGCTTACTCGTTGGAAGAAAAGTTATGACCAACCTAGATAGTATATTCAAAAGCAGAGACATTACTTTGCCGACTAAGGTCCGTCTAGTCAAGGCTATGGTTTTTCCTGTGGTCATGTATGGATGTGAGTTGGACTGTGAAGAAGGTTGAGCGCTGAAGAATTGATGCTTTTGAACTGTGGTATTGGATAAGACTCTTGAGTGTCCCTTGGACTGCTAGGAGATCCACCCAGTCCATTCTGAAGATCAACCCTGGGATTTCTTTGGAAGGAATGATGCTAAAGCTGAAGCTCCAGTACTTTGGCCACCTCATGTGAAGAGCTGACTCATTGGAGTAAACTTTGATGCTGGGAGGGATTGCGGGCAGGAGGAGAAGGGGACGACAGAGGATGAGATGGCTGGATGGCATCACTGACTCGATGGACGTGACTCTGAGTGAACTCCAGGAGTTGTGATGGACAGGGAGGCCTGGCGTGCTGCAATTCATGGGGTTGCAAAGAGTTGGACACGACTGAGCGACTGAACTGAACTGAACTGAAAGATCTGATAGACAGAGTGCCTGAAGAACTGTGGATGGAGGATTATGATATTACAGGAGGCAATGATCAAGATCATCTGAATGAAAAAGAAATGGAAAAAGGCAAAATGGTTGTCTGAGAGGCCTTACAAATAGCTGTGAAAAGAACAGAAGCAAAAGGCAAATGAGAAAAAGAAAGATTAAACTCCATTTAAATGCAGAATTCCAAAGAATAGCATGGAGAGATAAAATCCTTAGTGATCAATGCAAAGAAATAGTGGGAAATAGAATAGAATGGGAAAGAAGATATTAAGAAGAGGTAGCAATAATACACAGAATAACTATACAAAAAAGAGTTCTTCATGACCCCAATAACTATGATGGTGTGATCATTCACCTAGAGCTAGACGTGGCAGAATGCAAAGTCAAGTGGGCCTTAGGAAGCCTCACTATGAATAAAGCTAGAGATGGTGATGGAATTTAAGTTGAGCTATTTCAAATCCTAAAAGATGATGCTGTGAAAGTGCTGTACTCACTGTGTCAGAAAATTTGGAAAACTCAGCAGTGGCCACAGGACTGGAAAAGGTCAGTTTTCATTCCAATACCAAAGAAAAGTAATGTGAAAGAATGTTCAAACTACCACACAGTTGCACTCATCTCACAAACTAGCAAAATAATGCTCAAAATCTCCAAGCCAGGCTTCAACAGTACATGAACTGTGAACGTTCAGATGTTCAAGCTGGATTTAGAAAAGCCAGAGGAATCCAAAATCAAATTGCCAACATCTGTTGGCTCATTAAAAAAAGCGAAAGAGTTCCAGAAAGATATCTACTTCTGCTTTATTGACTATGCCAAAAGGGTGTGGATCACAACAAACTGTGGAAAATTCTTAAAGAGATGGGAATACCAGACCACCTTTCCTACCTCTTGATAAATCTGTATGCAGGTCAGGAAGCAACAGTTAGAACTAGACTGGAACAACAGACTGGTTCCAAATTGGGAAAGAAGTATGTCAATGCTGTATTTTGTCACTCTACATATTTAACTTACACTCAGAGTACATCATGAGAAATGCTGAACTGAATGAAGTACAAGCAGGAATCAAGATTGCTAGGAGAAATATCAACAACCTCAGATATGCACCATAAGGGTGACACCACCCTTATGGCAGACAGTGAAGAACTAAAGAACCTCTTGATGAAAGTGAAAGAGGAGAGTGAAAATGTTGGTTTAAACCTCAACATTCAGAAATCTAAGACCATGGAATCCAGTTAAATCACCTCATGGCAAGTTGATGGGGAAACAATGGAAACAGTGAGAGACTCTATTTTTGGGGGCTCCAAAATCACTGTAGATGGTGACTGTAGCCATGAAATTCAAAGATGCTTTCTGCTTAGAAGCAAAGCTATGACCAACCTGGATAGCATATTAAAAGAGACATTATTTTGCCAACAAAGTTCTGTCTAATCAAGGCTTTGGTTTTTCCAGTAGTCATGTATGGATATGAGAGTTGGACTATAAAGAAAGCTGGGCACTGAAGAACTGATGCTTTTAAACTGTGGTGTTGGAGAAGACTCTTGAGAGTCCCTTGGACTGCAAGGAGATTCAACAAGTTAATCCTAAAGGAAATCAGTACTGAATATTCATTGGAAGGATTGATGCTGAAGGTGAAGCTCCAATACTTTGGCCACCTGGTGCAAAGAACTGAATCCTCAGAAAAGATCCTGATGCTGGAAAGATTGAATGTGGGAGGAGATGGGGATGACAGAGGAGAAATCGTTGGATGACATTACCAACTCAATGGACACAAGTTTAAGTAAGGCCTGTGAGCTGGTGAAGGACAGAGAAGCCTGGCATGCTACAGCCCATGGGATTGCAAAGAGTCAGACATGACTGAATCACTGAACTGAACTGAAAATTGGGTTTGAGCAAATTTTCCAAGAGATGATGAACCACCACAAAACACTGTAAAAGCATTAAATTCCCATCACTTCTGAGCCTTATGTAACACTCTTATTAATAAAATATATGTTTCAACTCAAAGTTCACCAGGGTCTCCATTTTATATTAATGTTAAATGTTAAACAAAAAGTCTCGATATTAGTGTATTTTATTTATTTACCTGAATTTATTCAACAAATACTTAATGTGCAAAGTTCAGTCTGATTCAAGATATGAGATAGATAAGTAGTAAAACAGATTTTTCTACCTTAGATCTTATATTTTAATAGAATAATAGATGAGTAAGTTGCATAGTTTTAGAGCATGCTACACGCTGTTCAGTTTAGTTCAGTTTAGTTGTTCAATCATGTCCGACTCTTTGTGACCCCATGAACCACAGCACTCCAGGCCTCCCTCAGTTCAGTTCAGTTCAGTTCAGTCGCTCAGTCATGTCCAACTCTTTGTGACCCCATGAATTGCAGCATGCCAGGCCTCACTGTTCATCACCATCTCCTGGAGTTCATTCAGACTCATGTCCATTGAGTCCATGATGCCATCTAGCCATCTCATCCTCAGTCATCCCCTTCTCCTCCTGCCCCAAATCCCTCCATGTCCATTGTGTTGGTGATGCCATCCAACCATCTCATCCTCAGTTATCTCCTCCTACCCTCAATCTTTCCAAGCATCAGGGTCTTTTGAAATGAGTCAGCTCTCTGCATCAGGTGGCCAAAGTATTGGAGTTTCACCTTCAACATCAGTCCCTCCAAAGAACACCCAGGACTGATTTTCTTTAGAATGGACTGGTTGGATCTCCTTGCACTCCAAGGGACTCTCAAGCATCTTCTCCAACACCACAGTTCAAAAGCAGCAATTCTTCTGCACTCAGCTTTCTTTATAGTCCAACTCTCACATCCATACATGACCACTGGAAAAACCATAGCCTTGACTAGATGGACCTTGTTGGCAAAGTAATGTCTCTGCTTTTGAATATGCTGTCTAGGTTGGTTATAACTTCCTTCCAAGGAGCAAGTGTCTTTTAATTTCATGGCTGCAACCACCATCCACAGTGATTTTGGATTCCAGAAAAATAAAGTCAGCCACTGTTTCCACTATTTCCCCATCTAATTGCCATGAAGTAATGGGACCGATGCCATCATCTTAGATTTCTGAATGTTGAGCTTTAAACCAACATTTTCACTCTCCTCTTTCACTTTCATCAAGAGGCTCTTTAGTTCCTCTTCACTTTCTGCCATAAGGATGGTGTCATCTGCATATCTGAGGTTATTGATATTTCTCCCAGAAATCTTGATTCCAGCTTGTGCTTCCTCCAGCCCAGCATTTCTAATGATGTACTCTGCATAGAAGTTAAATAAGCAGGGTGACAGTATACAGCCTTGACATACTCCTTTTCCTATTTGGAACCAGTCTGTTGTTTCATGTGCACTTCTAACTTTTGCTTCCTGACCTGTATACAGGTTTCTCAAGAGGCAGGTCAGGTGGTCTGGTATTCCCATCTTTTTAAGAATTTGCCAGTGTATTTTGAACCACACAGTCAAAGGCTTTGGCATAGTCAGTAAAGCAGAAATAGATTTTTTTCTGGAACTCTCACTTTTTCAATGATCCAGCAGATGTTGAAAATAGATTTAAATAGAGAAAAAATATTTAAGGGACTATATCTGATAGACAGAGTTTCTCATGAACTATGGATGGATGTTTGTGACATTGTATAGGAGACAGGGAGCAAGATCATCCCCAAGAAAAATAAATGCAAAAAAAGCAAAATGGCTGTCTGAGGAGGCCTTACAAATAGCTGTGAAAAGAAGAGAAGCAAAAAGTAAAGGAGAAAAGGAAAGATGCACCCCTATTTGAATCCAGAGTTCCAAAGAATAGCAAGGAGAGATAAGAAAGCTTTCCTCAGCGATCAATGCAAGAAATAGAGGAAAACAGTAGAATGGGAAAGACTAGAGATCTCTTCAAGAAAATTAGTGACACCAAGGGAACATTTCATGCAAACATGGGCTCAATAAAGGACAGAAATGGTATGGACCTAACAGAAGCAGAAGATATAAAGAGGTGGCAAGAATACACAGAACTGTAGAAAAAAGATTTTCACAATCCAGATAATCATGATGGTGTGATCACTCCCACTCACCTAGAGCTGGACATCCTGGAATGTGAATCAGGTAGGCCTTAGGAAGCATCACTATGAACAAAGCTAGTGGAGGTAATGGAATTCCAGTTGAGCTCTTTCAAATCCTAAACGATGATGCTGTGAAAGTGCTGCACTCAATACATCAGCAAATTTGGAAAACTTAGCAGTGGCCACAGGACTAGAAAATGTCAGTTTTCACTCCAATCCCAAAGAAAGGTAATTCCAAAGAATGCTCAAACTACCACACAATTGCACTCATCTCACATGCTAATAAAGTAATGCTCAAAATTCTCCAAGACAGGCTTCAGCAATACATGAACTGTGAACTTCCAGATGTTCAAGCTGGTTTTAGAAAAAGCAGAGGAACCAGAGATCAAATTGCCAACATCCACTGGATCATCAAAAAAGCAAGAGTACTAGAAAAACATCTATTTCTGCTACATGCTGTAGAACCAAGGAAAATTCGTAAAAATAAGAGATGCAGGAATACCAGTGCTCAGAATGATGGCCCAATATTAAGTAGGTTTTTTCTAGTTGGTCTCACAGATAAAGTGAGCCTTGAAGAGATGAGAGAGTTTACCAAACAACTGTTTGGGGAAAGAAAATTCCAGGCAAAGAAAACTGCTCTGAGAAAAGATTCTTAGGAGGAGGGCATTGCAACCCACTCCAGTATTTTTTTTTTTTTTTTAAGCAGAAAAGAGTTTAGTTTAAATGCTTTTTATTTTTAGACAAACCAACATTTTATTGGAGAAGGAGATGGCCACCCACTTCAGTATTTTTGCCTGGAAAATCCCATGGACTGTAGCCTACCAGGCTCCTCAGTCAAAGAGTCGGACATGACTGAGTGACTCACTTTCACTTTTAAACATTTAATATAAAAACCTTTTAATATACAAAGTGCAATCACAACAATATCCACATAGCAGTGAGGGGATGGGCTTGAGGGTGGGGAGCATGGCAGGGGAGGAAGGTCCCTATTACTTCCCTGGTCTGCTCTGTGACCTAAGAACAAGAGGTTTTGGCAGAGCTCAGACCAAGGCAGCCAAAAGCAGAGAGGTCCTGAAACCGATATTGAGACAGACTAATAACAGCAGGTCCCTTCAAAATGCCATTGTCTCTAAGGAGCAGCCTCCAGGGAAAGCCATATCCAGTTGGGAGGTAAGAGGAAGATGGTTGTGACTCAAAGGAGAGTCAACCATCTTTTCTTAGTATCCTGCTGACTACCTTTATGGGAATAGAGTTTTCCAGAGTGCTACTGAATTGGAAAGACCTAAAAATCATCCTAGTAAAAGGACAAGAAAGTGTGTCTGAGTCCATCTTCTACCAAGACTCCTGGCCTGGGACTCCAGAAAGTTGGGTGGATCTGCTCAGATGGTTGGGAAGGGAAGTGAATGTCAGAACCTTTGGCCCAACAGAGTCAGAGCCTTGCCAGGTATTAACCAAGAAAGCCTCAATGCAGAGTGGTCTATTAGAAGAGTTTTGGATTAATGGCACTCCCTGGATGATGGTGACACAATGGCCCACAGATGGGGTTTATAGTGTATGTGGAAGACAGAAAGGACACAAGACAGAAAGAATTAAGAGCTGAGTACTTGCTTCTTTCAGGCCTGGGCAGTAGAGGGGAGATTATCCTCTGGGCCAAGGCTAGAAGAGACCAGAAGCCCCTTTCTTCCTGGGGTCCAGGTTTTGACTGGTCTGGATAGCTCACGACCCCAAAGTCCTCCACATGGCCTCCCCGAGACTCTCCAGGAGGCCTGGATGTCCCTCCAGATGTGCCAGGAGACTGGTTGTAGTCCCAACTGGGCCCAGGTAGGGCCTGGAGTCCAACAGTTAGATGAAGTCAATAGAGTTCTGATGGAGGAGGCCCATTTTGCAGCCAGGGTGACCCAAGCCCTTGATACCACTGCAGCTGAGGGCAGGGTCCTGGTTTTCTATGGCTTCCAGCCTGTTGGTGTTGTTGTCCCAGTTGATGTGGAAGCAATTCACCCAGGGATTTGAGGCCAAGATGTTCCACTGGAGCTGAGAGAAATCTGACTTCAGGGGCGGGTTCTCACACAGCTAGCTGCTGAGGTACCCACTGTCAAGGTTGTTGCTGACTCGGATGAACTCCTGTCTGTGGTCGCTGCAGGTGATGAGGACCATGGTCACTCCCAGGGCATCCGTCTCGAGGATGAGGGATGGATTGGGAGCATCCACCTGAAAGATGAACATGTGTCTCCTTGCTGGGACAGGGCCGACCAGCAGAGTCTAGGATTTGATCAAACTTGCTCTCAGCTGAGCCAATATAAACGATCTTCCACTCCAGGTAGTCTGCCAGGGCCTCATTGCACTCGAAGCTGATCTTGAACCAGAAAGGGCTGTGGAAAAGGCTCGGATTTTCCCTTACCACCATGCTCAATACTGACACCTTAGCCATCGCCTCGTAGGGTCGCTGCTGAGGCCAGAGCTGGGGCCGAGCCGGCAACTGGGTCTTGTCAGATCAGCAGAGTAGCTTTGTCCAAATCAGCTCCCGCCTTCTCTGACTGCTATCTGAAGTTCCACTCCAGTATTCTCTGGAGAATCCCATGACAGAGGAGACCGGCAGCTATTGCAAAGAGTTGCACGAGTGAAGTGGCTTAGCACACAGGCACATGCCTGGCGTACTTGAGGAACCACGAAAGAGATAATGTGACTGGAGCAGAAAACAAAGAGAGAAAAGATGACAATAAAGATTTGAGGACGTAGTAACAAATCTTGTTGGTCAAGAGAGGATTTTTTTAATGGAAAAAAAAAGGTGTTTATGTGCTTATAAAAATGCTCTGTAAAGAGGAAAATAAAACGATGTAAGAAAGGGTTGCCTTTTTTTTTTTTTTAATACTTCTGCCCTTGATGAGATAAGAGAAGATGTGACTCCTTCCTTAATAGAGGCACACCTAGAACTTTCACTGGGACAGTAGAGACAGCAGAGTAAATGAGCAGGATGCAAGTTGTTAAAAGTGATGGTCTCTCAAGTACAAATACTATTCTGATATTTTCTGGTTTCCTCATAAATAGGAAGCATGGTTATCCAATTTGAATGAGATTGAGAGAAGAGATCTGGAGTGGAGTGAGGAGAAGGCATGGGATAGTCTAGGGGAATAGAAGAGTGAATTGTCTGGGTTATGACATAAGATTTTGAAGCAGCACTAAAAACCCACTTGACCTTAGTGTGGCTGTGGGTATAAAGTGAGATCAAGCTTCATGTCTGTAGGTAATTTATTAGGCATATTCAGCTGTTAATGACTTGGATACAAGCATGATGACTGATGTCAGAAAGGCACAAAGAAATGATAGAGGAAAATGGAGATTTAACATTTCTGCAAAGACAGGATTTTCATGAGGAATCAAGAACTTTACTTCATATAAGGAATATTAGGATCCACAGATGGTCATCTTAAGAAAATGCTTCTTTAGCTTTACCAAGCACCACAAACCCATGAACACATGTTAAAACACAGATTATAGATTCACAAACTTGGAGTTCTAGATTCAGCAGGTTTGATGAGGATCCCAAAAACTTGCATTCCTAGCAGTTTTCCAATTGGTACTTATACTATTGTTCCAGTAATCACACTTAGATATCTATTTTTTTTAAGATAGTTTTAAGGATATGCAATCTCTTGACTTTCACTTATCTTTTGTTCTCATTCTTTGAGATCATCTATCTCTATCTCATGTATTTATTAATTGGTTCATTTAACATGGTTGACTCTTGTTCAAGAGTCATGTAGAGGTTAGAGGAACTGACCCTCCTCACAGTTGAAAATCTGTGTGTATAACTTATAGTCAGCCCTTCATATATGCAATTCCTCTGCATCTGTGATACCACATACATGTATACAAACCACTACAGATTGTGTAGTACTGTAGCATTTATGATTTTGAAAAATCACATATCAGTGGACCCATGCAGTTCAAACTTATGTTATTTTAGAGTCAACTGTATATTCATCTATTAATATATATTTTATATATATATATATTAATATATATATAAATGTTAATCTGCTTTAAATTCACCATAAGTTTTCTAAAGATTTGAGATGAAAACATAACTTATACTGTTATGGTTATGAAAAAGTAGAATAAATATAATCCCTTCTTTATTATTTTTACCAGTATGTCCTGGCTAGAGCTTTGGTTAGTAGACAAGATCTTATCATTTTTAAATTAATTTTTCATTGATATGTAATAATTATAGTTTAAAATTATTTATTAGGCTTATATTACTCTTTCAGTTTAAATCTGTAAATGGGTTTTAGCATATTTTCCAAACAAAAAACTCTTCAATGTAAACCAACACAAAGTGAACAAATTTTCTTATCCATGGACTTTTATTCTCCTTTAGCACTTAGAGAAAAAAGGAAAATCTATATTGGATCATAAATAGCATTGTAAGCAAACCTATATTGCTCTGGAAAATGTGTGGTCACTTTTAAATTACTATCAGTACAAGCATATACACCAGAAGGCTGTCTCTGAAGCAACATGCCAAATCTAGCAATAGAATGATTTTCCCTTTGAAGGGAGTAGACAGGTCTCCAGAAGGAACATTTGGTGAAGAATCTGTCAACTGCCTTTATTACCTTCTGAACTACCTCTAACTTACAGGTATTCCCAGTTTTGTACTGCAGATAATTTGAGCTCCATCTGTGGTTGATGAATATTTTTCAGTATGCTGTTACAAATTATGGCTTTAGGCACTGTTGCACCTTCTCCCTGCAAATTCAACTACATAAATTGCTTTGTTTCTTGAGTCTGAATACATTTCCATAGTGGGAATGCAGTGAGAGAAATAGGAATCATTATTTTTCTGTTGTAATTTGTTGGATAGATTACTTCCAAAAGAAGGCTGGCTTAAATTTTATGCTGAAATTATTAGCTCTGTGATTATTAGTTCTTAAATATGAAATTTAATTAATAGTTGGCAAGATGGAATAGTAGAAAGACCCTGAGCTCATTCTCTCTTATAAGCATATCAAATTTACAATTATTTGGAAAACAGCCATCAATGAAGAAAGACCAGATCTACTAGAAAAGATCCTTCAGAACTAAAGTTATTAAAAAATAAATCACAATAAGATGGGTAGGAGGGACATAGTTGAAATATAGTCAAGTCCAATACGTTCAAGTGGACTGCCCACAAAGAGGAGAACAATTATACTACAGAGGTTCACCCAAAGGAGTGAGAGGTCCAAGACCCATGTGGGTTCTGTAGCATTGGAATACTGCAACAGGAAGATGAATCCCTGGAGCTTTTGGTTGCAAAATCCACTGGGCTTACTTTGGGGAGTTCCGGAGTGTGAGAGGAAATAGTGATGTCACTTTTGAGTGACACCCACAAAATCACATATGCTCTGGCTTCAGAGCTCAGGGAAGAAGCCATAATTTGCTAGATGCTTAGATCAGACCAACCTGCTGATGCTTAAGATTCTCCTGGAAAGGCAGGAAGTGACTGCAGCTTACCTTGGGGGCACAGACACTAGTGGAAGCCATTTAGGGGAGCTCCTTCTGCCTTGTGGACACTGGTGATGCAAGTGTTATTTTGGAATACTTCCTCTAATGTATTAACTCAGGACTCGGTCTGGCCCTGATCCAGTGGTTTGTAGTCACCATTGCTGGGATGCCTCAGGCCAAGCAACTAATTGTCTCACCTTCTAGCCATCAAGATGCCTTAAGACCCCTTTCAAGAAACCCCAGGCCAACATTATCAGGAAGAAACACCATTTACCAATGATCCAACATCAGTTCTAGGACCCTGTGCCTTTTAACCAGACCCCAAGAGCTCTGGGGTCTCCTGGACTAGTCTCTACCCACCAGTAACTCATCACTAGCCCTTGGGTCCTTGGCATTCTACAATCTGCTAGTTTGTGACC
The DNA here is from genome assembly GCF_032405125.1 of Capricornis sumatraensis. Taxonomy (NCBI): domain Eukaryota; kingdom Metazoa; phylum Chordata; class Mammalia; order Artiodactyla; family Bovidae; genus Capricornis; species Capricornis sumatraensis. Next base: position 45,443,236 of record NC_091085.1, on the reverse strand, counting down.
TCATGTTGACAACTAGCCACTGACAATCTTCACATAAGGCAGGACCTAGCAACCAGCTGGACCAGTGGTCAACTAATTCTACCAGGCTGCCCACGTAGTTATCCCACCAACCAGAAAAACCACACAACTCTTATAGAAGTAACTCTAGAGCATACAGCTCTGGGGACAAGAAGAAAGTGTGCTGCCAGGATGTATAGAATACATCTGAGAAAATGCATTTCTCCAAGGCTTGGAATTATAACCAACCTACCAAGTAGGTAAAAATAAATATAGCAAATCAGGAAAAATAAGGTGTCAGAGGAATATGTTCCCCAAAAAGGAGCAAAATAAAACAACAGAAGGAGGACTAAGTGAAGTGGATATAGGCAGCCAACCCAAGAAAGAGTTCAGGATAGTGACTGTAAAAATAATCGAAGAAGTAGGAAGAAGAATAGATGCACAGAGTGAAAAGCTGGAAGTTTTTAACAAAGAGACAGTATAAAGAATAACCAAAAGGAGATGAAGAATGTCCATCAGCAGATGAATGGATAAGAAAGCTGTGGTACATATACACAACGGAGTATTACTCAGCCATTAAAAGGAATACATTTGAATCAGTTCTAATGAGGTGGATGAAACTGGAGCCTATTATACAGAGTGAAGTAAGCCAGAAAGAAAAACACCAATACAGTATACTAACACATATATATGGAATTTAGACAGATGATAATGATAACCCTGTATGTGAGACAGCAAAAGAGACACAGATGTTTAGAATGGACTTTTGGACTCTGTGGGAAAGGGAGAGGGAGGGATGATTTGGGAGAATGGTATTGAAACATGTATACTATCATGTAAGAAACAAATCACCAGTCTATGTTCGATACAGGGTACAGAATGCTTGGAGCTGGTGCACGGGGATGATCCAGAGAGATGATATGGGGTGGGAGGTGGGAGGCGGGTTCAGGATTGGGAACTCATGTACACCCGTGGCTGATTCATGTCAATGTATGGCAAAACCAATACAGTATTGTAAAGAAATAGAAAGTAAAAATAAAAATTTTAAAAATAATAAAAAAAAGAAATGAAAAACATCTAGAAAGAATAAAAGCAGGCTAAATGATACAAAGGAACAGATGAGTGAGCTGAAAAACAGAGCAGTGGAAATCACTGAGGCTGAACAGAAGAAAAGAAAGAGAAAAAGAAAAAAGGAGGACTGCTTAAGAGACCTCTGAAATAGCATCAGAAGAGAATGTAGACCAACGGAATGTATAGAATATTACGATATATAGACAGAAGGAGAATATAGAGAGAAAGAGGCTGAGAGCATAGTTGAAGACATAATAGCTGAAAATCTCCCTTACCTGGGAAAGGAAATAGATATCCAAGTCCAAGAAGTACAGATAATCCAGTTTAGAATCAACCCAAAGAGAACTGGAGCAAGAGACATTATAACTAAAATGGCAAAAATTAAAGATAGAGAATATTAAAAGTAGCAAAGGAAAAGCAAAAAGTAGCATACAAAGGAATTCCCATAAGGCTGATTTTTCAGCAGAAACCATAGAAACTAAAAGCAGTAAAATGATATATTTAAAATGTAAAACAGAAAACCCTACAACCAAGACTAAACTACCGAACAAGGCTCTCATTCAGATTTAAAAGACAGATTAAAAGCTTATGAGCAAAAACTAAGAGAGTTCAACACTACCAAGCCAGCTTCATAAGAAGTGTAAAAGGAACTTCTCCACTTGGGAAAAAATAAACGTCACAACTAGTAAAATTACAATGAGTAAATGAAAAAGTTCATTGGTAAAGGCAAATATACAGTAAAGGTATAAATGACATTTACAAAGTATTAAGTCATTTATGTACAAAGCTGATAGAATGGTCAAAAATAAAAATAGTAAAATCATCAATATCCTCAATAAGTAATGTAATAGTAGAACTCCTAGTCACAGAAATCAGAGAAAAAAAGAAATAAAAAGAGTCCAAAATTGAAAGTAAGAAGTAAAATTGTTTGCAGATAACATGATACAATATATAGAAAATCTTAAAGATACCACCAAAAAACTACAGAGAAATCTGTTCATTTCTATATGCTAAGAAATAGAATTTAAGGAAACAATTTCATTTACAATTGCATCAAAAAGAATAAAATACCCTTTAATGCAACTACATAAGGAGGTAAAAGAACTGTACTCAGAAAAATTTAAGATGTCAGTGAAAGAAACTGAAGATGACACACACAGTTGGAAAGATGCACCATGTTCATGTGTTAGAACAATTAATACTGTTAAAACAATCCAAGGGAATCTACAGATTCAATGTGAGCCATATCAAAATACCAATGGTGTTTCTTGCAGAACTAGAACAAATGATTTTAAAATTTATATGGAAAGTACAAGAGACCCTGAAGAGCCAAAACTATCATGAGAAAAAACTAAGCTGGAAAAATCATACTCCTTGACTTCAAACTATACTACAAAACTACAGTAATCAAGTTGGTAAGCTACTGGCACAAAAACAGACACATGGGTCAATGGGTTAGAGTAAAAGACCCAGAAATAAACCCAGGCAATACTTGTCAATTAATCTATAATAAAATACATTAACTTTAATAAGTGAGGCTTGGAAAACTGGATTGCTACCTGTAAATAAATCAGATAAGGACATTCTCAAACACCACATATAAAAGTAAACTCAGAATGGATTAAAGACCTAAATTCAGGATGAAAAACCATAAGACTCCCAGAAGAATACATAGGCACAACACTCTGACATAAATATTAGCAACATACTTCTGAATATGTCTCACAAAGAAAAGGAAATAAAGGCAAAAATAAACGTGTCGTCAAATTAAACTTAAAAGTTGTTGCAGATCTAAAGGATGCAAGTGAAACAAAAACCCTACTTAATGTTTAATGTTAGAAAATATTTGTAAATGATATGACAGATAAGGATTTGGTTAATATACTAAGTACATAAAAAATCCATACAACTCAACATTAAAATACAACTCGATTTAAAAATAGCCAAAAGACCTGGATAGACTTTTTTTTTTCCCAAAGAAGACAAATACAGCAAGCACTTGTAAAGATTTTTAACATCATCAGTCTCCAGAGAGATACAAATAGAAACTATAATTATATATCACCTCAGACCTGTTAGAATGGCCATCATCAAAAATAACAGATAACAAATGTCAGCAAGGATGTAGAGAAAAGCAAACCCTCACACACTGTTTGTGGGACTGTAAATTGTTGCAGCCACTGTGAGAAACAGGATGAATTTCTCAGAAAACTAAAAATAGAACTACCATAAGGCTGAGCAATTCCACTCCTAGGTATATGTCTTAAAAAAAAAAAAAAACCTGCAAAACACTAATTCAAAAAGATGAATGTACCTCAATGTTTCTAGCAGCATTATTTACAATGATATTATGTCTTTCCCTCTCTGACTTATTTCAGTTAGTATGTGCTCAATCATGTTTCATTCTTTGCAGACTCTTGGACTCTAGACAAGGTAGCAAACTAAATGTCTATCAACAGGTGAATGAAGAAGATGTGGTATATATATATATATATATATATATATATATATATATATATATATATATATATATATATATATATATATATATATATAAAGGAATACTATGCCACCACAAAAAAAGAATGAAATTTTGCCATTTGCAGCAATGTGGATGGACTTGGAGAGCATTATGCTAAGTGAGGGCTTCCCAGGTATGGCTAGTGGTAAAGAACCCACCTGCCAATTCAAGAGATGCAAGAGATGCGGGTTTGATCCCTTGTTTAGGAAGATACCTAGAGAAGGAAATGGCAACTCACTTCAGTTTGTAGCCTGGAGAATCCGATGGACAGAGGAGCCTGGCAGGATATAAACCATGGGGTCCCCAAGAGTTGGACATGACTGAAGCAACTCAGCATAGCATCAATTCAGTTCAGTTGCTCAGTCATGTCCAACTCTTTGTGAGCCCATGAATTGCAGCGCACCAGGCCTCCTTGTCCATCATCAACTCCCAGAGTTTACCCAAACTCAGGTCCATTTAGTCAGTGATGCCATCTAACCATCTCATCATCTGTCATCCCCTTCTCCTCCTGCGTTCAATCTTTCCTAACATAAGGGCCTTTTTAATGAGTCAGCTCTTCACATCAGGTGGCCAAAATATTGGAGTTTCAGCTTCAACATCAGTCCTTCCAAAGAACACCCAAGACTGATCTGCTTTAGGATGGACTTGTTGGATCTCCTTGCAGTCCAAGGGACTCTCAAGAGTCTAATCCCACACCACAGTTCAAAAGCATCAATTCTTCTACACTCAGCTTTCTTTATAGTCCAACTCTCACATCCATACATGACTACTGGAAAACGATAGCCTTAACTAGATGGACCTTTGTTGACAAAGTAATGTCTCTGGTTTTTAATATGCTGTCAAGGTTGGCCATAACTTTCCTTCCAAGGAGTAAGCGTCTTTTAATTTCATTGCTGCAATAACCATCTGTAGTGATTCTGGAGCCCCCCCCCCCCCCAAAAAAAAAAGTCTGACACTGTTTTCCCATATATTTGTCATGAAGTGATGGGACCAGATGACATGATCTTCGTTTTCTGAATGTTGAACTTTAAGCCAACTTTTTCACTCTCCTCTTTCACTTTCATCAAGAGGCTCTTTAATTATTCTTCACCTTCTACCATAAGGGTGCTGTCATCTGCATATCTGAGGTTATTGATATTTCTCCCAGCAAACTTGATTCCAGCTTATGCTTCATCCAGCCTAGCATTTCTCATGATGTACTCTGCATATAAGTTAAAATAAGCAGGGTGACAATATTCAGCCTTGAAATATTCCTTTTCCTATTTGGAACCAATCTGTTGTTCCATGTCCGGTTCTAACTGTTGCCTCCTGACCTGCATACAGATTTCTCAAGAGGCAGGTCAGGCGGTCTGGTATTCCCATCTCTTTCAGAATTTTCCACAGTTTATTGTGATCCACACAGTCAAAAGCATTTGCATAGTCAATAAAGCAGAAATAGATGTTTTTCTGGAACTCTCTTGCTTTTTCAATGATCCAGCAGATGTTGGCAATATGATCTGTTTCCTCTGCCATTTCTAAAACCAGCTTGAACATCTGGAATTTCACAGTTCACCTATTGCTGAAGCTTGGATTGGAGAAATTTGAGCATTACTTTCCTAGCCTGTGAGATGAGTGCAACTGTGTGGTAGTTTGAGCATTCTTTGGATTGCCTTTCTTTGGGATTGGAATGAAAACTGATCTTTTCCAGTCCTGTGGTCGCTGCTGAGTTTTCCAAGTTTGCTGACATATTGAGTGCAAAACTTTCACAATATCATCTTTTAGAATTTGAAAGAGCTCAACTGGAATTCCATCACCTCCACTAGCACATATCATATGCTATGTGAAGGTCTTCCCAGATGGCACTGTGGCAAATAATCTACCTGCCAATGCAGGAGATCCAAGAGACACGGGTTTGATTCTTGGGTTGGAAACATCCCCTGGAGAAGGAAATGGCAGCCCACTCCAAGTATTTCTGACTGGAAATGTCTGTGGACAGAGGAGCCTGGCAGGCTACAGTCCATGGCGCTGAAAGAATGAGACATGAAAAAGCACATACTAAGTGAAATAAGTCAGAGAGGAAAAGATATAATATCATTTATGTGTGAAATCTAAAGAGTACAACAAACTAGTGTATATAACAAAAAGGAAATAATATTACAATATATACAAACTTGTGTTTTATCAGTGAGGAGAGGGAAGTGGGGAGGGACAGGATGTGGTAGGGAATTAAGAGGTAAAAACTACTATTTGTAAAATAAATAAGTTACAAGTACATATTGTACAACACAGTAAATATAACCAATATTTCAGTTATTATGGTAATGTAATTATAGTAATTATAAAAGTAATATAACCTTTCAAAGTTGTGAATCATGTTTTACATCTGAAAATTGCATACATCAACTATATATCAAAATTCCCTCCAGTATACATACTAAATATTCTCTAAATAAACAAACTTGAATTCAGTAAAACAACAACAACAAAAAAACCTATATAATATCTCTATGGTTATATAATTTGGTTCAAAATAAAGAATATTTGACTATATTGTAGATAATTTACATATTATAATGTATACAATTAATACAATGCTGAGTTTCTAATTAATTATAATTCATTTTAGTGCAAGTATTTTCATAAGAAAATGTGAACATATTCTGTAGTTTGATTTTGTATTACATTCTCTATGCATTCCTGAAATAGTTTTAGAGCCTGGACTCTTGTGTGCACTAAATCAGTTATCCACAGATGGCTCAGGGGCCTGGCAAGTCAATTATGACAGAGGTCAGAATAAGGCAGACATAGCAGAGATGTGAAGGAAGATAAAATTCCATGATTAAAAGAACAAAGTGTAGAGAATTTGGAGATTCACAGATTCACATTAGTGTGTGATGCAAGTGCAATATGATACATGGCATCATAAAAATACAAAAAATTGAAACTTCTCTATGTAACCCTGTTATATTAAAAGCACAGTCAAGTGAGAATGGGTTTAAACTCACATGCCCTAGATGGCCACTCACTACCTCTGTAAATTTAGAACATACTTTTCCTGCCTCAGGGACAATTCTGCTGATATTCCTCCTTTAATCTGTGAATGTGGTAGATTTCATTATTAGGTATCTTGATAAGCCAGTCTTGAATTCTATGACAAACCCTAAGTAACATGCTTTATCTTATATAGTTCTGGATTTCATTAGCTAAATTAGAAGGATGATTTGAATTTATATTAATATTGTGTTACTGATCTATGTGGTTTTCATGAACAATCCTTCACTAATTTTGGTATAACAATTATGTAAACTACATAAATGAATCTGGTAGCTGTTCCTGAATTTATTCTTCAGAAAGGACTGTTCAAAATAAGGATTTAGGGTTTTCTTTTTCTTTTTTGAAGTGTTACTAAAATTTGTCTGTGTGTATATAAGCACGTGTAAAATTTTGCTTGTTTATACAAACTCTGCCTATGAGACTATTTTAAAAATTTCATACTCTTGGATAAACTTGGTCATTTATGTTTATCTTAATATGTATTTTTAAATTTAATTTCCAAATATAGATTCCTGAATTATTTCATGAAATTTTCCTATGAATTTCAAACATCAAGTGTGTATTTAGATTAATTTAATATCCTTATTTTGCACTTATTATTGAGTTTTGTTGTGTCTTCTTGTTTTGTTTTGTTTCTGTTTGGACTAGTTTATCTCATGAGTTATTTTCTCTCTTCTATTCTAATTTTCAAAGAATTGCATTTTGATTTTAGCCTGTTTGAGTGGCAGCTTATTTTATTCTCCAACCAATCAAATTTATCTATTTGTCTTTCTCTAGCTTCTTGATTTAAAGGTTTACCTATTTTTAATTATTTCCTGCATATAAGAAGAGCTACAGATTAGTCATAGCTAACAATTTATCTGTTTCTCATAGTTTAAAAAATGATATTTCATTTTGATTTGGTTCTAAGTTTATTTTAATTGCCTTTATTTCAATATTTTTAGCTTTTAAATATGGTATGATTGTAGTTTAATGATCTGATATTTAATTACTTTTAATTTTATTGCTTTGTTATCAGAGGATCCAGAGTTTCTTGACTTATTATTCCTAGGTTATAAGATATCAACATTAACAAATGTTCAATGTTTGTATTAAGTGATCTTCTAGAACTAACACCCAAAAAAGATGTCTTATCATTATAGGGGACTGGAATGCAAAATTAGGAAGTCAAGAAACACCTGGAGTAACTCGCAGATTTGGCCTTGGAGTACAGAATGAAGCAGGGCAAAGGCTAAACTCTACACATGGACATCACAAGATGGTCAATATCAAAATCAGATTGATTATATTCTTTTGTAGCCAAAGATGGAGAAGTTCTATACAATCAGCAAAAACAAGACCAGGAGCAGACTGTGGCTCAGACCATGAACTTCTTATTGCCAAATTCAGACCTAAATTGAAGAAACCATGGAAAACCACTAGACCATTCAGGTATGAACTGAATTAAATCCCTTTCAATTATATAGTGGACAAGGCAAATAGATTCAAGGGATTAGCTCTGATAAAACTATGTGTCTGAGAACTATGAACGGAAGTTCATGACATTGTATAGGAGGCAGTGATCAAGACTACCCCCAAGGGGAAAAAAAATAAATGGAGAAAGACAAAATGGTTATCTGAGGAGGTCTTACAAATAGCTGAGAAAAGAAGAGAAGCTAAAGAAGAAGGAGGAAAGGAAAGATATACCCCCATTTGAATGCACAATTCCAAAGAAAAGTAAGGAGAGATAAGAAAGCTCTCCTCAGTGATCAGTGCAAAGAAATAGAGGAAAACAACAGAATGGGAAACTCTAGAGATCTCTTCAAGAAAAACAGAGATACCAAGAGAACATTTCATGCAAAGATGAGCACAGTAAAGGAGAGACATGATATGGACCTAACAGAAACAGAAGATATTAAGAAGAGGAGTCAACAATGCACAGAAAACTATACAAAAATGATCTTCACAACCCAGATAATCATGATGGTGTGATCACTCACCTAGAGCAAGACATCCTGGAATGTAAAGTCAAGTGGGCCTTAGGAAGCATCACTGTGAACAAAGCTAGGGGAGGTGATGGAATTTCAGTTGAACTATTTCAAATCCTAGAAGACGATGCTGTGAAAGTGCTACACTCAATATGCCAGCAAAATTGGAAAACTTTGCAGTAACCATAAGACTGGAAAAGTTTAGTTTTCATTCCAGTCCCAAAGAAAGGCAATGCCGAAGAATGCTCAATCTACCACATATTTTCCCTCGTGCATCTCACATGCTAGCAAAGAAATGCTCAAAATTCTCCAAGCCAGTCTTCAACAATACATGAACTGTCAACTTCCTAATGTCCAAGCTTGATTCAGAAAAGCCAGAGGAACCAGAGATCAAATTGCCAACATCTACTGGGTCATGGAAAAAGCAAGAAAGTTCCAGAAAAACATCTATTTCTGCTTTACTGACTATGTTAAAGCCTTTGACTGTGTGGATCACAAGAAACTATGGAAAATTCTGAAAGAGATGAGAATACCAGACTTCCTGATCTGCCTCCTGAGAAACCTGTATGCCGGTCAAGAAGTAACAGTTAGAACTGGACTTGGGAAAACAAACTTGTTCCAAATTGGAAAAGGAGTATGTCAGGCTGTATATTGTAACCCTGCTTATTTAACTTATATGTAGAGTACATCATGTGACAGGATGAAATGGATGAAGCACAATCTGAAATCAATATTGCCAGGAGAAATATCAATAACCTCAGATATGCAGATCATACCACACTTACAGCAGAAAGTGAAGAAGAGCAAGAGTCTCTTGATGAAAATAAAAGTGGAGAGTGAAATGGTTGGCTTAAAACTTAACATTCAGAGAACTCTGATCATGGCATCTGGTCCCATCACTTCATGACAAATAGATGGGAACAATGTAAACAGTGAAAGGCTTTGTTTTCTTGGCTCCAAAATCACTGTTGATGGTAACTGCAGCCATGAAATTAAAAGATACTTGCTCCTTGACAGAAAAGTTATAACCAACCTAGACAGCATATTAAAAAGCCGAGATATTACTTTGCCAACAGTGGTGAGTCTAGTCAAAGCTTTGTTTTTTCCAGTAGTCGTGTATGGTTGTGAGAGTTGGACTATAAACAAAGCTGAGTGCAGAAGAATGGATGCTTTTGAACTGTGGTGTTGAAGAAGTCTCTTGAGAGTCCCTCAGACAGCAAGGAGATTCAATCAGTCCATCCTAAAGGAAATCAGTCCTGAATATTGATTGGAGGGACTGATGTTGAAGCTGAAACTCCAATGTTTTGGCCACCTGACACAAAGAACTGACTCACTGGAAAAGACCCTGATGCAGTGAAAGATTGAAGACTGAAAGAGAAGAGAACAACAGAGGATGAGATGGTTGGATGGCGTCGTCGACTAAACGGGCATGAGTTTGTGTAAACTCTGGGATTTGTTGATGGACAGGGAAGCCTGGCGTGCTGCAGTCCATGAGGTCACAAGAGTCAGGCACGACTGAGCGACTGAACTGAACTAAATGTCTGTATTAAAAGTGCTTATATTCTCTACTGGATTAAACTTTTGTTGTTGTTGTTTTTCTTGTGCTTATTAAAACATATTAGTTAACCATATATTTCTGACCTTCTATATATTTCTTTATCTCTTTCTTGTTTATCATTTTCTTTGAAAGTCGTATTAAACACATTTACTACTTTTTTCTTGTTTTAATTCTCTGTGTAAGTGTATTTTTTATGGTCAATGTGAAAAATCTCAGCCTTTTAATATTAGGGAGGATGACTCGTCATTATTGGTGTATTTCAGTACTATTTTTGTCATTACTTTTTCATTTTACTCTTTTTTTGCATTCTTTTTCTTCTCTCTTTTTTGAAATAATTAATTTTTATTTATTCTCACTCCCCTATATTAATTATTCTTCAGTGCATTGAAAATTGTGAAGTCCAGTTGTTGTATTTTAGTAGTTGTCTACAAATTTTAGATTTCCTAATGGGGTCATGTTTATCTTAAAAATGTTAAAATTTATTGTGTCTAATTTCCTTATGGATAAGACAGAAATTTTTTGCTTAATCTTTCCCTCTCTGTTAAGTCTTCTTATTCTACAGTTTTCCAGAATTGAACTCTGTGCTATTCAATCAAGTACATTATGAATGGTTTACAGGTGTGAAGAAGATAGCAACCACTTCTTCCAGCAGGGGAGTCCAGTCAGGGACTGACTGGGGCAACTGGAGCATCCAGCTTTCTGTTGGCAAAAAGTCTTGTTCTGTTACTTAGTTTTAATTTAAATATTATGATTTTCTGTTTATGCATTGATGTGAAAAAGATTAGTAACACAAGCCTAAAATCATATTTATATCTTTAATTTTTATTCCCTCATCATTACTTTGAGTAATTATTAGATTTGCCATCAGGATATTCAAAATCCTTGATTAATATTGTTCTTTGCCTAACCCCTTTGATCTGACTTAATTTTTATTTTTCAAGAAATAGAATATTAGGAATTTTTACATAAAAGTGAATGAGACCCAGCCTAAATTTGCATAAATAACATAGGTTATTTTACAAACCATTTAGGATAGATGGGTTTTAAATGCAGCTTGATAACCATGTTGGATTTCTCAGCTTTGTTTCAGAGCTTTTAAATTCTTCTCATGTCCACAAGGTGATTGTTGTCATTTTGTGGGGTAGCATTTTCTTATTTTTAAAATAAGTAATAAAAATATTTCTCTTTTGAATTGACTTATGAATATCGGTTTGACCCTCATTTCTGTAGCAATGTACTGTGACCAGGTTAAATAAATTGTTAGACCTAGGGGTTCTCTTAACATTTCAAATGATAAAGAATCTGCCTGCTGTGCAGGAGACTCCAATTAGATCCCTGGGTCAGGAAGATTCCCTGGAGAAGGGAATGGATACCACTCCAGTATTCTTGCCTGGAAAATTTCATGGACAAAGGAGCCTGGCAGGCAGTCCATGGGGTTGCAAAGAGTTGGACATGATTGAGTGAATAACTCTCACTTTTTCAGTAATGGTCATTGCTATTTCTACATCCCACTATTATCTTAATTTTGCAGGTGAAAACTCAGGTAAAGTTTACAAAGCTAGAATGTAGTGTTGCAAGAATTTGAAAAGAGGTGCCTTCATTCCAAGGCCTTGGATATTAAACATTATACTACCTATTATTTCCTCTCATGTTAGGAAAAAGTATGATAAAAATTTCTTTAATATTCTAGAGTCCATATATGGTTACATTAGAAGTAATTTAAAACAATATTAATACCAAGTATGAGGAAACTTCTATACTTCCCAGTCTCAAGGTCCCACCACCGAGTCCTTTTTTGAGTATGTACTGACCTAGATCAGTTTTCGCCATGTGACCGGGGCAAGTTTAATCCATCAGAGATTTTCATAATCACTTCCAATTAAGGAGGCAATGACATTTCTTTTCTCATTCCAGCCTAAGGCTACACTCCCAACTCGCACTCTGTGAGAAGACATATTTTTCCAGATAATTGAGAATGGGGATATCATGTCCCTCAGGGATTACATCATGCACTAACCACTTGTTGTTGTTCAGTAGATAAGTCATGTCTGACTCTTTTCAACCCCATGACCTGCAGCATGCCTGGCTTATCTGTCCTCCGGTATCTCCCTGAGTTTGCTCAAATTCATGTCCATGTCCATTGAGTCAGTGATGCTATCTAAACATTTCATCCTCTGCCAGTCCCTTTCCAGATTCTGTCTAACCATATGCATTGAACAGCAGCAGGAGTAACAACAACAAACATAATATTTGCATAAAAGTACATATCTATCAGTCAGATGTTTTCATCATTAATGCCATATGTGGGATGATGACAGGCTGATAAAGTGTCTATAACTGCTCTCTTTAAGGCTAAAGTCTGTTCATTGAATGTTCTATAGGCAACTGGTTGAACATAAACAAGCACATCCTTTCTTTGAGTAATGATGGTCAGGGCTAAAAAGCAACACTGCTTTTAGTTTAGCAGACATAACTGCTAAAAATATGCACCCAATCTATCCTACCAAAGAGAAAATTAAGTTGAGTTCTATTTGGCTAATCTTTTGTTTGGTCTTCAACAACAGAAACTGTTTGCCTTATGTTTGCATAACTGAATCTCTCTCAGGCAGGGTTACAAGATCAAAAACTTATTTAATTGTATATTTAGTATATGATTGTTTACTACTAGAACACAATTGCAGGGACTGTCATCAGTTCAGGTCTTCAAGGGAGCAAAAGCCAAAAAAAAAAGA